>NC_142090.1:25953165-26262332 GCF_054644295.1 Miniopterus natalensis
AATGGAGTCTTTAAAAATGCAATTTCAACGAATAAAGTTTAATTTTATTGTTTTAAGTATACTTATTGAAGTTAAAAAAAAAGTGTGAGACCCTGCAAGAAAATTTCTTTAGGCTCAAGCAGTGTATTGAGAGAAAAGCAGAACTCCCAAGGGGGTTGGGGGGCGATAAGGAATTAGGGAATAGACCTAAAGGGAGACCCCAGAACTGTGCATTAATGCTGGGCAAGCCTAGAACTTTCTGAGGATTGGAACTAAGCTCTGATAACATTTGCTTATAAACAGTAAAATATTGAATCAAGCGATCAGAGCCAGTGTTCCTTCTATGTTTCTTTCTTACAGGTCCTCAGGAAGGCTGCCTCAGTAGTGTGACTTACACATCTATGATCCCTCTTCAGGTGCTGCAGAACTACCTAAGGCTGGTAGGTGGATGCTGCTGAGTGGAGTCTCATGCTCCCATCCTTGACACTGGAGTATTGGGTGGCCCATTTTTATGTTTAGAAGAGTATGACCCCCGGCCCACCCTATTCCCTGTGCTCTAACCCCATTACCTTTCCCAACAGTCCCCCTCCCTAGGAGGCTGCTGGTAACTTCTTTCTGGATTTCTGTCATTGCCATCTAGGTATTCATTGCCTGGACCCAGAGACCACCTGTGAGTTGTGCATATTATAATTTGAGCAAGAGGAGATGATCTGTCCCTAACAAGTTCTTGATATCAGATATCTAATCAATATGGAAGAGAATGGCTGTAAATATCAGGATGCCGTTCTATAAACTTTTATAATTGAAAAATGAGTACATATCTCAGCATCAGGTAGTGCATTGATTTGGCCACTTCAACAGAAACCAAAAAATTATAGCTTTCACAGTGCAGAAGTTTATTTTTCTCAAATATAGAAGTCCTAGCAGGTGAGAGACCCAGAGAGGATGAAAGTGCTGGGTGACCTCTGCAACACCTTCTCTCTCAGTGCTGCCCTGTTCCCTGGGGTGTTGCTCCTGTTTGCTCATCAGAGAGAGTCACCACTGCATCCCCAGGCTCTAGCATGAGGGAGCAGAGCCTGGAGGGCAAGCCTCTTCCTTTCAGGCAGTTTGCACATATCACTCCTGCCCACATCCCACTAACCAGAACTTAGACACATTTCCAGGTGGGACTGACAAGTATGGTTTTTTGCTGGACAGTGCTGCTATTAGGCAGTTCTAGTACTAAAAGGCAGAAGTAGGGAGTATAATTATCAGGAGAAAGTAGCAAATTCTCAATACAAAATGGATAAATGTAATGCTTTGCATTTGTCCAATAGTACTTATTACATGCCAGGCAATATGTATTATTTATTTATTCCTGAAAACACCCCTCCCAGGTAAATAATATTGTTACTGGGGAGACATCACGACCTCCATTTTTGTCTTCTTGAAGGAAAGATTTCAATCAAGAGACAAAGTGTAGCAAAGTAAGTAGGAATTTATTGGCCGCAGCAAAAATATACTTAGGACAGTGAAACAAGGAAGGTGCATAGAAGAAGCAACAGGAGAGCCCAGGCTGGGCTGCTTTGGCTCACTGAGAGGTCAGAGAGAGAAAGGGCCTTGGAGACAGGTTCAGGGTAAAAGCCTAAACCCTGATTACAAGTCTTATGGGGGGTTCCCTGGGAGGGAAAAAGGGGGATGGAGATGGTGCTGGTGTGCTCCCCTGGGAGAGCACTGGGTCCTTTGTCCTGAGTGTAGAATATTTATCTCTTTCTTGCAGGTGGGAATCTTTAGGGGGAGTCTCAGGGGAATGTCTCAATAGAATATTCGTCAGCTTTCCAGTGGTGCTCTTTCACGGTTGTGGTCTCCACTGATTGGTTGGTGCCAGGGCAAGGGGTCCATTAGTCAGTGTAGCTGATCCTGAGGCAGCCAAGGTGTCACTTACCTGGTTTTGTTGTTTTGATGTGCCTGGAGCTGAAATACAACTGAGGCCTAGAAGTTGTTTTTAGGAAGGATAAGGTCAGGGTGTGTAAACCGCATCACTACCTATATAAAAAGTCGGGAGGACCAAACTGCATGATCAGCAATATGCTGGGGGCGAATAGGTTACCCTGGGGGTGAAGTTCATGTTTTCCCAGTTTTGCCACTTGCTAGGCATCTGGGGCTTTCTGCCCTGGTGAGTTTCTGTACCCATCCCATCTTGCTCTGCTCTTGCCTGCCTACCTATCTATATAACAACATCACCCATTGTATAGGGTAAGAAACTGAAGCAGAAAGAGGTAAAATAGCTACAAGGTCATATAACTATTGAGTGGTGAAGCCAGGATTATGCATTCCCTGATAGAGGTGTGTGTCTGTCTGTGTGAGATCTATCTAAAACTAATATATATTGATGGTGTAAAACATTAAACAATCATTCATTTTGTTTACTGCCTTAATTTGGAAAGCTTTTTAAAAAAGTGAATGGGTTTGACTATGACTCTTTATAAAAATTGTTTTCGTTAACTATGAATTGGTATCTTTTCTCCTGATGAAAAGAAGTTGAAGGGTTTTTTTTTGTAATACAGATCAGAAATTTTTTATTATTCAATATAATTAAAGTTGTAAAAAAATTAGCCTTTTTTTCTATTTTCATGTTAACACTCAATTTCTGAGGATTCCTAGATAATTAATGTAGAACTTTAAAAAGCATTAATAATCCCTACTGTAGCAAATAGTATATTTTGTAGTTTATCACTCTTACTCCTTCAATAAATATAGGGTTTTAAGTAAGATGAAAATGATACCAGTTTTCATAATCTTAAAATCTAGGTGAAACAAACATCTTTGTGGTCCAATAACTTATAAAATCTAACCAAGTCACTGGACCAACATACGCGTGTACAAATTTAACAGTTTCTGGCAGCAAAACACCTGGAATAGCAATTAATAAATGTATTCATTGGATTGTAGAATAATATCTTTGTAAAAAGTATTTTTTTAAAAATACTCTATAGTTCAACTGCAAAAAACATGAAAGATATCAAAGATCTTACTTATCTCCACTTTTCCCAATGGAATCAGATGCAACTGGAACCTTACTAGTTTCAGCAAAAATTGATTCAAAGGCAGCTTCCTGTTCATCCAAAGAATCAGCAGCTGTGGCTCCTTTAATTAGTGTTGTGTTGGTCAAAGATTGTTGCTGCTTGGAAATTTTAATGGATTCCAGTGTTTTTCTACCTCTTTTTTTACCAAGAATTTTGACATAATTAGCAGGTATAGGTCCTGTTGTTTGACCATCAAGACTAGCCAGAAGTCTCAATGAAAAGAAGTATTGAAAACCATTCCATTGATCTAGTTAGGCTCAAAGTTGGGATTGACCTTTGTAAAAGCAGCTACAGTAGCACAGAAACATTTAAAGCCCTTACAATTTAGGAGAGATGGTGTCTTCTCAATCTGACACTTTCACTTTTTTTTCTTTGCTAGTTGTTGTCCTTTCTTTAATGCATCAAAGTAAGCCTGTGGATTTTATAGAAATGGGAAGGAGATTTATCTCATTCCTTTGTTTAAGTGAAGGTTGAAGTTGGGTCACCAACTGTTTTTCAGGAATGTGAGCCTCAGGCTCTCACTGGAGTCAGTTCCTACAACCATTTCCTTCTCTCCCCTCCCCTCAGCATCTCTACCAGACAAGGTTATGGCTCAGAGCTTCTTATTCACCTGTTTAGATGATAAAATGAATATAAAGGCAATGCAACTGAATTACAACTGCATATTAGCCTTGCCTGAGTAGACCTGTCAAATTAAATATCTGCTAGTCACATCCCAGTTGCAATTATGCACGTACCTCCTGATGCGTAAGACATAGTTTGACTACCAATAACCAACAAACCAGAGGCTAAACGAACACTGTTCTTAGCTCTATTCTCAATTTAATGAGGGCTTTTTTAATCTAACAATTAACTCTTGGATGAAGATAAAAACTATCACTCATTTTAGCAATCACTTCAAAATTTAAAGTGAGTGAGGCAATAATATAATGGTTGTCAATGTTTCTTCTTCCAAATAATATTATGAACCCCTTAAGGAGATAGACCATGAGTTATACATTTTTGTATCTTGTTTAGTTATTTAATTCAGTTGTTTGTCAACTATTTATTGAGAGCTTCCGAAATGCAGGCAGTTTTAGGAATTTAGGATATAGCTGTGTATAAATAAGATGCATTCCCTAAATGCTTGGGGCTTACATTCTAGTGGGTAAGACGTATAAAAAACAAATGAATAAATACATATAATGTGAGACCAGCCATAATTACAACTATAAAGGAAAATAAAGCAGGTAAGGAGATAAAGAGCCAGTGAGAAAGATGGCAGAAAGCGCTTTTAATGGAGTTAACAGGAAAAACCTTTCTGTGGTGACATGTAAACAGAAGATCAAATGAAGTGAAGGCCTTATGGAGGGTGTTTAAAGCAGAGGGAATAGCAGGTACAAAAATACCTAGACTGGCAATGAGGTCTGAGAGAGGACCAGAAGCTAGATCATGTAGGACCATGGCAAGGACTTTGAATTTTAGTCCAGGTGTAATAGGAAGCCACTGATAGAATTTGAGCCACAGAGTGACATATCCATTTAGTGCCACAGTAATTGTAGACACACTGATGTTTCTTTGAACTGTTGAAAATCTGTGCAGTAAAAATGCAAACCTACTAATATCTGACTTTTAATGAGTACTTATTATATGCCAAGTTCTGTTCTAAGTATATAGATGATCTCATTTGATTATTCTATTAGGTAGGTACTTATACCAGTTACTCCCATTTACCTGTGAATAAATTAAGACTCAAAATAACTTGCCTAAGATCCTTAGCAGTTAAGTGGTGGAACCTAAGGAGTTGAATCTAGGCTAAGAAAGAATTGTCTAAGAAAGAATTGCAGTAACCAGTTTTCACTATATGTGTAAATGTGTTATATAAAATGCATCAATTAAAGCTCTTATGCAGAAAACCAAATGGAGCGAAGACTTTAAATCAGGCTTTTGAAATAAATGATGATGCTGTTTTTAAATACTTTAATTAAATAGTTAAATAAATACAAATACATTTTAAATCTCTATCATTGAGTTAATAAGGAAATATTTAACTTATTTGAGTTTTCAGTCACTAAAAATTTATAATAGTTGAACTTTTTGCATTAACTCAAACTTTTCTCTTAGCAAATTTGCAATTTTTATTAGCATATTCTTAATTTTATTTTATTTTGTTTTTTCCATCACCATTTATCCCCTTTATTCCCTCTTCCACCAGCCCCCACTACTCTCCTCCTTCCCCCCGCAATCAACACACTGTTATCCATGTCCATGAGTTCTTGTTTTTTTCCCCTCAATCCCCCCACCCCCAGCTGTCTGCCTGCTCTCTACCTGTGAGTCTGTCTCTGTTTTGATTGGTAGTTCAGTTTGTTAATAAATTCCACATATGAGTGAAATCATATGGTACTTGTCCTTCTCTGACTGGCTTATTTCACTTAGCATAATGTTCTCCAGGTCCGTCCATGCTCTTGCAAAGAGTAAAGTTATCTTCCTTTTTATGGCCCAGTAGTATGCCATTGTGTAAATGTACCAAAGCTTTTTTATCCACTCATGTACTGATGGGCACTTCAGCTGTTTCCGAATCTTGGCTGTTATAAATAATGCTGCGGTGAACATAGGGGTGCATATATTCTTTCGAATTAGTGTTTCGGATTTCTTTGGATAAATTCCCAGCAGTGAAATCGCTGGATCCTAAGGCAGTTCCATTTTTAATTTTTTGTGGTAATTCCATATTACTTTCCACAGTGGCTGCACCAATCTGCATTCCTACCAACAGTGCAGGAGGGTTCCCTTTTCTCCACATTCTTGCCAACATTTGTTGTTTGTTGATTTATTGATGATAGACATTCTTGAGAGGTGTGAGGTGATATCTCATTGTGGTTTTAATCTGCATTTCAATGATGATTAGTGACATTGAGCATCTTTTCATATGTCTATTGGCCATCTGTATGTCCTCTTTGGAGAAGTGTCTATTCATACCTTTGCCCATTTTTTAAACTGGATTGTTTGTTTTTTTGGTGTTTATTCTTAATTTTTCTATTTTAATAATTCAGTGACTATAAGTGATTTTTATATTAGAAAAATACTTGACTAGATCACCCTAATCTAAGCCTATTTTAAAATGTAGGACTCTGAATCCCTCAGGACATAATTCATGAGATTCTTTGACCTATTGGCTGTCCTCTCCAATCCTTCCTTACTCTAGGAGATTATACTTATTCTTCACATATCCCAAGATAAATTTGCTGCATTTCCATAAAAATGTCATAAAAGATGGTTATGTATCAGACAGCTCACCATAGCTGCATCAATCTGTTTAGCAAATGACCAGGTCCAGCCTGATCTCTTTCAGGGCATGGAGGAGCAAGGCTGGGCGAGGTTCTGATGGACGGATGAGGCTGGTTCCCTCATATGAGGAAGAGGTGGCTCCAACACTGATGGATCCTTATGTTCCCTTAGTTGTAGTGGAAGAAGATTCTGGCCACTTGCGCTAGTGTCACCCCAGAGGAGGTCTGGAGCAGGAAGAGTTCATAAGTGCTAGAGCCTGGAAGATAAGGGAGGGTTATGTTCAAGATATCTATAGTTTTATCTTTTAAATAGCTATAATAAATACCCAAATTATTACTCCTGTATTAATAAATGTAGGCCTAGCTTTATTTGAATTTAGTAATCAAGTCTGAGCTTGGCTTTTACAGTTTCAATGAGATAATTTTTAAAAATAGAAAATATGTGTGTCTCGTGTGTGAACTGTAATTTCTCTTGAATTTTATTCTCATATGCCTATAAAGAGGGACCTCAGGAAATGATTGAAACCCACTCTAACAAGAAGGACTTCAGTTTTGTGTATTCCCGATGCTGAATGTGCCAGTATTGTTTGGGGGATTTTATATGAATAAATTGATATAACTGTTATCTGTGGCTCTAAAATCATATATGAATTATTTCTTTAAAATTGAGTGTCAGAAGAGGTCAGAATGAAAGTCCTAGTATTATCAGTGGGGAGCTCTCTGTGTCCCCATCTGTTGCCGAGGATGTAGGCTCCTTTCCTATTATTAATAACTAGCTAATTACAATGGTAATATTGCTGGAGGAAAAAGGAATATTTTGAATTGACACAGGAGAATAAATGATACTCATTTGCATGGGATTAGACCCCTGAGTTTTCAAGGTCTTATTTCCTTCCATCCCTCCAAGGAAAAAGTCCCCTTTTGCTTTTAGCAGAGCCTGGATTAAAACTGTTGCCCAGAGTTTTTGTTCATGTTTGCATAGTCTAGTCTGGCATCAGGCTAGATTAATTTGTGTTTCCAGCTGCAGTTCATCAGTCCATTGTTTATGGGGTCCACCATGCAGTTTCTAGGAACCACAGGCAGGAGCAAAATCAGAGAACAAGAAAGCCAAGAGCAAGAAAATTCCTTTGTCTCAGGATTTTAACTTTCTAAGATTTTGTACACTTGCCATGGCTTCACCCTCCCTGGCCAATAAGTTTTGTTCCAGGCTAGACTGACAGGTGCCTTCCCTACATCACCCCAACCCACTGTGCATGTGCCCATCTTCCCCTTTCCCCAGTGATTTGCAGGGAATGGACTGGTGGTTCCCTGGGGAATGTGAAATTGCAGATTCCTGCCCAGGTGGCTATGCTTCTAATGTCGGGCTTCCCTTTTGCTCCTTTCCTATTATTAATAACTAGCTAATTACAATGGTAATGTTGCTGGAGGAATTAGTGGGCCAGATTTCCCAGACATGAGTAGGAGTGAGTTTCTTGGGGTACTACAGAAATAAGCATTTTCAGAAGCCCCCATGGAAGAGACAGATGTGGTAAAAGGCTTTATTTGCATGGAATTACATTCTTCAGGTTCTAATGTCCAATGTTCCTTAACCCAGTCCTGAGAGAGGGGCACCTGGGGGTCCAGCAGAGCCAAAACGAGGGCCAGTGTCCAGAGCTTCCGTTCCATGTTGCAGCCAGGTATAGTTCAGCATTCAGGCTAAAGTCCATCAGTTCCTTGTGTGGGCCCCACATGGCTGTGAGCCACTTGGGTAAATGCAAGGGAGTGTGTCCCCTACATCAGAAGTCCCAAGAGAGCTAGAGAGTAAAAACCAAGATCCAAGAGCGCATGCTTCTTTGTCTAGGAGTTTAAATATTCAAGTTTTGCACCCTTGCAGTGGCCATGTCTATTCTGGCTCCCAGGTGTGACTGACAGACAGGTAGGCACCTTCCCATGTCACTCAGACCTTACTGGGCATGTGTCTGTTGTACAGTCCCTTCCCCTATTGACCTGGAAAGACTTGGAGAGTGTTAAGTCAGCAAAGCTGTATAAATGGCATGCCTATATTATCTAGTCTTCTCCTTACTCCTTTTCTCTTAAATAATAACCAGATTATTACAATGGTATCAATAACAATAGCTGTAAAGCATGACACTTTAAGCTATAGCCATCCCAATTTTACTGGCTTGGGAATGATCTTTTGTTTTTCATCCTTTTCTGAGTTCAACGGCTCACTACAACCTGACCTAAAATTGTTCTCAAGACAGTAGAAGCTTTTCCTCAAACTCTGACAAAACTTGAAATAAAAGATTAACTTTATTGCTTTAAAGTAATGCTACAAGTCTGAAACCACATTACAGGTGCCACATTGACCATAGTGGAGACTACAGCTCCTCTTGTAAACTCCTTTCTGCAGAAAAACACTGGAGGGAAAAAATAAAAGTATGAATGGGCCTTTGTTGAGGTCGTTGTTCCCATTTAATCCAGAATTCATTTGCCTCACAAAGCACTAATTGACATGTGATAAGAGCTTCCTGAATAGGCTGTGAAGACACCAGAATAAAAGGGATTGGTACCAATTGTGCTGATAAAGCTGGTGTCCCCTTTACTAATGAGCCAAAATGTCACACTGTAAGCATGCACTTAGGTGATAATTCTGACAACTACAATTCACCTTGATAACGGAAGAAACATTCAAACCTGTGAAGAATTTTGGTGAATTTATCTGAGCCAAACTGACAACAATTGCCGGGAACCAGAATCTTAAAGGATTGAGATAATGCTCCAGAGAATGGCAGTTTTGCACCCTGCTTTATGGATTACGATCAAAGGAGAAGAGGAAAGTGGGTTACATGAAATCCATTGGTGATAGATTAGGGAGGTGGGAGAAAGCAAAACATGGGGAGGTGAGCAGGGAGGTGGACCTGTGGGATAGGATAAAAGGTAAAATGATAAACACATACTTCTTTTACATAGGTGGGTACAGGATAGTTAACATTGTGTAACGAAAAAGACTCAGGCCGTACACCGGAGGAGGAGAAAGGAGACCTTTATTTAACGCATGCGGTGCCAGAGGAGGCAGTCTCCAAATTCTGGGCCCTGAACAAAGGGCTTGGGTCAGCTTTATAGGGTCGTAGGTCGGGCCTGCTTTTGGCATGAAAATAGTGGGTGGGGTTACAGAGGTCAGATAAGGTTACTTATACATTCAGGCGGGTAATCTGATACCTGAAATGGGGAATCTTCCTAAAATGGTGGCGGTTCCTGCCTCAATTGAACAGTTAATAAGATATCAATAGCAATGAGAGGAAAGGGAAATTACTTTGTTTTGCAAAAAGCATGTGTTAATCAGGAATGTTACCTCAGATGCAAAAGACAACCGACAGGAGGCTTAGTTAAAGTGAAAATTCACCTTTGTTAGGGAAAAATACTGTCTTAGTGCATGACTACCAACCATAAATTGCTTATGTTTAGAAAATTTTAATTTCAGACCATCCTTTGTGGTTACTTTTAGTCTCTTGAGTTTGCAAGGCCTGCAGGCCTGCCCTGAGCTTTTCAGGTTTAGTATGTGGCTCCTTTTTGTCCATAACCCTTTAGAAGTTAACTTTGATTTTATTTTTCAAAGAACAGATCTTCTTTCAACACAATTTAAATATTTAGCTCCCCCCGCAAAAAAATCTGTCTGCTTGCCTGTCTGTCCATCTACCTATTTAGAGCCCTCTGCTGGAAGCATGTAGCATTTACATTTATTATACCTTAGATCTTTCTATTTAGAGAAATGTGAATGGTAATGCTGGAATAGATAAATATGTTTTCTTGGCATAGCTTTGAATGTTTTCACCAGTCTCAGTAGAGCCACAAGCTCCCAGCAATTAATTTTTTTGGTTTAGAATTTAAATGGTAAACAACACAATTACATCACCTGACAAGATAGAATAAAATAACATAAATAAAAAACTGATAATATCTGAAATGAGGACAAACCTACTAATGGATGCATTCATTAGAATGTACTAATGACCTGGAAGTATATACATTTGTTTTTCCCTTTATTTAATTATTTAGTTCACTTATTTTTAATTTACCTTTTTCCAGAAAGGATATTAGTCTGTGTGAACACAAAGTGCTTACTGCTAGTAGATGGCCAAAATTTTAAATTGAATGTTTTCTGCCTATATTTGTAAGACTCCTACAGTCTGAAAACAGATGAGGTGTTGAAATTGAAGACTGCTTATCTGTGAAGCTGGGTCCTTTGCTGTTATATGATTCCAAAATCAATCTTAAGAAAGTGCAGGTGGTTTGACAGGATAGCTGTAATGAATAGAGAGCACCCTTGTTTTCAGAAATAACATAAGATTTAAATAGCAATACTACTTACAAATCTTGGGGGTTGCATATTCAATAAATCTTGAAATTTTGTATTTGGTTTCACTGATGGGAAATAATTCATTCCTCGTGAGAGAATTTCTAACCAGTATGTCATGGCAGTATGAGATTAATTTGGAAAGCTCAGTACTTATGGTTTAAAATTGGACCTGGCTAGCAGTACCTAACATGCTGTTTCCCGCTAAAGTACTTTTGAAAAGTGACAAAACTTCAGAAAAATAGAAGTGAGGTCTCCCTTTGGAAAGAATCTAGAAAAACTTTTTACTGCATTTATAGGGGCAAGAGAGTACTAGGCCTACTTATTTGAGGCCAACTGGAAATTAGGTTGGAAAACACTTTTTAATACCCTTCTAATGTTAGTGGTGAAGCGGCACCAGAATGTTACCAGCATCAGGTCTCCCTTCAGCAACCTCGGTACTCAAGTTCTGGCTAAGAAAGAATTCAGAGCCAAGACAAATGCAAGAAAGATGGAGGGGGAGGGGGAGGAAGAGGGAGAGGCAGAGAGCATCCTGGGGAAAGGTTCTCGGGGTGCTCAAGAGAGACAAAGAGTAAGCGCTGAGTCCTTTGTCTCAAGGGCTTTTACTTGGAGGTCTCAGGGGAGGACAATAGAATATTCATCAGCTTCCTAAGTGTGTCCTTTCAGGGTCATGGTCTCTACTGGTTGGTAGGTGCCAGGTTTACCACATGACTAGCAAGAGGCCAGGGGAGGAAAGGTCAGGGGAGGGTCCAAACTGTAAGATCAGTGATATGAAAGGTCAGGGATCTGAACCGCATGGCAGCTTTATGCTAGTGGAGGAAAAGTCACCCTGGGGGTGAGGGCCCACCCTACATTTGTCCATTGCTGGGCACCCTTGGATACCTGGCCTGTTGTCCTTGCTCTGCTCATGCCTGTCTAACTGCCTACTACACTACTATCATCTTACTAATATTAAAAAAATAAAGCAAGATTTACGCTGGTTAGAAAATTGAGCATATATCCTTTATTGCGTACTCTTTGATTTTTGCAGCACTGTGATATTCTCCTCCACCCCCTGCCAATACAGGACTTCCACATTCATTCAAAGATGAAAGCCCCTGGAAATACCTGGGCAAGGAGCTGGTGCCTTGGGCAGACTGTGCTACATCTGGGCAGCATATTATATAAGCATTTTTAGTGGGATGGATGCAGGAGCATTCTGCTCCCTGGGGCTGCAGTTTATCTCTTGCATGTTTTTCTGCCTTGGTGGACAGCGGGAGTTCAGCTCACTGCAGCCATTGCTGGATCTTGGAGTTTAACTAGAAACTAGAGACACCGGCCCACAACCCACTCAATGACCTAAGGTAGGAATTCAGCCAAAAAAATTAGTGGTCAGTGAATAAAGCCAGTGTTAGTCCATACATCCTGTTTTAATGCAAAATTATCCCTGTGGTTTCACAAGTACATAAATACTAATAACAAATTAACATTATACTTAGGAAGAATACTGCAGAACAGAATAGATACTGTCTTGAAAACTCAGAAGAAAAACACACCTTAAAAATTACTAGAAAAAATAGGAAAAAAAAGTGTGGAAAATTATGTTCATTCTCTTAGAGAATGCAAGGAGATAGACTCTGAAAGCAGGGTAGTAAAGCCATGGTAGAGTCCAGGCCAAGATTAAAAGGAAAAGTATTGGAAAGGATGTGCACGAGGTAAGGAACTGTAAGAACAATTAAAAATACAATAGTGCTATTAAAACTGTACTTTAGACAATAAAGAGCAGAAGCGAGATAGTGAATAGTAAATGTTATGAAAAACTAACCGGTGCTCTCCCAGAATGTGGAAGAGGACAGCCGGCGACGATGGTAAAGGGACAGATATCCTCACAGCACAGAAAGGGAAGGTGAGTATTCACGATAGTGCCAGGGACAAAGAAGGTTTTTTGAGGTGTCGCAAGAAACAGTTCAGGAACACACACAGGAGGAGTTCAAGCAGCAGTGGCAAGATTTATTAAAGTGAAAGTACACTCTCAGAGGGGGAGAGAGAGCGGGCAGGCTCCAAGAGCAACTGCCCTGAGCCCTCAGGGTCGTGCTCCCTTTATTCTCTTGGGCTGTGAAAAGAGTGGGTTTATTTTGAACTATCTAATCCCTGAAAGCAGAGGGCTTTTTTTAAACTATCCAATCCTATCCTCTGATTTCCTTTGGGCAGTGTTCTACCACTTTGGCTCCTACCCACAATTCTCTAGGTTTGCCCACTAAGTGGGGGGTCAAAACAGCTAATTTATTATAATCAGGGTATAATTGAGGAGCGTTCACCTCAAGGTGACTTGTGTACAGGTCTGCACATGCGCTAATAATAGGAATTTCCCTCTGCCCCTTTCTCCCCCATTTCAGGATGTCTGCGGTTTTTCCCAGGCCTGTTGAGCTGGTGGAACTACGTCAGTTACTCCCCAGATGACTGCAAGGCTATTTATCTGCTTAGCCAGATGTTTTGTTCCATTCGCTCCCTCTTTCCTTCTTAATATCTAACTTGCTGCCTACTCTAACAATAGGATGATAGGTGTTTTTTAGAAATAAGAGAACGAAAAGAGGAGAAATTGCCAAAAACATAATGGAAGAAAAATTTCCTAAGCCAAAAAAAGTCTGACTATGCATATCTAAAGGATTTACCCCATTCCATTTAAGATTGGGAGAAAGACGCCACAACTAAACAAATCTGGGTTACATTTTTTCATTACAGGTACAATTTATATATCCCCTAGGCATCCTCAAGGTACAAATGAGAACAAGTTATTCTTTAATAATTAATAATATTTTACTTCTGCAGTCTGATGGCTTCATAGCCTCACTCCCTAGAAGCAGAACCTCAGCTGAACTTGTGGGATATTCTCTCTTCCATGTCTATGCAGGAGTCCTTGTTCAGGTCTTGGTCCTTGCCAACAAGTCTACCATTACCTGGCTCACAGACCTCCTACCACAGAAAACAGCCCAGACCAGCCACTTCATTGACTTCATCCTGAGGCTTTAGGATGCTGACATTTCTTGGGCAGCTCCAGCCCCTGTCTTGTTTCTTTTAGACACACTACTCTCCCTGTTGTTGCCCTAGTCCCAATGCGAATTCAACCATTCCCTTTTCTATTGAAGGCTTAGTAATAGTGGGGTAGTATTCAAACCCAAAACCCAGTCCGAAGTCCAACATAAGGAGCCCCTTAAAGGACCACTTCCCTATTTAGCTCATGGTCTGACACCCGGTAGTCAAGCCTCGTTTTTCTCCACTTGCCAGGAGTTCCTTTAAGCATGTCTTCATCTCCTTGGAGGCCAAAGCTCAAGGCTTAAAGGTCCTAGGTAGGAAGGAGTTCCCTCTTCCTTCCATACTAAGGGCTTTTCCTCAAACCTTCCCTTCATATTCTAGAATCTGCATTTCTGATGAGCTAGGGGCACATTCACTGTCTTCACCAAAATCCACCCCAGACACCCTCAAAGATGTGGCCTTCTATGATCTCAAAGGGACAACTTTATCAGAGCACGACAGAACAACAACAGCACAAAGATACATGTACATGTGTATCCTTACATTGTTCCATTCCAAATTATAAAAAGAAAACAGAACCTTTCATGTTTAACATTTCTGTAAGTGTGAGTGGCTCAGTCTTCCTACATGAGCTACCTCCAACTGTACCAGTGTGGTTGGCACTTCACCTGCCCAGGTCCTTTTCTGCAAGACCTTTCCAAGAATAAAGTTTCTCCCAAGCATCTGGGCTGGCAGTTGGGAGCTCATCCCTGGGATGATGGTGGTGGGAGAATGACCTCCCCTCCACATCTTGCTCCAAACATCACTGCCTTTGCCTAGAAGATCACTGGCTTTCCATCCCAGTATTTGCTATATCTCTACATGTTTGCAGATGACATATCCTTATACATAAGGATAAAGATTTTTTTAATCCTGTAGGCATCCATGTAGATTGTCTTTTTTACAAAGTAAAAGTGATCAGTCTCTCCTAAATTTTGAAACACCATATTCCAGAATGGAATAATATAGATAGTTGATCAAAGAATTTATATTTATCAAGGTATCTTTTACATTAAAAAGTCAAAGATACTCTGATATACAGTGGTTTTGAAAAGATTAATGGATTATTTAAAAGCATATAAATATACACGTCAACTGTGCAAAGAAGAAAGCTAGAAGCAAATGAGTATTGGCAGTGGTTGCTTTAGTGATTTCTATTGTGCTTCTTCATGTTTCTTTGTATTTTCCAAAATTCTCATAATGCAATTCATTGCTATTTTAATCACTGAAAAGTAAAATAAGCGTTAGGAAAACTCAAAAGATTATCTAAAAATTATAGAATACCTGTGAGGGACAAACTATGCTAGGAACCCTGTACCCAGCTAACATACTGAACTGCAGCTGTAGAAAATAGAACAAGGAATATGCTTTTTCATAAGATGCCATCTCTTGCTTTAAATATATAAACACTATATAAAATACTGTGTAAGTGTATAAGCATAATATTTGCCAGTGTTTCACATTAAAGTGAAAAAGATGACATGCTGAACAAATAAAGCTAATTAATAGAAAATTATTTTTAATCGTTTGAAAGGCTGAGGACAATCAGAAAGGGAATTTCACACTTGTGTACCACTTTTTTTCTTTTCTGAACTTAGAATTTTTATCTAAGTTCTATTCTTGGTTTATTAATAGGTCGAGCAATATCATACTGTCATTTTTCATGGCCCAGAAGGAAGCTTGCAAGACTACATAGCACATCAGCTTGCACTCTGCATGAAGGTATCAATTACTTGCCTACCCTGTCCTTTTCTTTGAAAACTCGAATGTGTGAGGAACTAACCGGTCTGTTCCCTTATCGCAGCACAGACAAATGGCTGCAGGATTCTCTTGTGAAATAGTGACAGCCGAAGTAGATGCTGGTTTCTCTAAGGAACATCTAGTAGACCTGTTCATCAATAGTGGTAAGACCATTTCAGCAAACTGAATTCTGATAACCAAAAGGCATGCTCTTCAATGATGCCATTAAAAGGAAATAAACTTTGTTGCTTGGGGATAAATTTAAGTCAACTTTTCCATTATTCAACAGCTATGGGATGAAAATTGGGAACACAGATGAACACTTGCAAAAATTATTTTTGTGCATATATATATCATTGCATTTATTGTACATCCTGTATTTTCTTTTTTTTTAAATCTTTTGTTTATAACTCATCTTTTGTGAGCATACTGTACTACTGGCACACAGGTATACCAAGGGAGGAGGTGTGGGAGCATTCCCCCCTACTGGGACTGAGTATAGCATCACTGATGCTGTTTAGAATTGCACAGAGATAATGAAAACCATATCAGTTATGGTAATTTTTATTATTCACAAATTATTTACAACCAAAGCATCCTTTACTGCTGCACCAGGAGTGAACCTGCCCCAGGGGTGAACTACTTTCTCCATGTAACCTTAGTATGCTATTGACCAGCACTTTGCTAAACACATTGCATACATTTAGTCTCTGTGACAGCACTGTGCAAGTGGGTATAATTATCTTCATTTCAATGGTGGGGAAACAGGCACCAAGAAGTTCAATAACTTGCCACAACCTCACAGTAGCAGAACCAGGATTAAATGTGTTTATTGATGTAACATTTTCATGAATTTGTATCTTAGGTTTCAGGGCTTAAGGCTCTAAACTTCACTACAGGTGGAATTAGCATAGCCCAGCATAGCATATCATGACTAGTAACTATGACACAAAGTTGAAATGAACCAGACTTCAGTCTCCATGGGATTAGAGCTACAGAGAGCCCTGGAGAGCAGGTGAAGGAGGGAAGCAGTTGCAAGGTCTATGAAGGGTGGTTTGAAAATCAAATTCAGATCTTCCGTTTGGAGGAGGGGTGCTTCTCATCTTTGGAGCCATGATCAAGGGCGATATCTTGTGGCTAGGACAACTGTTGACCAGGTTTAGGAAGAAGGAAATAGCCAACAGTTCCTAAGCCAAGAAATAACATTAAGATGCAGGTTTGGGAACTGACTGAGGATTCCCAAACCTAGAAGCACATTTTGGGTACAGGAAAATCCCACTAGAATTTGAATGTTGCTGTAATACCTAGCCTAGCCTTTGGTCAGAAACTAGTGAAAGCTACAGAAAGCTGTTTTCTCTGAAGATGTTACTAATAAAAGCTGACATTTATTAAGCCCTTGCTCTGGTAAGCCCTATTCTAAACATCCTGATTTATAACCATGAGGCACTTGAGATACTTTGACCAAAGATCTCATAGCTAGAACACAGAGGAGGAGCAGGACTCAAACCCAAGCATCTGACTCCTGAATCTTACCTTAATCACTGCTAGCCACTGTTCCTTAAAAACTCACTTGTGCCAAAATTTCTGTTTCCCCCTTCTTTATATAACAAAAGCCCCCTACATTTTCATCTTGTCTCATCTAAAAGTAAGAAGCTGAAATATTTTGTTCTCTCCCTATTAGAAAGATAGCATCTACAGACTGAATTCTGCTTAAGCTTCGAGAGCTGAGGACACAGTGAATTAGGTCGTGAGGTGACCTGAGGTAGATGGGCAGCTCAGCATTTCTAAATCTCTGGGGAGCATCTTCTTAAAAAGAGCTCCTCTTCCTGATTTCCAAATTTGGTTAGTGGCACAAATCTTTTGGTCTCACAGTTGAAACTCAGGTCTTATTTCCAGGCTCAAAAACCTAACAGCCCAGCCGGGCGTGGCTCAGTGGTTGAGCATTGACCTAGGATCCAGGCGATCAGGGTTCAATTCCTGGTCAGGGCACATGCCCGGGTTCCGGGCTCGATCCCTAGTTGGGGGCGTGCGGGAGGCAGCCAATCAATGACTTTCTCATCATTGATGTTTCTATCTCTCTCTCCCCCTCTCCTTTCCTCTCTCTGAAATCCATAAAGATATATTTTTTAAAAAAACAAAAAACCTAACACAAGTGCCAACAAGCCACATTAAGGAGTGAACCAGGCTGGTGGGGCTGGGGAGAAGAGGAGGCACATCTCCATCTACCTGAAGGCTCTAGCAGCTTGTTGCTGGCAGAAGTGTAGATTTAATGTCCCGAGGTCTTGTAATTTTTAGAAAGAAGCCAGAAATCTAGGTATTCGTGTAAAAATTTAGGGTTTTCTTTCTTTCAGTGTTTTCAACTATTTCAATTTTTAAAGCAGCATGAGGACCACAGAGAATCCCAAAGTCCTTTTATTCGTGGACCCCTCGTCCCTGTCCCATAACCGGGCCATGGTTATGTCCTTCCAGGTTGGCCTCAGTGTGCATTTTTGCACATCCCCATTGGCATCACCTTACTTTCTGCCCCCTTTTCCTATATCTCATCTGCTTTTCTGGAAATGGCTACTCCGCCTGCTGCTTCTCCTCCCTGAACACCCCTCAGAGGCCATGAGATTAAAAGCTCTCTGTGGTTCCTGGCCCCCATATCTCTCCATTGCCCACTGAATTAGGTTGATGCCATTCAAGACCTTGCATCCTAGAACACTGATCCACCCGATTTGCTTATTTGACCCTTATTTATTTTTTATCTGAATATAACATTGTATATGGTTATGATGTACAATGTATTGATTTGATACACTTATACATTGCAAAATGACTACTACCATAGCATTTGCTAATACTGCTATCACATCACACAATTACCATTTCTTTTTGTGGTGAGAACATATAAGTTTTACTCTTTGAGCAACTTTCAAGTATATAATAATATATTGTTAACCATAGTCACCATGCTATACATTATATCTTCCAAACTTATTCATTTTATAATTGAAAGTTTGTGGAGTGGAGGGGATCAATGGGGATAAAAAAGGGAAAAAATAAATAAATAAAATTTAAAATAAATAAATAAGAAAGTTTGTACCCTTTGACCAACATCTCTTCATTTCCCCCATCCCCCCAGGTGCTGCCAACCGCCATTCTACTCTCCGTTTCTATGAGTTTGACTTTTTTAGATTCCACATGTGTGATATCATGTAGTATTTGTCTTTCTCTGTCTGACTTAGCTCACTTTGCATAATGCCCTCCAGGTCCATCCATGTCATCGCAAATGACTGGATTTTCTTCTTTCTTATGGCTAAATAATATTCCTCTGTGTGTGTGCGTGCATGTGTGTATGTGAGACATTTTCTGTTGAATAATTAGGTTGTTTTCATGTCTTAGTTATTGTAAATGATGCTGCAGTGAACATGGGGATGCAGATATCTCTTCAAGTTCCTGATTTCATTTCTTTTGATTATATACCCAGAAGTAGAATTGCTGGATCATACGGTAGTTCTATTTTGAATTTTTTGAAGACACTCCACACTGTTTCCCATAGTAGCTACATGAATTCCTGCCAACAGTGCACAAGGGTTCCCTTTGGTCCACATCCTTGCAAACACTTATCTCTTGTCTTTTTGATAATAGCCTGCTATGCTGACAGGCGTGAGGCAATATCTCATTGTGATTTGATTTGCCTGCTTCTGAAGATTAGTAATGTTGAGTTTTCATGTACCTGTTTCCCATTCGTAAGTCTGGAATATCTGACTCTTTTTAATAGATGTCTATGCTCCAGCAAAATATGGTGTTTATTCTTTACATGTTCTTTGTTTTTCCACTCTCATGTCTTTGTTCAAGCTGCAGTTTTCCTCTAGAATTTTAGAGTGAACATACAACCACCCCGCAGTGCACACTATGGCTACCACATGGCAGGTACTATGCAAAGTAGTATACATGTGGTACTGATTAAAGTAGATATGGTCTCTGCCCTTCTGGAAATGACAGGAAAAGTCCCTGTTAAAATGCTCTAAGGACATCTCAAATGAAAACTTCTCGGATCCATCCGGATATGACAAGTCCCTTTTATGAAAAGCAGTAGACTTTGTTTATACCTCTATGCTCCACCTAACTATAGGTCAAGGCAGTGTAGGTGTTATTTGGGCTTTTGCCTTGGCCTAAACACATGTTGTATTGTGAGCTCCTTGAAGGCTAGTCAGATTGCCAATGATTGTATGTTGAATAAATGGGTGAATCTCCTAATACAGGAAATAGCATGGGCAAAGAAAAAGGAAATTCTAGTCTTACTCAGGTGTCAGCAGTTAGAACTTGCTTAGAGTGGAGGCAAAAAGAAGTAAGATTAGAGAGTACAGGAGCTGATCAGGGAGTAGTTGATGATAGGGCATAAAGATAGTGTTTGAAAAATGAAATATTTTTTAAAATTTATTTTATTTTTTAATTGAGATATAATTGATATATAACATAATTTCAGGTATACAACAGAATGATTCAATATTTGTATATATTGCAAAATGATGGCAACAATAAGTCTAGTTAACATGCATCACCATACATAGTTAAAAAAACTTTTTTCTTGTGATGAGAACTTTTAAGATCTACTTTCTTAGCAACTTTCAGATATTCAGTACCACATTAAATGTAGTCACCATGCTGTACAGTACATGAAAAATGAAGTTTTTGAACAGTGGACTGATGCCCAAAAATTCTCCACTCTAACTTCTTTCTTATGTAGGAAATGGTGTGTCATCTCCAAATATGAAAGTGTTTTTGTTCTGTATTTGGAGATAATAAGTAATTATTATAAATAAGTAAAAGATCAGTAATTTATAAGCATCAAATATCTTCCTTCTCTTTTTAATAATAATACTAAGGCACAAAGTTCATCTGCTAAGACCTTGAATGCAGTTGCCCAAGTTGGCAACCTACACATTATCATCGATTCATCAGTTTGCCTTATTTTCCACATTTAGTCAGTCCTGAGTTCTGTTGAATCTGCTTCCTATCTCATTTCTACCTCCTGCTCTACATTCCCTCTACCAACTCCCATTTCTTGCTCAATAAACTGAGGAGGCTTCATCACTAACCTTTCTTGTTTGCTCTGGATCACTTTTTCCATGGGCTTCTCGGGGCTCAGTCTGGACTACAGAACCGCTCATAACAGTTTCCTTCTATTGTACGCCAGTGGTTCCAGAATAAAAACTGAAGTTCACTGAATGTGATGTCAAGAACATTATGGTCTGTCCTTTTGTATGACCTTGTCTTGCTGCTGTGCGTTCTCATCTCCTAAAACTCCCTCCACCGTCACCATCATTTTCTGTTGACCAAGGGATCATGGGAACCATGCACTTGAAGTACTGTAGATGGGGACACCAAATGCTTCTGCAGAATGCCAGGGCACCTTGTGAACCAGATGTGGTGTCATTTCTTTTATAGTGTAGAAAGCACAAAGCAAAAAAGTAGCAAATGTAATTTAAATAATCGATCAGGGTTCGATTCCTGGTCAGGGATGTTCTTTTGGTCAAGAAGGGATGGAAAAGAACAAAGAGTAGAGAGAAAAAAAGGTATTCCTAGGCTCTTCAGCTCAAGCTTTTAGAATAGTGAGGGGACAGGAATTATCTATCGATTACTCTCTTGTTTTTTTAAACAAGAAATTAAATTGATCAAATTACATTACCACAAGTGAGGCATATACTGATCCATAAGGTATTCTATGCTTACTCCTGGATTTTTACCTTATTTTCTCTAATGAAAGAGATTTAAACTTCTTGGATTGGGCTAAGGTTAGAATGCTGAATTTTATCTTCCACTGTGCACGGCACATATATTACCTTCTTTGTTCCTCTCTGTGAATCTGTAAAAGAAAGCCAGTGGACAGAATGAATAAATAAAGTGGGTAAGCAAAAAAATATATAAGAAGGAAGAATAGTGCCCGGCCAGGAGTGGCTCAGCAGTTGAGCATTGACCTAGGATCCAGGCGATCAGGGTTCGATTCCCGGTCAGGGCACATGCCCAGGTTGTGGGCTCAATCAATGACTCTCTCATCTTTGGTGCTTCTATCTCTCTCTCTCCCTCTCCCTTCCTCTCTCTGAAATCAATAAAGATATATTAAAAAAAAAAAAAAAAAGCAAATGTAATTTAAATAATTAAGTTTTAAGAATTTAAAGTTTATATAGAGATTAAAAATGGTACCAGTGAAGAAAAGAAGGTAGAACAAAAGAATACTTCAGAAAGAATGACATAGCACTTATACTAGCAAGAGTTATTCTGTGTCTATTTTAAAATAACATCTTCCTTCTCATATTGCCTTTCGTGAGAGACGGTCATGCCACATACCTCTGTTGTATGGTAAGGAGTCTGTGAACAGGTACTAGAATTGGGTCAAAATTTGCCTCAGTGTAAGATGCAGAGTTAGGTTAGCAAGAGAGATATTTTTTCAAGTTACATATGACAGTAATTAGTAAGAAAAAAAAGTAAACTCTAGATTAGTATTTTAAAATAATATTTTGAATTCCTGAGCGAACTCTCCTTTTTAAAAGTAATGAAGATGGGCCTGGCCGGGCATGGCTCAGTGGTTGAGCGTCTACCTAGGATCCAGGCGATCAGGGTTCTTTTCCCAGTCAGAGCACATGCCCGGATTGTGGGCTGCAACCGATCAATGACTCTCTCATCATTGATGTTTCTATCTCTCTCTCTCCTTCTCCCTTCCTTTCTCTAAAATCAATAAAGATATATTTAAAATAAATAAATAAATAAATAAAAATAAAAGTAATGAAGATGAAATGACTGTAAGAGCAGGAGGTGAGTATGCTCATTGGCATCTATGTGACTTAGTTTACCTCCTTGAATCCTGCATTACATGCTGGAGGGTCTTCCAAGGATTGCCCCTTGCTCCTCACCTGGACTTGCAGAGTCTCATCCCTGCAGAGTCTTTCTTTAAGTAGACAGTGTAAAAGACAGCAGCTTTCTCTTCCCAAGGAGAAGATTGTAGACTTGGGATCACTTTAGAGACAAAGGAGTTTGAATTTAACTGTAAATGATATGTTAAATATTTTTAAATCAATGAGTGTTGCTCTAATACTGACTCTTTAGAACTTTTAATGCAATTCTGCAGTATAGCCCTGAGCTAGCCAAGCGTGTGTCTTTTTAAGATTATCAACCTGTAGGAGAGGAGCAGGGCTGACATGGCCTATAAAGTTGGGAGAAAAAAAGGTCAAAAAAGAGTAGATAAGTTTCAGAAATAGGGCTTTGAAGTAGCATAAGGCTAAGGGATTCCAAATCCCAGGCTAGAAGGCCTCTCCATCTCCAGCACAGGGTGGGTGACCTCCTTTTGTCTCCATAAACCCTGATCAGAGGCTGCTTAACCCTTCAAACTGGAAAATGTAATGACTTCCTGCTTCTGTGGTTGGTTAAAATAGTATACCTGAAACTATGCTAGATAACTTGAATTAGACACATGCTATTTCTCAACTAAAATAAAATTTGCCTTTGGACTAACTTGAGGATGTTGAACTAAAATGGTCAAATGGAGAAATAGGTGTTACTGAAAAACAGAAGAAATGAGGCTGGCAATGTTGAAGACAAAGCTTTTCACTGGCGAGACCCAGTCTATTTGACCCTTGTTGGTACCCCATGGGAGATCAAGGTAAACAAAGATGAGGGCAAAATCCAACCCAACTGTTGTGAACAGCAGCCCTCTCTAGGGCACAAGTTGTCTATTAAACATGGGATTAAGTCATGTGCAACTTAGTTCTTGCTTGTGGACCCTGGAAAATGAGTTTGCTGTCCCTTTCCTATAAACTCATGTATTTCATTTGCAGCCTGAATCCTCACTCGCAGCTCCCATTCTCACGTCCCACCACCTGCTGGACATCTCAGAGGAGCTCTGTACTCATCAAGCACATCAAGCCCGAAACATAAACTAGCACCCCCAACCCCAACATGAGCACACTTGCTCATGTGCTCTCTGCCTCCATTCACTGCACAACCACTTCTCTGGTGAGAACTCCAGTTGTCACTGCCCCTCTCTCAAGACTGCTACCACTGAGCCTTACTGACCTCTCTCAAGACTCCTTTTCATGCTCTGCCTTGGCTCTGGATGAGGTGCCCATTGCCACAATAAAAGCCTGTAGGTGTATTCTCCTGTTTCTTTCTTCTCCAGTCGGTTCTTCACATCAAAACGAGATCTTAAAGCAGGAGTCAAATCCTGTTATCTCCCTCCTTAAAGAGTTCCTGTGGCCTGGCCGGGCGTGGCTCAGAGGTTGAACATCGACCTAGTGATCCAGGCGATCAGGGTTCGATTCCCGGTCAGGGCACATGCCTGGGTTGTGGGCTTAATCAATGACTCTCTCATCATTGATGTTTCTGTCTCTCTCTTTTCCTCTCTCTGAAATCAATAAAGATATATATAAAAAAAAAAAGAGTTCCTGTGATTCCCAGGGCCAGTAGTTTCTCCCTTCCAACATGGCATTCTGAGTCTTCCACTGTTTATTTGTGGTTGGGTTGTGATCATAGCAGCAGGTCTCACCCCTGGCTGCACCCAGGCCTAACACAAGCCAATTAAATCAGAGCATCTGGGGAATGGGTCCCAGGTGACTGTACCGCGCAGCTCTAGCCCTGGGTAGGACACAGCCTACTGTGCTGCTGCTTGATCCCATTCTGCCAATGTGGTGCCACACCACACGCCCAGCCAGTCCTGCCTGGAGGGAGGTGTCGGCTTTGAGATTACTGTCATGCCACTCTTGCAGCTGTCCTGACTTCCAGGACTGAAAAACACCCAGCCTCCATTCTCTGCCTGTGACATTTCTTACACCTAGAAAGCCTTCTCCTAACCCATCTACCTATTAAGATGTCATTCCTCATAATAGTTTAGTTTAAAATGCCCCATTCCCAGTTAGAATTATTCACCTCTGATAAGACATAGCACTTAACACAACATACAGCGAGGGGAGCCTTGGATAAACATTTGTTGAAATGCAGTTACATGTTCCTGCAAATAGATTCTGGCTGGGTGCACAAGCTTTAGGGCCACTGGAACTAGCCAGACACTTAACACCGATCAAGGAAAACCCTTTAGTCCTTAGTTACAGGAAAGCAGATACATAAACCATTCAACCTGGACTATTTTTATTACTCATTTGTTAGTTTATCATCATTTTTTAAATAAATAGATTTATCATACTTCCATAATCAAATGTATTCTTGAGAGAACATTTGAACACTGAGATGCATAGTATTTTAACACTTTTTACTGAGTAACTTTATTGAAGGGGATCCAGCACAACCAGACACTAGCGTAATGGCCCCCACAAATACAATAAATTGAGAGGTGGCTATTACTGTTTCTAGTCTAATTTTTAAAGCTTCATAGCATACAGAAAAGCTGCTTCAGTCTCAGAAGAGATTCATTTACAATGTTCAAGGAGTTCTTTTGAAAGTGAAAATGCATTGTGTTTATAGTAACAAAGAGGAATGGAGTATAATATACTATCAGGAGTATTTGAAAATTTGAGTAATTTGAGAAAATTACTCAAATATTTTAAATCTTTTTCTCAAGGTTAAATTGGCTAAGACTGGGGCTCTTAGAATCTTCTAAACAATTAAAAAATGATTTTTTTTTATTCATTGGTGTATAGGAAGTAAAGTCCTATATGCATTTTAACTACAATATTATTAAAATTTGAATGCTTAGTAGGTGTGAGGCACTGTTTCTAGTATGTTTTGTCCACTGACTTGTTTGTTTCCTATATATAATAATATTCCATTTACTTTCCCTCTTTTATTTAGGATAGATAAGCAATTCAGTCTCCCCATCTTTAGTGAGAGGACCACTAAAATAAAACTCGAAGTCCTAGATTTTAGTCCTTTGTTACCACTGTTCTGAAACCTTAGTCACATCACAGTAACCTCTCTGAAACCTGTAAAGTGAAAGGAGGTATTTGCTTATCTCTCTGAGGTCCTGTCTCCATAATTTTATGAATATTATATATGTGCAATTTAAAGGTCACATAAGGACTTTGGACCTTTTGTATTATGAAATATACATTTATAAAATACACACTACTTACATATTTACAGATTGATGAGTAATTGAATATAAAATAATCATGTAACCACTGAGCAGGCCAAGAAATAGAATATTCATAGCTTCCAGAATGTGCCCACAGACCCCTGTCCATGTTCACAAGCCCTTCCTTGTATAGGTAACCATTAATCTGTCTTTTTTGATCATCATTTCTTTGCTTTTCTTTATAGTTTTGCTATGTATGTATTAATCTTTAAATTATATATGTAGTGTTGCCCATGTTTGAACTTTACATGATGAAATCATATTGTATGTATCCTCTTGTAATTTGTGTCTTAATTTATTGTTGATAATCCTTTGTGTTGTTGCTGTGGTTATTTGCTCACTTTAACATCTATTGCATGACATATTCTTATTTATGTATCCATTCTGTTGGTGGTGGATGGTCAATTTAATTCTATGTGGGATCTGTTGTGGAACTAGTATTGGATGGTTGTGTGTGTGTGTATCTTCAACTGTATTAAATAGTGCCAAGCTGTCTGCCAGAGTCCTTATACTCTGTCAGCAATTTAAGAGCATTCTCATTATGTCACACCTTTGCTAACATTTTATATCTTCAGACTTGGTCATTTTTGTCAATCCACATAGATTTTTTTAAAAGTTTGAATCACTGAATTTCATTTCTGACCACAGCTTATTTGATCCCAGTGAAACAATCTCCTGGTAACAAGAAAATCATCATCATCTTAGAGAATTTGGAAAAATCTTCATTGTCTGAGTTATTGGGAGACTTCTTGGCACCTCTGGAAAATCGCAGCACTGAAAGCCCCTGTACTTTTCAAAAAGGTAACGATTGTGACATGATGAGATCATGCTGAGAAGCAAGCTCCTGTGAGATCATTCTACTCAAGTATACACGCTATACTTCATGTTCTTTCTTTGACTTATTGTAATTTGCATGTGTCCCATAATATGGCTTGTTTTAGGAAACAGAATGTCGGAATATTACTACTTTCATGAGAACTGCTTTCTGATGGGCACCATTGCCAAGGCCTGCCTCCAGGGCTCAGATTTGCTGGTGCAGCAGCATTTCCGCTGGGTGCAGCTGCGGTGGGATGGTGAGCCCATGCAGGGCCTGCTGCAGAGGTTTTTAAGAAAGAAAGTCGTGCATAAGGTAACAACCCATAGCTATAGCCTATTTTTGGGAGAGGGGCTTTGGTGTCAGGGACCTGGGCTGAGTTCTACCATTTACTTGCCTCAGGCAAGTGCAATATTTGGATATTCAAGGGTTAAATAAGATAATGCATATAAACCCCATAAAGTTTCTGGACTATATTAAGTTTTTTAAAAAAGCAAATAGGTTTTACCATTATTAACTCCTCTCAAGGAGTCTCACAAAGTTCTAAATGCTGTAGAAGACTAGATTGGAAAATTACTCTTCTTAAGGAAAATCCTTAAGAAGAGTAATGGGGCCCTTCAGAACATTATCCATCCACTCAAGCTACTCTTTTATTTTTTCCATTGCTTTCCAGAGAGAGTGGAAGGGAGGGAAAGAGGGAGGGAGGGGTAGAGCGAGAGAGAGAAACATCCTTGTGAGAGAGAGATGTTGATTGGTTGCCTCCCGCAGCGTCCTGACCAGGGCTGGGGATCGAGCCTGCAACCAAGATACGTGCCCTTGACTGGAATCAAAGCCAAGACCCTTCAGTCTGTGGGCCAGTGCTCTAACCACTGAGCCAAACCTGCTAGGGTTCAAGGTACTTTTAATTTATGACTGTTAAACTGGCCACAGTTATATTAAAAAGTCACATGAAAAATTAGAATTTTCTATCTTTTGACACATTTTCTTGTTTAAAATAATTTTTTTATATCTCAATTACAGTTGACATACAATATATTAGTTTCAGGTGTACAGCATAGTAATTAGACATTATAAAACTTACAAAGTAAAGACACCAATAAATTCACTGATGGACACCTAGGTTGCTTCCATCTCTTGGCTATTGTAAATAATGCTGCAGTGAACATACGGATGCATAAGTCTTTTCAAATTATCATTTTTGGTTTCTTTGGTTAAATAGTGGAATTGCTGGGTCCTTCTTTACCTCTTATTATAGCCCTTGTTTTAAAGTCTGTTTTGTCTGGTATAAGTATTGCTATTGCAGCTTTTTTGGTTGGTGGTTACAATTTTCATGAAATATCTTTTTCTATCCCTTTACTTCCAGTCTGTGTGTCTTTTCAATCTGAAGTGAGTCTCTTGTAGGCAACATATGTAAGGGTATTGTTTTCTTTTTTAAATTGAATTTATTGGGGGTGACATTGGTTACAGAAATTATATGTTTTAGGTATACAGTTAGACAACTTATCATCTGTACACTGTATTGTGTGTTTACCATCCCAAGTCGAATCTTCCATCACCATTTACCCTGCCTTCACCCCACCCCCTGCCCCCTGGCAGTCACCATACTGTTGTCTGTGTCCATGAGTCTTCCTTTTTTTTTTTCTTTGCTTAATCCCATAAGGGTATTGTTTTGTTATCCATTCAGCTGCCATGTCTTTTGATTGGAGCATTTAGTCCATTTACATTTAAAGTAACTTTTGATAGATAAGTTGCCATTTTATTATTCATATTTTTTATCTTTTTTTTCTTAAAGAGTCCCTTTAATATTTCTTATAATACTGATTTGGTGGTAATGAGCTTGTTTAGCTTTTTCTTGTCTGGGAAGCCCTTTATCTGTTCTTAATTCTAAATGATAGCTTTGCTGGGTAGAGTAATCTGTGCTTGCTTTTCATCACTCTGAATATTTCATACCATTCCCTTTTGGCCTGAAATGTATCTGTTGAGAAATCAGCTGACACTTTCATGAGAGCTCCCTTGTGGGTAACCAATTGCTTTTCTCTTGCTGCTTTTAAGATTCTCTCTGTCTTCAACCTTTGACATTTTAATTACAATATCTCTTGGTGTGGGCCTCTTTGGGTTCATGATCTTTGGGACTGTGGGCTTTCTGGGCTTGTATTTCCTTCACCAGGTTAGGGAACTTTTCCCTCAGTATTTCTTCAGATAGGTTTTCAGTCCCTTGCTCTCTCTCTTCTCCTTCTAGTAACCCTGTGATGTGAATGTTGGAAAGCTTGATGTTTTCCCAGAGCCTCTTAAACTATCCTCTTCTTTTTAGATTCTTTTTTTCTTTTTGCTGTTCTAATTGGGTGTTTTCTGCTACTTTATCTTCCAAATTGCTGATTTGATCCTCTGCTTCATCTAATCTGCTGTTGATTCCCTCTAATGTATTCTCAGTTGAATTATTATGTTCTTCATGTTTTCTGTGTACATTTTTTGTTTCCTGTCTCTTTACTGAAGTTCTCACTGAATCACTGAGCATTCTTATAATCAGTGTTTTGAACTCTATTTGGTAGATTGCTTGTCTCCATTTTGTTCAGTTCTTTTTCTGGAGTTTTGTTCTGTTCTTTCATTTGGGACATGTTTCTTTGTCTCCTCATTTTGGCTGCCTCCCTGTGTTTGTTTCTATAAGTTAGATAGAGCTGCTCTGTCTCTTGGTCTTGATAGAGTGGCCTTATATATAAGGTGTCGTATGGGGCCCAGTGATGCTGTCACCCTAGTCACTTGAGCTGGGTGTTCCAGGTGTGTCCCTAGTGTGGGTTGTGTGTGTCCTCCTATTGTAGTTGAGCCTTTATTGCTGTATTCCCATAATTGAGAGGGATTGACCCTCAGGCTGATTGGTAGTGAGGACTGGCTATGACTACAGTGGAGGAACCTGTTGTGCAGGGGTTGACCCTACAGAGCAGGATTTGCTTTAGCAGGGCTCTGGTGCCTACCAAGCCTGCCCTTGGGGTGTATCATTTGTGGAGGTGGTTGGGTGGTGCTTTGATATGGTCCAAAGCTGGCCACTGGGTATATTAGTTCTGGAACTTCTTGAGAGTGGCCCTGGTACAGTACATGTCTAGCTGCTGCCTGTGCCCTTCCCCAGGGCCACTTGGTATGAGCTACGAGGTGCTCTGAAGACGGTTGCCACTTGTTCTGGGTTTGGAGGTGCCTGGAAGAGGCTAAACTATGAACTAAGGCCAGTTACCACTAGTGCTGGGCTTGGGGTTGCTTAGTAAGCAGTATGGGCATGTGAGGCCAGATGCTACTCGTTTGGAGCTTGTGAAGCTTTGAGTGATTTTAGGAAAGACCGAAGCATGAGCCAAGACAGGCTGTTTATATGGAAAAGTCACCAGAAACAGCTTGGGTGGGCCCAGAAGTTGGGTGGGATGGGGTGTGGTCTCAAGGAATCACCAAGGAAGGCAAAGAGTGTTAGCCATGCTGATGGAGACTCAGGTATGGCATCCACCTTCACATTCAGGTGGAGGGCTTCACAAAGGAACAATGGCCTCTGCCGGCACTTCTGACTGGGAAAGAGCTTCCTCTCCAGCCCTTGTGCTAAAGCCAGACACTTCAGTTCCCCCTCATATGTCCCTGGCTCCTTTTGAGATTCT
Organism: Miniopterus natalensis; assembly: GCF_054644295.1. Lineage (NCBI taxonomy): Eukaryota > Metazoa > Chordata > Mammalia > Chiroptera > Miniopteridae > Miniopterus > Miniopterus natalensis. The sequence continues at coordinate 25,983,109 of NC_142090.1, forward strand.
ACCCCAGCACGGATCTCAAAATGAGTGAATCCGTCAGCAAGTAAGTTCGAGTGCGGGATCTTTAAGGGAAACACCTATGACTCCATGAGCCCTTTGTCTCAGCCACAATCCCTGCTAGTTTTCACAGCCAGAAGTTATGAGGACTTTTCTTCCTCGCACTAGAACCCAGGACTGAGGAGCCTGGTGTGAGGCTAGAATTCCTTATTCCTTGCGGGGGATCCTGCAGTTGACATATCCCTCCTGACTTTTTGCTGCCACCAAATGTAGGTGTGGGACCAACTCATTCTCTGTCTCCATCCCTTCTACTAGTGTCAGTGTGGCTTCTTCTGTATATCCTTAGTTATAGAACTTCTGTTTAGCTAGTCTTCAAGTATTCTGAAGCATGGTTGTTCTGTGATTTAGTTGTAATTTTGATATGGTCATAGGAGGAGGTGAGCACAGCATTTACCTTCTCTGCCATCTTGACCAGAGGCCTCTTTTGACACATTTTCAAAAGTAATAATGTTTAGTGATTTTTTTTCAGAATATTAAAATAAATATTCTATATTCTCCCAAAAAACAAAATTAACTTAAGGCTAACCAAATCTAATATTTTACCATTCAGTTTAATATTCTTCATTTTGGTCAGTAGCTGAGTGTCAAGGTGGATTTTAAATAAAAGTTTGATTTAGCATTATCTTTTCATTTAATCCTGCACAATGGGACTACTTGGATCAGCACAGTATTTTAAGCTGTAAATAACACAACACTTCACTGCTTCCTGCTTTAAAAAATAGGCTTTTCCCTCTCACCGTAACCAAATGTCATAAGGTAGGTTTTGCTGGAGTCAGTTCAGCACCTCACAATGTCAGGTGCCAGGTCTGGAGGGTGCTCTTGACCTCCCTTCAAGAGTGCAGGATGTCTGCCTGCAGGACTTCAGGCACATACATAAACATGTTCAAAGACAGAAAGCATAGTATGTGGAGGATAAAAAGCTTTGTTAGTCTTCTCAGGGAGGAAAGCATCTTTTTCTGAACAAAATTGTGTCTATTGTTTTAGATAGAGGATATGAATAAGCATGCATTGTGGTGGAGGGAGGGTCAGGGGAGGTGGGTGGAGGGAAAAGTGTGTGGTGGGAATGGCTGTGGTAATTCAGTGAACAGTGCTTGCTACTAGTGATTTGAATTGGTATCTGAAATTCCTAATTTAACCAGAGAAATATTCTACCCCAAGCTATGTTAAAGTCAGTTGGCTGGTCATAAATATATGCTTTTGACCAAAGCACAGCCCTTATATGACTTCAACCAGTAGGAAAGAAGGTCAGGTAAAGACCATGAAAAGCCTTTAGCTTTTCAAATTACTGATACTTCTATTAACTCATCATTATTAATATTTAAATTTCTTTCCCCCCAAAAAAATCACATAAATAATCACAAGATAACAGACTTTTTGCTTTAAAAAAAAGATATTTTTATTGATTTTTAGAGAGAGGAAAGGAGAGAGAGAGAAACATCAATGTGAGAGCAAAACATCTATCAGCTGCCTCCTGCATACCTCCTACCGGGGATCTAGCCCACAACCCAGGCATGTGCCCTGAACAGGAATTGAACAGGCAACCTTTGAGTGCAAGGGGCAATGCACAAACAACTGAGCCACACCAGCCAGGGCCCAGGTTTTTTCCCTTAAAGTCTTTATTTATTTTGCATTTATTTTTTATTGTTAACATTATTACAGATTCTCCCATCCAACCCCTGCCCTACCCCAGGTATTCATCATGCTGTTGTCTGTGTCCATGAGTTATACATGTATGCATATATGTTCCTTGACTAATCTCTTCCTGTCCCCTCCCCTCCAACACTTCCCCCCCTGCCACTGACGTCTGTTATTCTGTTCCCTGCTTCCATACCTCAGGCCCTATTTTGCTCACCACTTTATTTTGGTCTTCCACTTATAAGTGAGATCATGGGATATTTGTCTTTCTCTAACTTGCTTAATTCACTTAGCATAATACTTTCCAGGTCCATCCATGCTGTCTCAAAGGGTAAGAGATCTTCCTTTTTTACAGCTGCATAATATTCTATTGTGTAAATATACCACTGCTTTTTTATCCAACTCATCTACTGATGGGCACTTGGCCTATTTCCAGGTCTTAGCTATTATAAATAACACTGCTATATACATAGGGTTTCATATATTCTCTCTGATTGGTGCTTTGGGATTCTTAGGATATATTCCCAGAAGTGGGATCACTGGGCCAAATGGCAAATCCATTTTTAATTTTTTAAGGAAACTCCAGACTGTTCTCCACAGTGGCTGTATCAGTCTACATTCCCACCAACAGTACACTAGGGTTCCCCTTTCCCCACATCCTCCCCAGCACTTGTGTGTTGATCTATTGATAGTAGGCATTCTAGCAGGTATGAGGTGATACCTCAGGATAAAAAAACCTGGAAATCGATGGCATTTTTATATACCAATAATGAGCCCTCAAAAAGAGAAACTAAAAAATAATCCCATTTACCACTGCAAGATACCTGGGAATAAACTTAACTAAGAAGGTAAAAGACCTGTACGCAGAAAACTATAGGACATTGAAAAAAGAAAGATATAAAAAACTGGAAGCATATACTGTGTTTATGGATCAGAAGAATAAACATCATTAAAATGTCCATAATACCCAGAACAACCTGGAGATTCAGTGCAATTCCTATTCAAATACTAATGGCATATTTCACAGATCTGCATCAGATATTCCAAAAATTTATATGGAACCAAAAAAGATCCCAAATATCTGCAGCAATACTGAGAAAAAAGAACAAAGTTGGAGGGATCACAATACCAGATATCAACCTATACTCTAAAGCCATTGTAATGAAAACAGCCTGGTCCTGTCACAGAAACAGGCATATAGACCTATGGAACAGAACAGAGACCCCCAGAAATCATATGTGGCCAATTAATATTTGACAAAGATGGTAAGAGCATACAATGGAGTAAAGATAGTCTCTTCAGTAAATGGTGTTGGGAAAATTGGACAGATACATGCAAAAAAATGAAACCAGACCAACTTATACCATACACAAAAATAAACTCAAAATGGATAAAAGACAAATGTAAGTCACAAAACCATAAAAATCCTGCAAGAAAACATAGGCAGTAAAATTTCAGACATCTCATGTAATAGTATTTTTACTGATACGTCACCTAGGGCAAGGGAAACAAAGGAAAAAATTAACAAATGGGATTATATCAAACTAAAAAGCTTTTGCACAGCAAAATAATCTATCAACAAAATGAAAAGGGAACCTACTGTATGGAAAAACATATTCACCAGTGATTCATCTGATAAGAGTTTAATTTCCAAAATATATGAAGAACTCACACACCTCAACACCAAGTCAAATAACCCACTTAAAAATGGGTAAAGGACCTGAGTAGGTAGAATTTCTCTTACCAGACTATGTGTGTTACACAGTATTTAAAATTTACACATTTTAAAATTTGAGAACAAATTTCTTTATATCAGCCAAGCTCTGTACATTTTGAGAAAGTTAGCATTTTAGCTGGGGAAATTAAATTAATACAAGATGAACATGCCACAGATTCATATGTACCACGTGGATCTTATCGCCCCAAATATTCAAATATTTAATGTAATTTTTTATTGCATTAATTCAAAATCTTTTTATGAATACGTACTATTTGCAAGGCCCTGTGAAGTCCTTTAGATACATCTGAGTAATGATTTGTTCCAGAATTGATGTTTAAGAATTCATCCAAGGTTTCTCCTTAGCCTACTTATTGCTCCATTGTGTCTGAACCTTTTTGTTTCATATAATAAACTATAGGTCTGTTTCTCATGCTAAAACACATAATAGTGTGTTATTAACTATCCTTCCTTCAACCACCCCAAGTAAAGATAAAATCATACTCAGCTATATTTTTGTTTTGTAGTTTTAAATATTTATATTTTTAAGTTTGGACTATTAAAAACAAAAGGAAAAGAAGCACTGTTCTAAATCAAGCCCTTATGTGCCCCCTCCCTGTCTCTCTAGTTCAGAGGTCAGGTGCCCTCTCCCTGTGATCCTGTGTGCAAAATAGTCTACTGGGCCCTGGCCGTCTGGCGCCAGCTCAACTCCTGCCTGGCCCTCTTGGGCACACCTGAAGCATTTCTTGGACCAAAGTATTTCCTGTCTTGTCCTGTCATCCCAGGACATGCCCAAGTGACAGTGAAGTAAGTGTCATTTTACCTTATTTGCCTTTTTAACACAGAGCCGTGGCCAATTTGTTTGAGAGTAAGAATGCTGATGGTTCTACCTTGTGCCACTTCCTGTTGTCAACATGGAGTCTCAGGTACAACCATGACTTGTCTTTTGGCTAACTCCTAAGGAAACTATTTTTACTGAGAGCTAGGTAGCAATTTCCCTCTTTTATAAAACACTCTTTAGCCTGGCCAGTGTGGCTCATTGGTTGAGTGTCAACCTATGAACTAGGTCACGGTTCAGTTCCTGGTCAGGGCACATGTCTGAGTTGTGGGCTCAATCCCCAGTAGGGGGGTGTGCAGGCTGATCATTGATTCTCTTTCATCACTAATGTTTCTATCTCTATCTCCCTCTCCCTTCCTCTCTCCGAAATCAATTTAAAAAAATATTTTAAAAAAAGGCAGAAATACATTTATTCATATAATTATGCTCCTTTTCATCAATATTACAATTAAATTTAAGCCTTTCACATCCAGAGTCTCAAGATTCTTAGGAGCCACTTTTGGCCTTTCCTATCAGGAGCACAGTCACTATCAAGAACTGTAAAAGCTCTGAGATTTGTACCCTATTTTCAAGCTAACAAGTTAGTCTGCCACAGGTTCAGGGTTCTGGGTCAGAGGCCAAGGACTCCATCACTAGTAACACAGTCCCAGCCTGGGCTTCACATTTCATTGGTTCCCCTAGCTCCCCAAGTACCCCTGTGTAATGCACAATGACCCAAGTGGATACTGGCTTTGCATCAATCACAGCTGCAGAACTCCAAGCTTGGGAATCCCCAGGCTTCTAAAGAGGGTGCTGTCAGATCTGCCCACCCTTTGCCCTGGAAAAGAGACATTACTTTTATTATCCTGGTCAGGACACAAATATGCCCTCTGCTCTAGAAGGAGACACTGGCTCTGTCTTCCAAGGCTGTGTACTCTACTAACATCCTTGAAAAGATAGTCCAGAACAAAAGCTGGCATGCAATATGCAGATATGTCATGGAGAAATGTCTCCCAATAGCCATATTAAGGAACTGCTTTTTTTTTTTTTTTTTTAACAAAGCTTATTGTCTTTATCCCTTTAGCGCTTTTAGAAGTAACTGTGTAAGTTTGACTCATGTGGTAGAATACCAGATTTTTTTTCTATATTCTCTATTGTTGGGTGTTTGTTTTTTTCTTGAATTACATATCACTAGACAGTAACAGAGAAGGTTACAGTAGATATATGCTTGATACTTGGTAAGTTTTGATGGTCTTAAAAGGCTTTGAAAACTTTTCTATTCTGGGACATGTGGCTTTGTCTCTATAACCTTAATCAATTAATGTTTTTCTAAGACTACAACAAAATGTAATCTTTTTTGAAGGAATTTTAATTGGTATTAGGCACTCCAAACTTGAGCTAAAGTTCCACTGCTATAGTCGTTAATGCAAAGGTCTACCTGAGGCTGGTTGACCCATCCCTGCTCTGCAGGACTAAGCCCACCTGAGTGCAGACACTGAGCCCTTGCCTTGGGGCAGGCAGATATAATTTGCCAGTGATTATTAGATGGATCCCAATTCCAGAAATATTAAAATATATGTGTGTCTTATTAAGGAAATAAGGCAAATAAGTTTTAGCATTTAAACACAGACTTTCAGGCAGTGTTTTTCTCAGACTTCTGTCTGTAAATTTACCTTTCCTTCCATGTATTTTTTCTTTTGTAAAAAAATTTCTTATTAAATTTATTGGGGTGAGATTAATAAAATTGTATAGTTTTAAAGTGTACAATTCTATAATACATCATATGTATATTGCTTTGTGTGTTTACCACCCAAAGTCAGATCTCTTTCCATGTATTTTATTCATGCATTCATCCAACATTCCCTTAGCATTGATTCCCACTTTCCAGGATCTTATAAAGTAAAAGGAGAGGGACATGTAAACAGTCATTTTCATTTGAAATGCATTGTATTTATGAGGCAAAGTCAAACTACTTTGGGTTAGATAATTACACTTGTTCCAGAACTACCTGGGCAATGTAGCATATCTTTAGTAACACATGTTTTTTTCTATGACCTTCAAACTCTCCTTTGTGTATAATTCCTGATATGCCTAATCCTAACTACGGGTCCGTCCCTTTGTTGCAAGGTGGATGTGTAAGCTGTGGAATGCTGTTATTGCACCCAGAGTTCAAGAAGCAATATTGTCAAGAGCCACTGTAAAAAGACAACCTGGCCTTGTGCAAACAACTGCCAAAAAGCACCCTAGCCAAGGACAGCAGGCTGTGGTTAAAGCTGCTCTCAGCATCTTGCTCAATAAAGCTGTTCTGCATGGTTGTCCCCTCCAGAGAGCAGGTACGTGGGTTCGTGCTGGGAGGAGAGGAAATTCACACTCTTACTTGTTTGAACTTGTTTAAATTTGTTATTAGGGAGCTCTGTTTTTTCTATTTGTGAAGAGAGAAATTATCTCAGCATTAATAAACATTTCACATTATTGCTCCAGAACTGTCTTTCTGTCTTGTAATTACTGGCTCATGTTTAAATTTTAGACCTCTAAGTAAAGTTTGCTGGTTCACAGAATTCCTGCTTGGGTATTAAGCAGGCCCATGATTTTGAAGAGTCTCTTTCTTTGAGAATTAGAAATGTGTATTTTGCTTGACTCTATGGAACTGCATTAACACTGCCTTCCTTTTGGCAAAATGTGATTTGTTTTGTTTCAGAGCTAGACCAGCATATAGCTGATTTCAAAGGAGGGAGTTTCCCTTTATTCATAGTTTCAAGTTACAATAGTTGTAGCAAGAAGAAAGGAGAGAGTGGTACCTGGAGAAAGGTGAGCACCAGTCCTCACAACAAGTCTGGCCATTTCTCATCACCCACCTGGAACAAGCTGGTCCTGAGTGAGAAAGGTAGGAGGGGCAGGCACACTGTCTAGTGGTACCAGGATGCTTGGGATCTAATTTCTGAATGTAAATGTGTTTTTACTCTTTTGTTCCACTATGCATTCAACAAAATTTGAGTATCTCAAAGCACATTTTCATGGAATAAAAGTATGTAGTAGGTACATTTCCAAAAATATTTGGGGGACCCCTACCTGAAAATAATTTTTCATACTAGAATTCTGATATTAAATTTGTCTTTATTGTGTTAAAAGTAATTTGATATTTGTGGTGTCCACAATTAAATTTTTGTAATACAAAAATTGCACTTTGGCATATTTCTCTCCTCTCATGTGCCATCCTTAAGCCAACCTTAAATTTTTAAAAGTATGTGTACAGAGATATTTGATGCCAGTCGAGACCTTTATTAGTGAATTGTTTTACGTATTTCTTTTTCATATATAATATGTACCATTTGCCAGGTTCTATTCTAGGCAATGGGAATAGACCACTAAAAACAGCAATAATCCTTGCCCTCATTGAGTTTACATTCTAATGAATCATTAAACAGAATATATATAATGGGATGTCATTTATAGGAAAATACTTAAGTTTTCATTCTAACAAGACATAGCACATTGATCTCTGGTGTTAGACCTCTTTCTTTTGGTTTCGATGATAAGATAATCAATAATTATACAAATTATAAATGTCTTCCCTAAAGGAAATCTATATTTGAATAAAAATGAAAAGATGTTCCAACCTCATATGCATGGTGGATTTTTGATATATGTAATCAATATTAGGTCTTGAGGAGCCACCTCCAACTATTCTGTTTTGTGTCACTATATGCGAACTGTACAACAGTGGCATTGCTAATAGAAGACTATTATTCCTAAAATTTAAAACATAAAATGTTTTGTTCATTAATATATTTTTATAGTTTAGCTTATATTTTGTTGATTTTTAATAAAAAATTAATATGATTTTTAACCATATTAATACATACTGGAGTTTTGTAATTACCCCAAGTGTGTGTTAGTAAATTGTGACTACTTTTTTTTAATGATTGAATAGAAAGTCACTGAATAAAATGAGAGCTTTACTTACATTTTTTTAAATGTATTTATAATAGGATATATTCTGATCCCAAGATCTTACTGTTACTTCCCAAAGAATGTTTGAGTCAGGGAATAACGTCATTACATTCCAGTCCCCCAATATAGCACAGAGTTTCCCCAGATGACTTCCTATAGCAAGGATTATACCTTTTACTTGTTTATCCCATTATAGTATGCAAAAGAGTTCTAAGATGAGGATTATTATCTTCATTTACAGATAACAACACAAGTTCAAAAACCCTTAGCTATCTGCTCAAAATCCCCTCTCCTGGAGACAGAGTTCTGTTACCCATATTTTTATTTCTTGGTAGTCCAGTATTGTTTTCTTCAGTCCCAGCCACTCTATTCCTGTGACACATGTAATAATCCATAAACACCCAGATAAGTGAACACCCATCCAGGTTCTTTATTATCATTTCCAAGTTTATTACAATTTCTATAGGGTTTAGGACCAGCTTCTTTCTTGAGCTAATAATTTTACCTGAACAATAATCATTGTCACTATATATACTTGTTGACAAACAAGATCAATAAAATGAATATAAATTTAATATTATGGAAATAAGTCTAACTCAAAATTGAATTATAAATGATTTTTAATTTATTTATATTTTCAATGATTATAGTTTTAAACTATTTGATATATTATGATATTCTTTGAAACATGAAACCTTATTTGTAAGATTTATAAAATTGTATGTATTGTTTACATGGATTTCAACATAAAGATTTATAAAATCTAAAAACTGACTTTACTGAAGGTCAAGATGGCAGCATAGGTAAATGTGGTACCTCCTCCCACAGTCACATCAAAATTACAACTAAACTACAGAAAAACCATCATTCAGAACCACCTGAAATCTGGCTGAATGAAGTCCTACAACTGGAGAATTAGAGAAGCAGCCACGCTAAGAGTGGTAGGAGGGTCAGAGGCACAGAACAGGCTAGTCCAACACCCATGTGTGGCTTTTTTTTTTTAATCAGGAGGGATATCTTGGCTACAAAGGTCCCCTGTGAGGAGCAAAGAGTCCCAGCCCCACACCAGCCCAGGGTTCCAGTGCCAGGAAGAGAAGTCCCCATAACTTCAGACTGTAAAAACCAGTGGGGATTGTGGCTGAGTGACACAGAAGCTGCTGGAGTCCCAGGCAGTTCCTCTTAAAGGGCCTGTGCATGGACTTACTTGGACTCGCTCCTCTGAGCTCCAGCACTAGAGCAGCAGCTTGAAAGGATCCAGGGACATACAGGGGGGAACTAAATTGACTGGCAACAGGGCAAGAACTGGGAGACAACTTCCTCCTAGACAAAAGTGCTGACAGAGGTGGTTATTCCTTTGCTGAGACCTTCCCCACCACAAAGCCTACAGGCAGGTGCCATAACTGAGTTTTCATCAACCTGGCCCACACTATTTGCCCTGCCCTGGTGATTCCCTGAGATTCCACCCCACCCAATTTGCAGCCAGGCTGTTTGTAGTGACTTTTCCATATGAATGGCCTGTTCTGGATCAGGCTTCAGACTTTTCTAAAATCTCTCAGACAAGCAGCAGCTGGCCTCAGCATGCCCCATACCTCTCAATAAGAGTGTCCTAGGCCCAGCACTAGCAGCAGTCTGCCTTGGTTCACAGCTTGGCCTCTCCTGGGCACCTCCAAGCCCAGCACAAATAGCAGCCATCTACAGATTGCTCTGTAGCTCATACTGGGTGGCCCATGCAAGGCAGAGGCAGTAGCTGACTTAGCACCTCCTCGGAGGCCCCAGAGCCAGTGCACCCAGTGGTCAGCTTCAGACCACACCAGATTACAACCCTACCACATCACAAGTAACACACTCAAGGGGCAGACTCATCACCAAAGCCTTACTAAAGTAAGTCCTGCTCCATAGGTGCATCTCCTACACAGTAGCTCTTCCACTGTAGTCACAGCTGTTCCTCACAGCCAGTTGGGCTGAGGGTCAGTTCCTCCCAATGATGCCAACAGCAGTCAAGACTCAACCACAACAGGACAGTGCACATAGCTCACACAGGGGAGCACCTAGAGTGCCCAGCTCAGGTGATAGGGGAGGCTGAGCACTAAGCTCTACAGGACACTTGCTACACAAAGCCACTCTACCAATTCCAGGAGGTCTAGGGAGCTCTACCTAATACAGAGAAACAAACATAGGGAAGCAGCCAAAATGAGGAGATGACGAAACATGTCTCCCATGAAAAAACAGAAGAAGTCTCCAGAAAAAGAACTAGATGAAATGGAAGCAAGCAAACTACCAGATGCAGAGTTCAAAACAGTGATTATAAGGATTCTCAAGAAACTTACTGAGAACTTTAAGGAACTTAGTATGAATTTCAAGAAACTTAGAACATCAGTAACATAAAAAAGGACCCACCAGAAATGAAGGATACACTAAATGAAATGAAGAATAATTTACATGCAATCACCTGTAGAGTAGAGGATGTTGAGAATCAAATTACTGATTTGGAATATGAGGAAGCAAAAAGCACCCAATCATAACAGCATAAAGTAAAAAGAATCCAAAAATATGAAAATAATGTAAAGAGCTTCTGGGACAACTTCAAATTATTCTCATCATGGGGCTTCCAGAAGGAGAAGAGGGAGCAAGAAATTGAAAACCTCCTTGAAAAAGTAATGACAGAAAACTTCTCCTACCTGGTGAAAGAAATAGACTTTCAAGTCCAGGAAGCACAGAAAGTCCCAAACAAGAGGAACCCAAAGAGGCCCACAGCAAGACACATCATAATTAAAATGCCAAAGGTTAAAAACAAAGAGAGAATCTTAAAAGCAGCAAGAGAAAAGCAATTAGTTACTACAAGGGAGCACCCATACGACTGTCAGCTGATTTCTCAACACAAACTCTGCAGGCCAGAAGGGAGCGGTAAGAAATATTCAAAGTGATGAAAAGCAAGAACATACAACTAAGATTACTCTCCTCAGGAAAGCTATCCTTTAGAACTGAAGGTCAGATGAAGAGCTTCACAGACAAGATAAAGCTAAAGGAGTTCATCACCCACCAAACCAGTATTACATGAAATGTTAAAGGGTCTCCTTTAAGAAGAAGAAAAAAAAATCAAATACATGAACAATAAAATGGCAATAAATACATACCTATCAAGAATTGAATCTAAAAATCAAAATAAATGAACAAGGAATCTAGTGAACAAAATAAACTGATGAATAAATAGAACCAGAGGCATGGAACAGACTGATGAATCTCAGAAGGAAAGGAGGAGAGGGGACAGGACGAGATTAACCAAAGAATTTATATGCATATATGCATTACCCATGTACACAAACAATAGGGTGGAGAAGGCCTGGGGCAGGGCGGGATCTGGGTGGAGGGGGACAGTGGAGGGGAGAGGATGGACATCTATAACATTCTCAATGATAAAGGTTTTTTTTTAAAAACCAACTAATTTTACAAAGTAAAATTCATGGGCCATGAATTTTAACCACACATCATAGACAAATGAACCAAATATTGGGATATTTTTCTGGATGTTGTAGTTTTTATAACAAAATTTTTTCCCAATAATTGCATTTGATATAAGATTATAACAATGTTGGAATTAATTTGGAGTGTTCTTTTTTTACACCATTGTTAAAAAAATATCAAAATAGGAACCACTCTGCATTCCATGCAGATCACCATGGAAGGTCATAAAGTTTAGTAGAGACACAGCCTTTTTTTCCTGACCTTAAACAGAAAAGCATGATGTCAGGTCATAGGCTTCTCTATTGCAGGGCCCACACCTGGGCACTTTTGGTAATTAAAGAAAGGCACTAATCAGTGCTTTCTGACAAGGACAAAAGTATGGGTAAAGAAACTAATACAGAGATAATCTCTGATTACCAGCTTTTAATGAGGATATATTAAATTCAATTTACTTTTCAAAATTATTCTTTAGAAATAACATGTACTAGCAGTATTCATACAGTTTCAGAATTCAATCAGAAGCAACTATCGAGCTTATAAAATTTAGTATATTATAAAAACAGACTTTTTTTGGAATCTGAAATGGTTTATAACAGTATTTTCTCAAACTTTTTTACCACAACCCACAGTAAGAAATATGTTTTACATCATGACCAGTACACCCAAACCTGTGCATTGTGTGTATATATAACTGATACCATCAATATATTTACTGTAAGTAATGCACTCTGATATTTTCTATTTTGTATCTTTTTGTACACTGTTCATATTTCTCTTCTGTATAATGCACAGCAATTAAAGGTTAAATTTCTACAAGTACACTACTAATGCCACACACACTTTGATATATTATGGAGGCCCACACATCAGAAACTGCACTTGGTCAGTGCTGGAAGGCAAAGGTAGAGACAGAGAGGCTTGACTAGTGAGAAGAGGGACCATTGATAAAAGGAAAATTCAGGATCCTGAATTGAGCCTCAGGTGGTGGTAGTTGGACTTAATTCGTGGGATCTTTCCCCAGTGACTGCAGGAAGCTACATCTGGAGCCACTGCCCTGAGGAAAACCCCTCAAGAGATGGATTCAGTTCAAAAACAATATAAAAGTTCAGCAGATCCCATAGTCTGTTTCTTTTAAATACAGAGTTCAAGATGCATAGGGACAGTGATTCATTTTATTGAAATGATTACATTTTTCCTTTTAGGTATCAAAAATACGACTGTATCACAGCTGAATTTTAACAAAAATGCTTCTCTGTCGAAACAAAAGTAAGTTCCCCTTTCAAATGAACTCCGAGCAAACAGTACACACTCTCATTATTAGTTATGCAACTAGTAATACTATTAATATAATTTTTTAAAAAGCAATTTGTTGAAAAGGTTAGAAATGTTATTACCTTCACTTTTTATCAATATTGATCATTATTAATGTATTTGACATAAAGATATGGTAAAATCCTGTATTTTTGCATTTTAAACAGACTTTAGGTGACTGATTTTTTTTTTTAATGCTAGATTTACAGAAACAGAGTATGCCATTTGTTTTCAGGTATTAAATGTTTCAAGTGATAATATTATTTATTTTTTTATGTTGCTTTTAGGGAATTGTTGATTATTTCAGCTTACAAATTTTAAGATAAAAAATGATTTGGTTAACCATAGACTAGAAATGCGCAGTTTGCAAATAGCTCCCCATTGTTGCCCAGTAAATGGTGTGCCCTATTGTTATCAGAGAAATGCGTGGATGGGCTTTCTCCATTGCTAGTGGGAGTGGGTTCCTTACATCATCTGGAGAAAAAGAATTTTCTGAGACTCGCAGGGAAGGATGAGTGATCTTTATTTGCATGGAATTACATCCTTAGGTTTCCAGAGCCCCATTTCCCTTAATCCAGTCCTGGAAAACATCCAGCTGGGGATTCAGCAGGGCTAAAAGCAAAGCCAGCATCCAAAGTTCCTGTTCCATGGTGGAGCTGGGTCCAGTTTAGCATTAGGCTAGTTGCAGTCCATTAGTCCATTTTGTGGGATCCACATAGCCGTAAGTTATATGGGTGAAAGCAGGAGTGCGAGAGTCCTGCGAGCAGGTAAGAGCACACAAATCAAGAGCAAGAGGGCAAACTCCTTTGTTGAGGAGATTAAATATCTTAAGTTTTCTGGGGCTTGCAGGGACCTTGCCTACTCCTGCCAATGACCTGTTCCCAGGTGTGACTGACAGGAAAGTACCTTCCCTATGTCACCCAGACTTGACTGCGCATGTGTTAAACTGCAGCTTCCTGGCACAGCTGCACAAATGACATGCCTATAAAATTTGGCCTTCTCTTTGTTCCTTTCTGTTAATTAATAACCAGTTAATTACAATGGTATCACTATCACTTGGCAGGTAACACTTAGGACCCTGCCCCTGGTTCACAGAATCACAGAAGCAAGGAGAGTGAAGGGTGAAGGGAGATAAACAGAACTGCATCATGTGCTGCTTTCTGCCAGGCCCCTGCTAGGTCTGTTATGTGCATAATTTTCCCAGTAACCATAATGCAGGTGTAAGGGATCCATTACAGAAACTGAGGTGTTAAGGAGGCAAAAAAAAAAAGAAATCTGACCCATGGCCGTATTGCTAGTAAGTGGTGAAGCCGAGTTTGAAATTCACATTTGTTCCTTTATATCACACTGCCTCCTGCACCAGTGTTTAGTGTCTTAGCTTCATCTACATTGGAGACAGAGAAGGAAAGGGAAGAGTAAGGAGACTGGAATGTTGTAAGACTTCTTTCTGAATAAAATTTGATCCTGTTGAGGAGAATCTTGAGTAGGAGTTATCAAAATCCTGTGTAAGTGGGCTGTTGCATGACATTTAAAGGATTTTTAAAGCAATTTTTCTACCACACACCAAACCTTAAAATAGGTACAGTGTCTAGATTTCCATATCAGGAATTGGATTGTGGTTCTCACTTTAAAAACTCTTTTCTGAACTTTGTGTTAGGTCTTACTTGGACCAAAGAGACTGTCTGGATTGGGATGATGAAGCAGACCTTGTCAAGGAACTTCAGAGTATGTGCTCCAGCACATCTGAGTCTGATATAAGCAAGGTAAGCAGTACAAATACGGAGGACATAAAATGACTCCATCCAACAGTGGAGAGCCTTCTTAGAGCCACGGCAGAATGCTCATTCCCTGAAAGAAGTTCCTTATGGAATGGCATGGTTAATGCTCCAGACCAGAACAGCCTCACCTTGATTAGAAAAGCCCTTTCTTCCAAAATACTATTTATACAATAGGAATCTCTATTTAAGCACAGTTTGCTTTTCTAAACTCCTCTGAAAAACCTGAAGTTAAAACTACATGTTAATTATATTAGCCTCTGTGTGCCCTCAGGCTCTTTTCTTTTCATATCCCTCACTTTGGCATCATAGCAGACTCATGGTATAGACAGAGCAACAGCAACAACTTTCCTTACAAATAAGAAAAGTAACTGGCCTGTGTAATGTCTATAGTCAGTCTTTATGCTGTAAAAACTGAGATCCAGGTATGGGTATCGATGACCCAAAATCTCAAAGAGAACATTAATGGCATAAAGTTCAGCTTGTTTCGGCATGCCGATATCTGCAGCAAATTGGACCAAACTTCCTTGATAAATACCTTTTATTTGAGAGGGAGCATAACTTGTGCAGCTTCCACTGAAAGACTCAATTATTACATTTGATGAGTCATAATCTCTAGGCCAAAGTAGAATTGACTCTTAGTTAACCTTGCTGGTAATTTACATGAACGCTTCAAGTCTGCCACGTGACTTGAGTCTACAGCACAGGACTTGGTACGTTCTGTAGAGCCCCGGCACCTAGACGGGAAAAAGAGAAAGATAAAACTTCTGCTGCCAGTTTTCCACAGTGACTTTAAATTGTGCCTTGAGTGTGTTACAGTGTAACTGAAAACATGACTTAATAGTATATTTTCCAGATTGCAGATTCCAGGAATGATTTAAGAAGGCTTGATACTCCAGGAAATAACCCTATATTTTCACCAACTGTTAATAATCTGAGAATGCCAGTGTCACAAAAGGTAAGGGTTCATTTGTCCCTAAAGTCAGAAAAACAGGGATTGCTTTGGAATTGATTTCACATATCTGTTTCAGTGTAAACCACAGTTATTTTTAAACCACAGCTGTGAAGTGAGAAATAGGGTAGAGGTAAGTATGTTCATTAGTTAAACAAAGTTAGAAAACTTACTGTTTGGAAAACAGCTTGAAAGAATGACCAGAAAAGCATTACTGGGTTTTTTTTAACCCTCATCTGAGGATGTGCTTTTTTATTATTGACTTTAGAGAGAGAGGAAGGGAGAGAGAGAAAAGCATCGATGTGAGAGTAAAATATCAATCGGTTGCCTCTTGCACTTGCCCAGTCTGGGGATCGAACCATCTGTGCGTGTGCCCTGACCGGGAATCAAACCTGAAATCTTTCGGTATATGTGAAGATGCTTCAGCCAAATGAGCCACGCTGCCAGGGCAGCATTACCTTTTGTTACCTTCTGTTTGATACCTAAAATTTTATTGGTATCTTTTGAGAAGGTCTTCATTTGTTTTCATTTTATATGGGCTGTTCCATTTTAAAATGTATTGTTTTTCATTTGAGAACTTTTATGATTTCCTGCATTTTAGAATTTTGGAGTTAATTACAGCAAAGGGATGAGTGATTAACATAAAGATCTTTTAGCCTCACTGGTGTGGCTCAGTGGTTGAGCATTGACTCATGCACCAGGAGGTCACAGGTTTGATTCCTGGTCAGGGCAAAAACCTGGGTTGCAGGCTTGATCCCCAGCTGGAGGTGTGCAGGAGGCAGCCAATCGCTGTTGATGTTTCTTTTGCATCGATGTTTCCATCTCTCGCTTCCTCTCCCTTCCTCTCTCTCTAAAATCATAAAATCAATAAAAACATTTTCTTAAAAAAGATCTTTTATATGTTAAAAAAAATCTTATTTTTAGTTTCTTAACTTGCTCTAACATGCATTATGTTTCATTGAGAGACTTTCCTTTAAAAACAAGTCAGGATGTCAAATAGAAGAGCCAGGATTCCAAAAGATTTCATCATTAACCTCTCTAAATAACTTATACAATTGGTTAGTAAATGCCAAGAGCATGGTACTCCTGGGTGAAAAGAAACAAAACTACTACTTACCCAGTAGTTATTTTGTAAGGATGCAGATTTTGTAGAGGCATTTAGTACTATGTGGTTTGCTCACCAAACCATGTCAGTTGTGGTTCACATCCTGTGCTCATCCACTCCCATGGTGGCTTACAAAGACCTGTGGGGGGGAGGGGGGAGTGCAGAGAGCAGGATTGTAAAGTGAGTGTGGTGAGACTATTAAATGATTAATCCTTATCTGATCACCTGGCAGCCCTCAGCTGCTGGGCCCCTGTTCTCGCAGTGCTTCATTAAGTTTCAGTCCTGCTGAGTTATATGTGAAACTGTGAGCTGTGTATGTTGGGGGAAGAAACGGGGGGTATTGGCAAGGCTGAGTCCCACATAAAATTACATAACATGATTATCTGTAAAGACAAACATGACCTTTCTGGCTCACTTCATCATATGTCTGCTTTTTTTTTTTCTTCAATTGGGAATAGTTTGGAAGCATAGCAAAAGCATTATTTGGAGAGCACGAGAGGGAGGACGATCCAAGGAGGTGACCTAGGGTCGCCACTGAGAATTCTGGCTAGAAAATATTTTGTTCAGGAGCTGTGCCTGAGCTGTGGCTCAGAGCACATTTCTTGGGCCTCCAGGCCCACTCTTTAGGATTCCTTGTGGAACAGTCAGTGGAAGGAGCCACGAAGGTCTAGGAAGAGGAACCAGGAGCCACGGTTTCTCCACAGGGCCATATCACTCTCTATATAAAAATGTGGACTGGTAGTCACCAGCTGTCTTTCTTTGATTGTCGAATGGAGACACAGCTTTGTACCCCTACTTCTCTGTCACATGACCATATTTGGTTGCTACTATAAGGTACTATCTGTAAGAAATAGTATTGAAAGTGAGATAAGTTCTGGGCAGCTCAGGACAGCTCTGTTTTAAAAGGGATATTTTTTTAAAAGGATCCTTTTATATTCTCTGGACTCATAAAAAAAGAACCATGTGGTTGTTTAAATGTGATTTGATGTGGGCATTAGGGCAGCTGCCCACTGACCCCATTTGGAGGGACTTCACCAATGGCTAGATGTGTTCTCAGAACCTGCCAGCAGAGGGCAGAGTTGCACTCGGCAGCCTTCTGACAGCTTGGCAGGCTCACTCCCTTTGTATCCTCAGCTGAGGTTTCTGTTAGATGCCTAGTTTCTTCTGTTATCAGGAAGCAACTCCCTTTAGAAGTAAGAACTCTCTGGCTTACTTGAAATCATTTCTGCTGTGTGGCCACCATTATACACTGGAAGACAAGAATTAGTAAATCACCCTCCTGCTCCTCTGCCACACTGACTCCTTACTTCTCCAACAAATAGAGAACATAGTGAGGTTTAGTAACTGCGTGGCACATTAGCCACCCTTCTCAATTTTTTAAAAAAACAACAACATTTAAATCATCAATAGAAAAAGCAGATGCTAACAAATGTTTTCTTCTTATGAAAATGCAAATTAATCCCCCTAAAGCAAAAGTTCTTTGGATACATAATGAAATCCACTTGAGCATATTTTTTTAATCCCCCAGCCAGTGCCCAGCCCACGTTCCCTAAGTGTTCTGATGTAATTGATCTGAGGTGCAACCTGGACATCGGGGTTTTTAAAAGCTCCCTGGTGATTCTTAAATGTGCAGCTGGGGCTTAGTTAGACCCATGGCTCTGAAGCATAGCTCTGGTCTGTGCCCTGCTTATTTTCCACCCCATTCCTTTCTTCCCAAATGTATCTTTAGAAGGGTTGATATACCTTCGTGTAACTTACTTTTACATGTAGTTTCCTATTCCCATACCTTACACCTCCCCACATCTGTCTTTACTCTTCCTCCTGCCCACGGAACCCTTTTTCTCCTCTTCACCTGCCACAGCCCATGTGTCCAGTCCTTGAAGTGCCATCCCCAGTGCCATCTTCCCTACAGCCTTTTCCTTTATTTCCTGCCCCCTACTTTCCCATCTAGAAATCAGAGATTATAGCATCCTTTTGGCTTCCAGCAGATGCTCACTATTGAGTGAATGAAAGAATGAATGAATGGTTCTGATTTAACAATATTCCTTTAAGGCTATTTACAGCAGTGCCTTTCTATACAAACCGGAGGTTTTCTTTGAGCTTAGTGTGCACAACAATATTGATAGTAACTTTATATGTTTAATACAAAGAACTCTTGGGTTTTAGCCCAGGAAGCATTAAACAGCCTTAACTTTCCTAGTCCTGAGCTCTGGTACTTCTTAGCTTTGGGGAAAACACCTCAAAAACTGTGCTCGGCTGCCAGAGCGGTAGGACCGTTGCTCTGTGTCAGTCACTGGTCCTGTTCTTACACTCTCAGCCTTGAATTGATTCATTAGCCTCACTAAGCCACTGGTTCTCCATACTCTCCTCACACCTCCGCCTTTTCTGTCCTCACACCTCCAAGGACTGACTCAGACCCACATATCCATGCCCAGCTTCAATGCCCAAGCCACATTTTTAGTTGTTGTGAGTGCTTCTTGGTACTTCATTTCACGTGGGCATTTCCTGCCTCAGACCATAAAGATTCACCCTCCCCCCAGTCCTTACCCCCCACCCACACACACTCTACCCTACCCCACCCCCACCCCCACCCCCACCCCCACCTTCGTGAGGCAGATGAAGAGGCAGTCAAGCAGAGACTACACGCTGTATTGCCTTCCCTCTGCCTAAGCCCTAGCACTACCTCTGCGGATTTCCAGAGGGAGGCCAAAGAATGTGGCAAAATTATTCATAATTAACACCCACCTCTCTTCCTCAAGGGTTCGGTATACAACTAACTGCTATCCTTATTATAACATGCCATGTCTTCTGAATACTATGTGTGTTTAATTTGCTGCTGATTTAGACCAAATTACAAATTGGGATTGGCCTTACTAGGCCCACTACTAGGTCACATTTTACAGATTTAAAAAGACACCCAGGAGAATCCAACTCTCAGCTGAGTCCCAATTGTTAAGTATTTGCCTGTTAAATTCATGTTAAATCTTCTAAAGATTACATTGCTGTTTGATTGTGTTATTACTTTTAAATTTAAAAAGAGGAAAAGTAATCAATGTCAACTGCTTCAGAGGTATTTGGAGCAGCTCACTTAGTAACTCACTTCACGTTTGCTGGATGGCAGAATTTAACACAGTATACGGGGATACACCTTGAAAGAAAATTGGGAGCCTGATGCCTTGTCCCAGCTTCATCAGTCTGTTACTGTGGGCAGATAACCTTACCTATCAGCTCTCAGTTTCTGCTTGGGCAAAATGAGACATGGGCCAGATGATCATAAGAGTTCTGAAACAAACACTGAAAAAATGAGAGCAAGCCTGGAAGATCTGGAGCCACCTAATCATAGAATGGCTGTGTAGAAGTTTAAGTCACTATGTCAGCTCCAATAGAGCAAGGATGTTTCTCTTTTGTGTTCTCTGCTGTATGCCAAGCACCTAGTACAGTGCTCACCTTACAGTTAAATGTTCAAAAAATGTTTGTTAATTATTGAGTAATAGCCCAATTTTTAGTTTAAAGCTCTGAAAGTAGAAAGCAGAAAAGTTAGGTGACTCACTCAGAAAAGGTAGGCAATAGTGTTGATTGCCTACAAATAATTGGTCCACTTTGATAATTTCTATGAAGCTCCTCTTGGTGAGGAGATCCCAGAGTCTTTGGCACCTGATTCACTGACTCCTGTATCTTGTACTTTTGTGACACCACAAAGGGCATAATGAAAATCACTAGGTCTATAGGAAGTTAATCATTCAGCTTCTCCTCTCCATTGGCTTTTGCCTTTTTTCATGAGAACTTTGTTTAGGGAGAAACTCCTACATGGGTGCTCAGAAAGAGGAGGAAGTGTTCAGACTGGTAATAAAAATTGGTAACATTGTCAAATGTGACAAATTTTTTTGGTTTCTTTTTTCTTACAGGAGGTCAGTCCTCTCAGCAGCCATCAAACTACAGAATGCAGCAACAGTAAATCAAAGACTGAGTGGGGTGTTTTAAGAGTTAAATCTTTTCTTCCTGTTCCTAGAAGTAAAGTTACATAGTGTTCCCAGTGTTCTGGGAACACCAGAAGCAGCAGCAGCAGCAGTAATACAAGGCAAATAGAAATAAACAACAACTCAAAAGAAGAGATTTGGAACTTACACAAAAAATGAACAAGTAGAAAAACCTAATAAATAGGCCTGCCTACAGTATTCTCACTCTTAACTTCTATATTTCAAACAGAAACCAAGGACAACAAGATGTAAATACCTTTAAATGAATAAAATATTTTCACTATAATATGAAATATGAGCGCAGGACCACTATTCATTTTTTTGTAAAGAATGTATTTATAATCAACATTTTGTTGCTTTTTTTCAATTCTGTAGGATTGAACTTCAATATCAATAAGTTATGTCAACTTTTCAAGTAGTTTTATAATAGAATTATTGTAATAGTTTTAATCAACATGTTCAGGGAGTATTAAGACAAAACTGTCCTTGTACTGTATATCTATATATGTACATGTGTATATATTAAAGAAAGTCCATGAATGATATTGCATACTACATATTACAAAATGTGTACAATGTTGACTTGGATAAAGTGTACCCTTTTAAATGGAGATCATAACTTTATGTTCACTTGATAAGGGATGACTAAAATGAGGCAATAAGTAATTATTTCTAAACAGTTACTTTACATTAAAAGCCATATTAAGTATTTTGCCTGTTAAATTCTAGTTTTATGTTTTAAATCTTTTAATAGTTACATTACTGATTGGTTGCATCATGTATATTTATGCTTATGTGTTTGCATTATGACTGTAAAATATAAAATTATATAATGCAATAAAATGTTATTCTTTCTTACAAAAGTTTTGTACCTAAGTAGATATAAAAAAGAGTTTCAGAAGTACTTCAATAAATTAATTCAAGAGCTAACTCCCTCTTCAATTTAATTCTAGTAGCAAAAATGATACTTTCTAGAACTGTTTCTTCTAAAATTAATGAAATTATTCTTACTTATACAAATCAAAGTTAAGATGCTTTGACATCAAATAAAATATTGAATTAGTAAAATAATTTTGCTGTAGCTTCTATCTATAGCTCGTAGTAGTTTATCCCTGCAACAGATATTTGTGTTCAATTTAGGGACATTCATGAAATGTGTCCTTCATTTTGCTATTTCACTAGCTGTCCACAGAAAGACCCACCTGTGTTAGATAGTTGGTTAAAATAAAAATAAACATTTAAATGGAGCTCTAGAAATTAGGTGGTCATTGAGCAAACCACCTTCTTTTTTTTCCTTAGATACCCCCAAAAAAGGTATGGTTGCATGCCAAGAATCACTTACTGTCTAAGAGCATTGAAAGCCCTTTCTTGTTCAGAATGATTTACATTGAAGTACACATATATGCATTGATACCATTTAGACTCTATAGGAATGTCTGCAAGTATCTTAAAAAGTCAAAATGTGTAGTCAGGATTATGCCATAGGGAGTAAAGCTGAGGAAGATCTATCAGGGAAGAACTCGATTCTAACACGTGTCAGCATTTTGCCTGGGCTTTACCTCTGCCAGGAGAATCCTGGGGGTGTACAGCTCAGACCACAAGTATAAGGAATGGGTGGGGTTAGGGGTGGCTAAAGCAAGGGACAGGGTCGGTGGGTAGAAGAGGCTGGAGGAGATAGTCTTAGGCTTGAACACAATAATTCCTTTGAGCTGGACTCAAATTCTTGGTGCCTTGGTGGTATTTGATACTCTCCAGTATTTTCACATAAAAAACACTAATCTTGGGAACAAAACTGCTCTCAAAGTCATAGACCAATGTGTGTTTCCTCCTTCTTACATACATCTGCTTAGATTATACCCATTTTGATTTCTTAGTAATTAGGCATTGTTTTATATTAGCATATTTTCTGAATATAAAGATCGTATTAGTGTACAAAGCACCAGAGAAGAGAAAACAAAACCAAATTGAATACATTATTCAGAACGCCTATATTAGCCGATCCATGCGGCTTTGATTTGTCAGTAAAATTCACTATGCACTTTTTATAATGGGATGGTAAGATGTCTAGAGAAGGCATTTAGATCAGGGGCTTTCAAACGATTAGTGAGACCTAATGGGTCATGAATTTAGTCACAACTAGAAGGTTTTTGAAAATGCAAGGTGCCAGCATACAACAGTTTCACAGTCAATAAAAGTAAGAACTGTGTGAAGCTTTTGTTCCCATCATGTAGATGTATGCATACATGTACTGGCTTGTGATGTGATGGCCAAAAGTCTTTGAAAGTCAATACCATAAAAAGGAACCTAGTGGTGGGGATAGGGGTGATTTTGGGGGTGAAAAGGTCTTTGGTGAAAAACAGCCTTGAGGCTGAATCAAGCACTGCCATTTATTAGCTCTGTGGTCTATGAAATTATTTAATCTCTTTGATTCAGTTTTCTCAGCAGTAGAATAACATCATGACATCCTTACAAGTTGTCTATGAGCAATAAAATGTTCCTAGTTACCTCCCTCATTGATAAGATAAGTAACAAATTTATCTCAGAATTCTTTGTGGCATTCCAACATCTTTTCAGGGTATAAGCAATTCACAAATAAGTACTGGCAGCTATATTATAAGCATCAGATTTTAAACTATAGCTGTATGAAACACCGAATTGATAGATAGCTAATTGAAAATTAGTAACTAAAAGCACATTAGCAATTTCCATTTTTCTTTTATGTTAGCTTGAAGCTGAGTTTATCCAAAATAGACTAATACATTTTGCAGTTGCCTATTAAGCAAAGACTTCATAAAATTTGATTATTAATGAGGAAAATTAGTGCCAATTTTTATTAAAAAGTTCAGATTTTCGCAAACATAATTTTTCTCTGGGCAGTTAATACTTAATGGTAATTAAATTCAGTTGCCTAGCCCCAGCGATCACATGATTTAGGCACCAGTTGTTAACAACTATGACCCATTACAGAAGTTACATGATGCTTTCTGAATTCTATCACACCCCTTTTGCAAAATCATTTTTATCAAAAAAATAATCCCACAGGTGCCAAAGGAGTAAGTTAGTGAAAAGATACTCTTATAGGTTAGTTTTGTTTTTTGTTTTGTTTTGTTTTATACTATGAATAAGTATGTTTAATTGTTGACCAAGCTGTTGTCTGTTGAGTGTTAGTTTGAGATAAAGGACTATGGAAACACACTGAGAAGGGATATGCAGAATTACCACGTCTATTCTGTCTTCAATAGTCAAGACACTTGAATATCAGGATTCATGAGCTCAAATTCTGACCACAGAGCTAAGGCTCTGGTAACCTCTGCTAAGAATGTATACCTCAATGAGAAGTCACTGTAAAGTTGTATTAAGATGTTACTTAATATCTCTGGGCTTCAATATCCTCAGTGGAAATATTAGAGAATTTTTCTTGTGCCCAGGGGAAAAAAGTGCAACAGAAAATCAGAAATCCTTGCCCAGCCGGGCGTGGCTCAGCGGTTGAGCATCGACCTAGGATCCAGGCGATCGTGGTTCAATTCCATGTCAGGGCACATGCCCGGGTTGCGGGCTAGCCGATCAATGACTCATCATTGGTGTTTCTATCTCTCTCTCACCCTCTCCTTTCCTCTCTCTGAAATCAATAAAGATATATTTTTTAAAAAATCAGAAATCCTGATTTTGTTTCTATACATTCTTATACCTTATAAAGGGTATCTGCTAACCATATCATTAAAGTTATTTGGATTATATTTTAAGAAAATGAGGAAAACATTTTTATTTAAACATAAAGATATTTAAACATATCTTTATTGATTCAGAGAGAGGAAAGGAGGGGGAGAAAGAGAGAGAGAAACATCAATGATGAGAGAGTCATTGATTGGCTGCCTAGCCCCCAACCCGGGCATGTGCCCTGACCGGGAATCAAACCCCCATCTCCTGGATCCTAGGTCGATGCTCAACCGCTGAGCCACGCCCGGTTGGGCCATTTATATTTTTCAAAGACTGTTTACAGATCAGTGCTGTCCAAAATAAATATAATACTAGCCAAAAATGTGAGCCATGCCTTGCACAGTTGGTGTGGCTCAGTGGTTGAGCATCAACCTGTGAGCCAAGAGGTTGTGGTTCGATTCCCAGTCGGGGCACAGGCTTGGGTTGAGGGCTTGATCCCCAGTAGGAGGCATGGAGAAGGCAGCTCATCAATGACTCATCATTGATGTTTCTATCGCCCTCTCCCTTCCTCTCTCTGAAATCAGTAAAAACATGTTTTTTTAAAAATGTGAGTCATATATATATATTTTAAATTTTCTAATAACCATATATTTAAAAGATAAAGTTAATTTTAATAATAGTATATGCTATTTAACCCACTATATTCAAAATATCATTTCAAAAACAAATTAATATAAAAAAGTATTGAGATATATTAAATAATTGTTTCATATTGTCTTTAAAATCAGACTAAATTTTACAACAAAATGAAAACATTATTTTTAGACAAACAAAAGTCTGCTCTCATCAGCAGATCTTTAAGCAATATCAAAGGAAGTTCTTCATATAAAATGCTTGATTCCTGATCAATATTTGGACTATAGTCAATAATATAATAAGTTTAATGGTGACAGATGATTACTCGAATTAGTCGGTTGATCACATTGTAATGTATCAAAAATGTCAAATCACTATATTGTCCACCTGAAACTAACATAACCGATATAAATGCCATGTACACTTAAATTTTTAAAAATCTTGAAAAATGGCAGAGTGACCCCTTCATATCTGGCAAAAAAGAGGAAAGTCACATATTAGCTAGTGAGAAAAGCTGAGACACGGTCACTAGGACCCCACTGCTGGCATAGTGACCCACAATCAGGAGGGAACACAAAATCCAGAGCTGCTCTCTGAAGAGCAAAGGGTTGTACCCCACATCTGGCATTCCAACTTTTAAGATTGAAACCTGAGAGATGAGCTGCCAAAACACCTGACTTTGAGAGGAAGGGCGCTCCAAGCACGAGCCCCACAAGCTGTGACAAAATGAGAAATAGCTCTTAACACAGAACCACCCACTCCAGGACCCAGCACAGAAGCAGCCCCTTTAAAAGTACCCAAACTTTATGTAAAAGGCACTTATTTCCTAATTTTAAAGCGTTGGTTTGAGGGGCAGGGGCCTGCTCTAAGACTTTCTGGAAAGGAAGGCTGGTAGTGCCGTGTTCCTGCTCTCCCTCTGCTGCTAACGCCAGCAGGCACCATTTTTCCACTTTCACAGAAGTGCCATCAGGATGCTCCAGCTAGGGGCTACCACCTTCCATAATCTCCCTGTGCCTTGGTAAAGCCAGCAGGTAGGCTCCTTGTATTTTCATTTTTTCTACCTCTGTTTTTTGTTTGTTTGTTTGTTTGTTTTTATAATGAGTGCCATCTTTGTACTCACCATAGGTCTCGTTCCCTCCAGCGAGTGACGTCTTTGCGCTCTTCCTCTGCCACCCTCCAGGCACCAGTACCTCCCAGAGCGGAGCTTCTACACCCACACATCTGGTGCCCTAGTTTTTATGTCTAGTGGTCTGGTTTTTGTGAATGCCATCCAGGGGACACCCCTGAAAGCCTAGCTATGGAGGCCAGGGGGCTTGCCTTCCTGGGTCCTATGGGACTGTAATAATTGGAGAAACATTTCTTGGCAAAGGAAAATTTCCAGGTGACGACACAGACAGCAGATTGAAACATCCCATCTTTTTGAGAAAAAAGCCTATTTACTTGTCGAGGAGCTTTGACCTACGGAGGAGAACCCTGGTTTGGCATACTTGGAGGGACATACAAAGGGGCTTTCAGGCAACAGGTTGGTGATAATCCTCTATGCTGTCCCTCTGCCTTGCTCCAGCTCACTGGTATCTTATGAAAAGTAGCTTATACCATTTTCTGGTGCCCTGGTTTTTGTGGCTGCTACCCCCATAAGAATATCAACAGATTTTTCACCAGACTCTTTGCAGACAAGAAGGGAATGCCACAAGGACCTAAATAGACATTTCTCCAAAGAGAACATATAGATGGCAAATAGACATATGAAAAAATGCTCAAACTTCACAATCATCAGAGGGGTGCAATTAAAACTACAAGGAGGTATCACCGCACACCTGTCAGAATGCCTACTATCAATAAATCAACAAACAACAGGTGCTGGCAAGGAAGTGAAGAAAGAGAATCCAAGTACACTGCTGATGGGAAGGCAGACTGATGTAGCCACTATGGAAAAAAGTATGGAGGTTCCTCAAACAATTAAAAATGGAACTGCTGTTTGACCCAGTGATCCCACTTCTGGGAGTATAGCCTAAGAATACTAAAACACCAATCAGAAATAATATATGTACCCATATGCTCATAACAGTGTTATTTACAATAGCTAAGATATGGGAACAGCCCAAGTACCAATCAGTAGATGAGTAGGTAAAAAAGCTGTCATACATTTACACAGTGGAATACTATGCAGCTGTAAAAAAGAAGGAACTCTTACCCTTTGTAACAGCATGGATGGACCTGGAAATTATTGTGCTCCGTTAAATAAGCCAATCAGAGAAAGACAAGTATCACATTATCTCACTTATATGTGAAATCCAGTGAACAAAATACACTGAGGAACAAAATAGGTCCAGAGGCACAGATGCATGGAACAGAATAACAGATCTCAGTGGTAAGCAGAGGGGACGAGAAGAGATTAGCCAAAGATCATATATGCATACATGCATAATCCATGGACACAGACAATAGTGTGGGGAAGGCCTGGGGTGGGGTAGGGTGGGTTGGGGATTGGGTGAAGGGATGCTAAAAGGGGGGAAATGAAGGATACCTCTAATACTGACAAAAATTTAAAAATAAAAAAAAGAAGGGAGTGCTGCAATATAGTCAAGGTCCTGGAAAAAATTCCAACTCAGTGTATTCTACCCAGCAAATTTATAATTCAGAAGTGAAGAAGAGAGAGTTTTCCAGATCAACAAAATATAAAAGGGTTTATTACCACTAAACCAGCCTTATAAGAAATGTTAAAAAGGACTTTCTTTAGCTTTAAAAAAGGAAGTAATTAGTAACAAGAAAACCTATGAAAATACAAATCTCACTGGTAAAATAAAATATAGAGTAAGAGTAGTGGATTAATCATTTATAAAGCTAATATAAAGGTTAAAAGGAAAATGGTAAAAATAAATAAATAATTATTTGAGTATAAACAAGATAAAAATTTTTTAATGTGACATGAACAACATAAAATATGGGTAGGGGAAGAGTAAAAATAAAGACCTTCAGAATGCATTCAAACATAAATTGTTATCAACTTAAAATAGACTATTAAAAAAATAAATTGTTATGGTGTCTCATGGTAATCACCGAAACTTATAGTAGACACACAAAAGATAAAGAGAAAATAATCTGTCCATACCCTAAAGAAAATCATTAAGCCACAAAGAAAGAGCAGGAGAAGACCGGAACAAATGAATTACAAAACAACCAGAAAAATCTAAATGGCAATAAGCACAGACTTATCAATAATTACTTTTTTAAATTATTTTTTATATTTATAGTTGGTATACAATATTATATTACTTATCTTAGTTTCAGTTAAACTATATAGTGATTCAACATTTTATATCTTAGAATATGATCACCTCACTAATTCTAGTAATCACCTGTCACCATTCAAACATCACAATATTATTTACTATATTCCCCTTCACCATATTTACCCATCCACATACCCTTTCTCTTCTGGTCTCTGTTTCTATGAGTCTACTTTTGTTGTTTTGTTTGTTTCTTTTGTTTTATTTAGATTGCACATATAAGTGAAATCATATGGTATTTATCTTTCTCTGTCTTTCTTGTTTTATTTAACATAATACCCTCTAGGTCCATCAATTCTGTTGCAAATTACAAGATTTCATTCTTTCCTATTGCTATGTAATATTCCATTGCTTATACACATCTTCTTTATCCATTCAGAAACTATCAACAAAACAAAAAAAACAACCTACCAAATGGAAGAATATATTCACAAATAATATATCTGATAAGGGGTTGACATCCAAAATATAGAAGGAACTCATACAACTCAATAGCAAAAAAATAAATAAAATTGATTAAAAACTGGGAAGATGACATAAAAAGACATTTCTCCAAAGAATTCATACGGATGGCCAATAGGCATATTAAATATCTCTAATCATCAGGGAAATGCAAATCAAAACGTCAGTGAGATACCATCTCACACTAGTCAGAATGGCTATTATTAAAAAGTCAACAAATAACGTGTTGGCGAGAATATGGAGAAAAGAGAACCCTTGTGCACTCTTAGGATTGCAAATTGGGGCAGCCACTATAGAAAACAGTATGGAGGTTCCACACACACTCACACAAAATAGATCTACTCACACAATATGACCCAGCAATTCCACTTCTGGGTATTTAGTTGAAGAAAACAGAAGCACTAATTTAAAAAGACACATGTACTCTTGTGTTAATTGCAGTATTATTGACAAGAGCCAAGATATAAAAACAACCTAGTTGTCTATCAATAGATGAATGGATAAAGATTTGATATGTATGTATGTGAGTGTGTGTGTATGTGTGTGTGTGTGTGTGTATATACATATACACATATATATGTATAATTATGTATATATAATTATTTTTAATGTAAATGGGATAAATTCTCCAATCAAAAGACATAGTGACTGAATGGATAAAAAATATAAGACCTATCTATATGCTGCCTACAACAGACTTACTTCAGATTTAAGGACATACACATACTGAAAGTGAAAGAATAAAACCTAGAGAAAGCTGTGGTACAGTTACTTATATCAGACAAAGTGTACTTTAAAACAAAGATTGTAATAAAAGGCAAAGAAGGGCATTACATATTGATAAAAGGGTCAATCTAACAAGAGAATAGAATATTTATAACTATTTACACACCAAACATAGAAGCACCTGAATATATAAAGCAAATATTAACAGGTCTAAAGGCAGAAACAGACATCAATATAATAATAGCAGGGGACTTTATACCCTACTTATATCAATGGATAGATCATCCAGGCAGGGAATCATAAGAAAACATTAACTTTAAGTGACATGCTAGGCCCAGTGCACATAACAAATATATAGAACATTCCATCCAAAAGCAACAGAATATACATTCTTCTCAAGTGCACATAAATTATTTTCCACAGAGATCAGATGTTAGGCCACAAAACAAGTCTTAACAAATTTAAGAAGAATAAAATTATATTAAGCATCTTTTCCAATGACAATAATATAAAACTAGAAATCACACAGGGAAAAAACTGGCAAATTCACAAATCATATGGAGATTTAAAAAAAAACAATTGGACAATAAAACTCAAAAACAAAATTTAAAAAAATACCTTGAGCTAAACAAAGATGGAAATATAGCATACAAAAACTTATGGAATGCAACAAAAGCATTACTAAGAGGGAAGTTCATGGTAAATAATGCCAAACTCAAGAAACAAGAAAAATCTTAAATAAACAACATAACTTTATACCTCAAGGAATTAGACAAAGGAAAACAAATGAAGCCCAAAGTTAGCAGGACAATGTGGCTCAGTAGGTTGGGTGTCATCCCATAGGCTGAATGGTTACTAGTTGATTCCCAGTCAGAGCACATGCCCAGGTTGTAGGCTTGTTCCCAAGTAGGGGGCTTGCAGTAGGCAGCAGATCAATGTCTTGCTCTCTCTTTTCCTCCCTTCCTCTATCTCTCAAAGCCATTAAAAAATCTTTTTTAAAAAGAAAATCAGAGCAGAAATAAATGAAATAGAGACTACAAATAGCCTGCAATAGAAAAGATCAATAAAATCAAGATCTGGTTCTCTGAAAAAAATAAACAAAATTGAATTTTAGCTAAATTTACTAAAATAAATAAAATCAAACATGGAAGAGGAGATGTTACAACTGATATCACAGAAATAAATGACTCATAAGAGAACACTTCAAACAATTATACACCAACAAATTGAACAACCCATAAAAATGAATGAATTCCTAGAAACATACAATCTTAGAAGAATGAATCATAAAGAAATAGAAAATCTGAACAGACTGATTACTAGTAAAGAGATTGAAAAAGTAATTTAAATGCTCCCTACAAACAGAATTCTAGGACCAAATGGCTTCACTAGTGAATTCTACCAAACATTCAAAGAAGAATTAATACCAATCTTTCTCAAACAATTCCAAAAACAAGAAAAGGAGAGAACACTTCAAAACTTATTTTACCTAGCACCAATTTTTGATAAAAAACACTCAGCAAAGTGATAATACAGGGATCGTACCTAAAATAATAAAAGAACATATCACAAACCTAAGCCAACACCATACTCGATAGGCAAAACTAAAAATATTTCCCTGAAGAACAGAAAAAAGACAGGATGTCCGCTTTCACCACTCTTATTCAACAGAGGATTGGAAGTCCTAGCCACAGCGATCACACAAAAAGAAAAAATAACAAGCATTATTATTTGCAGATGACATAATATTGTACATAGAAAACCCTACAAAATACACCAAAAAACTACTAGAGTTAATAAGTGAATTTGTCAAATATTAACCTCCAGAAATATATGGCATTTTTATACACCAATAATGCTCTCTCTGAAAGAGAAACTAAAAAACAATCCCATTTTCCATTGCAACAACAAAAAAATAAGATACCTAAGAATAAACTTAACCAAGAAAGCAAAAGACCTATACTTGGAAAACTATAGGGCATTGAAAAAAGAAATAGAAGAAGACACAAACAACTGGAAGCATATGCCATGCTCATGGATTGCAACAATTAACATAATTAAAATGTCCATACTACCCAAAGCAATCTATAGATTTAATGCAATCCCTATTAAAATACCAATGGTATATTTCACAGATCTAGAAAAAATAATCCAAAAATTTATGTGGAACCAAAAACAATTGCGAATGGCAGCAACAATTTTAAAAAAGAGGAAAAAAGTTGGAGGGATCACAATATTGGATATCAGATTATATTACAAAGCTATTGTTATCAAAACAGGCTGGCACTGGCCCAAAAAAAGGCATATAGATCAATAGAACAGAACAAAGAACCCAGAAATCAAGCCATTATGCTCAATTAACATTTGACAAAGATGGCAAGAGCATACAAAGGAGTAAAGACAGTTTCTTCAATAAATGGTGTTGGGAAAATTCTACAGTTACCTGCAAAAAAAAATGAGTCATATAGAAAGAGATTGGGTTGTGTGCCTTCGGAGAGAGGGCTTGAGGGACAGCTGCCACTGTGCTGAGTCTTTCTCCCACTCTGTCCACAGATGCCATCTTTCCTGGGTTGAGCATAACCCTCTATATAGCATTAGCCTTGGGAGATGCACTAGCCCCAACCTCTTAACTACTGTGGTCCTACCCTGTAAAGTTCATGTTCTGTACAGAAATCAGAGAGCTGCCGCCAGTCTGGGCCTGCTACAGTCTTTCTTGGAAGGCTCTTGAGAAGGTCCAGGCAGACTCAGGGGTTGTAAAAGACACACAGAGAAAGACTGAGAAGAATGGCTTTAGGACAAGGGCCATTTTCCCCTGCATGCCCAACCAGTGCCATCATTCCCCTGCAAAGCCCTCCCTCACACAGTCAAATCTTCATCTGTTTAAGCTTAATAAACTCTATGGGCCTCACCCTGAGGACTCTCTGAGACACAGCCCCACAGCAGAGGTCCACAGGCCCCAGTGGGTGGTGGCTGGCTTTCGTATACCCTGAGATATTTGCTAAGTAGCCTCAGAATAAGCAATGGTGCCAAGATTAAATCTGTATCAATTTGGTGAACACCACTTGCCCTTACCTGGAGACTCATTGAGAACCTACCTCACACAGCTTGCATACCACCAGAGGCTCTTTCAGTGGTGGAGCCTAACAGGCAGCTGCAACTAGAGGTGGATATTGGGGAGTCTTGGGGCTTTTGTTGACCTTCCCCAGGCTCCACACTGGTGTAGTCTGGACTCCTCCCATGAGCACCTAAACCCAGCACAGACAGCCACCAACTGTGAATCACTTTGTGGCTTTTAACAGGCTGCCAGGGCTAGTCAGAGGCATTTGATGTTGACCCGCACCAGAGTGCCTGCCAAGAGGCACCAGAACCACCACAGCTAATGGATGGCTTCAGACTATGCCAGAGCATGACCTGATTAGCTCTTCAAGTGGCACACCCAAAGGAAGATTTAGGCAGGCACCAGACCTTGCTGGGAAGAATTGCATTTCATGGGATCAGCCCCCATACTGCAGCAGTTTGTGGAGTGTGGTCAGGGTCAATCCTCATAGTCAGCCAGCCTGAGGGTCAACCCTACCCATGGATAGGCCAACTGCAATGAAAACTCAGCTAAAACAGGAGGGTTCACATAACCCACACAAAAGACATTCTTAGAGCTCCCAGTTCAAGTGATCAGAGACTGCACCACTGAGCCCCATAGGATGCCTATTGTATAAGGCCACCCTTTAAAGACTGGGAAACATAGCAGATCTACCTAATAAACAAAAACAAATAGAGAGAGGCAGTCAAAATGCGGACACAAAGAAACATGTTCTAAATAAAAGTGCAGGAAAAATCTCCACAAAGAGAAATAAATTGAATAGAGGCAAACAATCTATCAGTTACAGAGTTCAAAACAATGGTTATAAGGATGTGCAATGAACTTAAAGAAAGAATGGATAAACTCAGTGAGAACTTAAACAATGATATAGTAAGAATAAAAAAGAACATAGAAACCATAAAAAAGGAGCAGTCAAAAATAAAAAACAATATCTGAAATGAAGAATGCATTGGAAGGAATCAACAGCAAATTAGATAAAGCAGATCAAATCAGCAAATCGGAAGGCAAGGTAGCAATAAATACCCAATCACAGCGCACACACACACACAAAGAATTTTTAAAAATTCTTATAATATAAGGAACCTTTGGGACAACATCAAGCATAACAACAACTGCATTCATACGTGTGCCAGAAAAAGAAGAGAGAGAACAAGGAATTGAGAACTTATTTGAAAAAATAATGACTGAAAATTTTATTAACCTGGTGAAGGAAAGAGACACGCAGGTCCAGAAAATACAGAGAAAATACAAAAGCAACCCAAATTGGCCCACACCAAGACACATCATAATTAAAATGCCAAAGGTTAAAGACAAAGAGAGAATCTTAAAAGCAGCAAGGGTAAAGCAGTTAGTTACCTAGAAAGAAGTTACCATAAGACTGTCAGTTGGTTTCTCAACAGAAACCTTGTAGGCCAGAAGGGATTGGCACAAAATATACAAAGTGATGAAAAGCAAGGACCTACAACCAAGACTACTCTACCCAGCAAGGCTATCAAAATTGAATGGAGATGGAGGTGCAGGTGCGTGGAGGTGGGAAAAGGGGTGGTAGGGAGGAACACCTGCAATAATGCCAACATTAAATATTTTTGATAAAAAAATTGAAGGAGAAATAAAGGGCTTCCCAAACAAGAAAAAGCTGAAGGAGTTTATCACCACCAAACTAGTATTACCAGAAAAGTTAAAAAAAAAAAACTTATAATAAGAAGAAGAAAGAAAAAAAAAAAGAGGAACATAAATATGTATAATAAAATGGCAAGAAATATGTACCTATCAATAATTACTTTAAATGTAAATGCATTAAGTGCTCCAATCAAGAGACATAAAGTAGCTTAATGGATAAGAAAACAAGACCCATATATATGCTATCTATAAGTGACCCACTTCAGAACAAAAGAACACACAGACTGAAGGTAAATTGATGGAAAAAGATATTTCTTGCAAATACAAATGAAAAAAAGCTGGGGGTAGCAATACTTATATCAGATAAAATAGGCTTTAAAACAAAGATTTTAATAGGAGACAAAGAAGGATATTATATAATGATAAAGGAATCAATCCATGAGAATATAACCCTTGTAAACATTTATACACTCAACATAGGATCACCTAAATATATAAAGCAAATATTGAAGGACATAAAAGACAGTAATATAGTCATAGTAGGAAACAGTAACACCCCACTGACATCAATAAGCAGACCTTCCAGACAGAAAATCAACAAAGAAACTATGGCCTTAAGTGACACACTATACCGGACAGATTTCATTGGTATTTTTAGAGCATTTCACCCCAAAGCAGCAGAACATACATTTTTTTCTTGTGCACATAAAATGTTTTCCAGGATAGACCACATGTTAGACCACAAAACAAGTTTCAAAAAATTTAAGGAGACTGAAATGATATCAAGCATCTTTTCCCACCATGATGGTATAAAGCTAGAAATCAATTACAAAAAAATCCTCATACAAACACATGGAGACTAAATAATATGTTGCTAAACAATGAATGGGATAACGATGAAATAAAGAAGATCAAAAGATACCTTGAGACAAATGAAAATGAGAACACAACCACTCAAAATCTATGGGATGCAGCAAAAACAGGCCTAAAAGAGAAATGTATAGCAATACAGGCCAGACTCAAGAAACAAGAAAAATATCAAATAAACAACCTTACTTTACACCTAATAGAACTAGAAAAAGAACAACAAACAAAAGCCACAGTAAGTAGAAAGAAGGAAATAAAGATCAGAGCAGAAATAAACAAAGTAGAATCTAAAAAACAACTGTACAAAAGACCAATGAAACCAAAATCTGGTTTTCTGAAAAGATAAATAAGATTGCTAAACCTTTAACCAGACTCATAAAGAGAAAAAAGAGTGAGAACCAAAATAAATAAAATCAGAAATGAAAGGATAAGTAACACCTGACACCACAGAAATATTAAGGATTATAAGGAAATATGCCAAAAAATGGGACAATCGGGAAGAAACTAATAAATTCCTAGAAACATACAACCATTCAGGACTGAATTGAGAAGTAACAGAAAATCTGAACAGACCATTTATAACCAACAACATTGAAGCAGTAATAAAAAAAAATTCCCAACAAACGAAAGTCCTGGACCAAATGGCTGTACAGGTGAATTTTACCAAACATTCATAAAAGAACTAATGCCTATTTTTCTTAAATTATCCCAAAACCTTCAAGAGAAAACATTCCCAAGTTCATTTTACAATGCCAGCATTGGGCTAATTCCAAAACCTGATAAAAAAAAAAAACTACAAAAAAAATATATAGGCCATGATCCCTGATGAACATAGATGCAAAAATCCTCTACAAAATATTAGCAAACTGAATCCAGCAATACATTAAAAATATCATAGCCCTGGCCAGTGTTGCTCAGTAGTTAGAGGATTGGCCTGTCCACTGGAGGGTTATGGGTTTAATTCCCAGTCAAGGGCACTTCCTGGGTTGCAGGTTTGATCCCCAGCCCCAGTAGAGGTGCATGTGGGAGGCAGCCAATCAATGTGTCTCTCTCACATAGATGTTGCTGTGCCTTTCTCCTCTATCTCTCCCTATCTCTCTCTCCCTCCCCTTTCTCTTCCACTCTCTAAAAATCAATGGAAAAAATATCCTCACTCCTTGGGTGAGGATTAAAAACAAAAATCATACACCATAATCAAGTAGAATTTATTTGTTCCTGGAATGCAAGGTTGGTACAGTATCCAATACACCACATAAGCAAAATGAAGGATAGAAATCACATGATCATATCAATAAATGCAGAAAAATCATTTCACAGAATCCAGCACCTATTTATGGTAAAAACTCTCAGCAAAGTGAGAATAGAGAAAACATATTTCAACATAATAAAGGCGATATATGACAAACCCACAACTAACATCATAGTTAACTGTGAAAAGCTAAAAGTGTTTCCCTTAAGATCAGGAACAAGACAGGATGCCCACTTTCACCACTCTTATTTAACATAGAACTGGAAGTCCTAGCCAAAGCGATAAGACAAGAAGAAGAAATAAAAGGCATCCAAACTGAAAAGGAAGAAGTAAAACTATTATTATTTGCAGATGACATTATATTTATTGTATGTAGAGAACTCTAAAGATTCTACCAAAAAACTACTAGAACTGATAAATGAATTCATTAAAGTAGCAAGATACAATATAAATATTCCAATATAAGTTTTACTTTTATATACCAATAATGAACTATGAGAAAGCAAAACTAAGAAAACAATCCCATTTAACAGTTACATCAAAAAAATGCCTAGGAATAAATCTAACCAAGGGGTAAAAGACCAGTACTCAGAAAATTATAACACACTGATTAAAAAGAAAAATGAAGATACAAATAAATGGAAGCATATAAAGTGTTCATAGATAGGAAGAATTAACATCATTAAAATGTTTATACTATCCAAAGCAATCTAAAGATTTGATGCAGTTCCTATCCAAATAACAATGGCATATTTCACAGAACTAGAAGAAATAATGTAAAAATTAAAATGGAACCACAAAAGACTCTGGATAGCCACAGCGACCCGGAAAAAGAACAGTCAGAGGTATCATGTTACCTGATGTCAAACTATACTGTGAAAATATAGTACTCAAAACAGCAATGGTATTGACATAAAAACAGACACATTGATCAATGGAACAAAATAGAGAGCCCAGAAATAAACCCATGCTTATCTGTTTATTTAATATATAACGAAAGAGGCAAGAACATACAATGGGCTAAAGACTG
Source organism: Miniopterus natalensis (assembly GCF_054644295.1). Taxonomy (NCBI): domain Eukaryota; kingdom Metazoa; phylum Chordata; class Mammalia; order Chiroptera; family Miniopteridae; genus Miniopterus; species Miniopterus natalensis. Next base: position 26,020,499 of record NC_142090.1, read on the forward strand.
TTGGAAAAATTGGGCAGGTATATGCAAAAATATGAAACTAAACCACCTTCTTACACCATATACAAGAATAAACTCAAAATAAACTAAAGGCTTAAATGTATTAGTTGAAACCATGAAGCTCCTAGGAGAAAACAGGTAATAAATTATCTGACATATGTCTTAGCAATATTTTTCTGATATATCTCCTTAAGCAAGAGAAACAAAAGAAAAAATAAACAAATTGGACTACATCAAAATAAAATATTTTTTCACAGTAAAGGAAACCAACAAACTAAAAGACAACCTACTGAATGGAAGAAGATATTTGCCAATGATACATCCCATAAAAGGTTAATATTCAAAATTTATAGAGACCTCACATAATTCAACACCAAATAAACAAAGTATCCAATTAAAGAATGGGCAGAGGACCTAAGTAGATAATTTTCCATAAAGGACATACAGATGGGCAATAGACATATGAAAAGATGCTCAATGCCACTAATCATCAGAAATATTTAAATTAAAACCACAATGAGATATCACCTCAAACCTGTCAGAATGTCTATTATCAATAAATCAACAAACAACATGTGCTGGCGAGGATGTGTAGAAAATGGAAGCCTCATGCACTGTTGGTGGGAATGCAGATTGGTGTAGTCACTGTGGAAAGCAGTATGGAGTTTCTTTAAAAAACTAAAAATAGAACTGTGTTATTACCCAGCGATTCCATTTTTGAATATATATCTGAAGAAACTCAAAACACTAATTCAAAAGAATATTTGCACCTCTGTGTTCATTGCATTTTATTTACAATAGCCAAGATGTGGAAGCAACCCAAGTGCCCATCAATAGATGAATGGATAAAGAAGTGGTACATATATACAACGGAATATTACTCCACCATAAAAAGAATGAACTCTTACCATTTTTGACAGCACGGATGGATCTAGAGGGTACTATGCTATGAGAAATAAGTCAGTCAGAGAAAGGCAAATACCATTTGATTTCATTTATATGTGGAAACTAAAGAGTAGAATAAATGAACAAACAAAATAGAAACAGACTCTGAGATACAGAGAACAGACTGATGGTTACCAAAAGGGAGGGGGATTGTGAGACTGGTTGCAAAAAGTAAAGAGATTAAGAAGTTCAATTGATAGTCTTGAGGATATAAATTATAGCATAGAGAATATGGTCAATATTGTAATAACTATTTACAGTGCCAGAAGGGTACTTTAAATATTGTGGGGAACACTTTGTAAAGTATATGATTGCCTAACCACTATGCTGTACATCTGAAACTAATACAAAATATTGAATATAAACTGTAATTGAAAAACAAAATGTTTTTAAAGAGGAAAATGAAAAAAACAAAAAGAAAAAACACACAAAAAACAAGCTCCACAGATACAGAGAGTGGATTGGTGGTTGCCAAAGGTGAGGGCAAATGTAGGTGGGCAAATTGGGTGAAGGCAATCAAAAAGTACAAACTTCCAGTTATAAAATAAATGTCGTGTGGATGTAATATACACCATGGCAACTATAGTTAATAATACTATATTTGAAAGTTGCTAAGAAAGTAAATTTTAAGAGCTATCATGACAAGAAAAATAATTCTGTAACTATGGATGGTGACATGATAACTAGACTTATTTTGGTGAACATTTCACAACATATACAAATTTCAAAACATTATGTCTATAATCAAACTAATATAACATATGTCGGTTACACCTCATTGTTAAAAAAGCATGGTACTGGCATAAAAGCAGACACATAGAGCAATGGAACACAGTTGAGAGCCCAGACAAAAACCTATGAATATATGGTCAACCAATATTTGATGACAAGAAAGACAAAAATATGCAAAGGAGAAAAGACAGTCTCATCAATAAATAGTGTGGAAAAACTGCATATTCAGATGTAAAGGGTAAGAGAATTGAACTAGACCCATATATTAGACCACTCACAAAAGTTAATTCAAAATGAATTAAAGACTTAAATTTTAAGACCCCAAACCATAAAACTCCTGGAAGAAAGCATAGGAAAAAGGCTCTTTGGCATGGGCTTTGGCAGTGATTTTCTGGACATGACACCTAAAGCACAAGCAACAAGGTAAAAGATAAACAAGTGGTACTAAATCAAATTAAAAGCTTCTGCACAGCAAAAGAAAAAATGAAACAAAATCAAAAGGCAACTACTGAATGGGAGAAAATATTTGTAAAACACATATCTGTAAGGGGTTAATATCTAAACTGTACAAGGAAATCATATAACTCACTGGTAAATTAAAAATAGACACTTTTCCAAGAATACATACAAATGGCCAACATACACATGAAATGATGCTCAATACCTCTAATTGTCAGGGAAACTCAAATCAAAACCACAAAGAGCTATCACCTTATACCTGTTAGAAAGGCTATCATCAAAAGTTAAGAGATACAAAATTTTAGTGAGGATGGGGAGAAAAGGGATTGCTTGTGCACTGTTGGTGAGAATATAAACTGGTTCAGCCACTACGGAAAACAGTGTGAAAGTTCATTAAAAATTCAAAATACAACAATCCCACTTCTGGATATATATCTGAAGGAAATAAAATCACTATCTCAAAGAGATATCTACACCCCAATGTTCATTTGCTGTATTATTCACAATAACCAAGACATGGAAACAACCTAAGTGCTCATCAATGGATGAATGGATTAAAAAATGTTATAATTATATCTCTATATATCTGTGACTATATATATAGAGATAGATATATCTATTTATATCTATCTATATCTATATATCTATATATATATTTATATCTATATCATCTATCTATATAAACACAATGAAATATTACTTGGTCATAAAAAGAAAGAAATTCTGCATTTTTCAACAACATGGATGAACCTTGAGGGTATTATGCTAAATGCAATAAGTCAAACAGGGAAAGACAAATACTGAGTGATCTCACTTATTTGTAAAATCTGGGGGAAAAAAGCAAAACTCAGAAACAGGCCAGATTTGTGGTTGCCGGAAATGGGTGAAGGTGTTTAAAAGGCACACACTTCCAGTTGAGATAATTTCTGGGGATGCAATGTATAGCATGGTAACTACAGTTAACAATGCTGTATCATATATTTGAAAGTTGCTAAGAGAGTATATCTTAAAAGTTCTTATCACTCACACATACAAATTATAACTATGTGAGGTGATGAATCTGTTAACTTATTGTGGTAATTGTTTTTCAATATATAGATATGCCAAATCATTGTTCTGTGTACTTTAAACTTACGTAATGTTGTAAATCAATTATATCTAAATAAAATTGGGGGAAAATCAAGACTACAATTCAATGCATTTATTTAATATAGAAGAAAAATCACAGGATTATCTCAATAGATTTAGAAAAGCTATTGATAAAATTCAACACAACTTCATGATGAAAACTCTCAGCAAATTATGAATAGAAGGGACCTACCTCAACCCAATAAACAATATCTAGGAAAAACCTATAGCCAACATCATATTTACTAGAACTAATAAGTAAATTTAATAAGGTCCAGGGTATATGGTCAGTATACAAAAATAAATTGTATTTTTATATTCCACAAGTGAACAAATGAAAAACTATGACAGTTACAATAGCTTTAAATATTTAGGAATAAATAAAACAAATATAAATCCTATACACTGAATAATACAAAATATTTCTGACAAATTAAACAAGAACTATATATCCTATACACTGAATAATACAAAATATTTCTGACAAATTAAACAAAAACTATATAAATGTCAAGATACAGTATGTTAGTGGCTAGGAAGAATTAATATTGAGTCAATGTTTCCTAAATCTACATTTTAAAGCAGTCCTAACAAAAATCCTAACAGATATTTTTTTGTTTCTTAGAAATGAACAAACTCTTTTAAATTCACAACTTCCCTTTCAATCCAGAATTACTGGTGTATCTGCTTGACCCTCAAAACTATAAACAACACACAGATATTCAAGTCACTGGCTTAAGGCTGAATTCTTTCTATTATGACCACCCATTGATTTACCTCTCTTATGGAAATAAAAAAAGACTGATTAAATTAATTTGGTTTTTGGGCCTCTGAGACGAGGGGCTTAAACAATCAATGTTCTATTTTCTTCCTGACAAATTTTTCAAGTAGTGTTGAAATCCAAATATAATATTTTCAGTAAAATAATTTTAAAAAGTTAAAGAGGCATAAGTCAGTTTTGTCAAACCTGTCTGTTGTTTAGACCTTTACCCTAGAATTTTCAAGGTTGTCCTTGTAATGAAATAGAAACCAGGATAATATGTAGCACCTGTGTGGCAGAATTGAGAGGCGAAACGAGATGTTCCTGCCGCTCTTTCCTTGTTTCTGAACTGTCTTGTTAAAATGTGATATATTGTGGTATTTTGTTCTGTGGTAAATCGAGCACAGGAACTGAAGTAATAAAATTTCCTGTTCCGCCCTTGACAGATCATTCAAATGATCTGCATCATTAACCTTATGGCACTTCCCTTTCTTGGACCTAGGTTTTTGATTTGGAACAAAAGTACCTTCTAACTCCAAAAATCTTTCCTTCTACAGTTTATCAACTACTTCAAATAGTTTCAGACTAGTTTTTTCCCCCCTTTAAGCTGACCACTGAACGATGGAATCAGAATCCCTACATTCAGTTAGAAGGAAGTCATCAGCTACTCTAAAGTGCACGGTGTTTTTGGGTAGAGAGCAGAGAAAGACAACGTCCTGGAAGAGGAAGTGAGTGAGGAGCAACAAAGCCAAGGGGAGAACAGGCCAAAAGCTAGAAAGTAGATAAGACAAAAAAGAAACACAGGCTGAAGATTGGAGTTTTGGTGAAGAGACATTTCATCCAGCTAATCTTAGCTAAGTCCAGGAACTTTGAAGGAAAAAGAAAACATATTGTGCCAAATATTTAGTATCAACCAAACAGAAGGAATTCTATTAGCTACTTAAAGCCAAAGGTCATTCATGCTTACTAATTTATTTTTACCTTCAATATCTAGGACCACTACACAGTAGTACTGTAATAGATATATAAATGTTTGAAAAAAAGAAAGATAAAAATATGATGATGATATGATGGTGGTGTCCTAACCTAATCAAGAACTCTAGTTCAGTCCAAGTTGCTTTCAAGAAAAGCTGTAAGAGCTTCCAACCCTCACCACCACCACCACCAAAATAAGTATCTACATGTCTTTTATTTAAAATTTTAGAACATCTGGAGTCATTGCATGGAGTAGATTGATCATAGAAGGGCAAAATAACAAAAAGAACTAGCATTAGAAAGTGTGGGTCACCGTAGGGTGACTGCAACACCATCTCCTTTTTCTTCCTTTCAGGTGCTAAATATTAATTTATACATTACTTAATCCTATAAATATTTATACATTAAGTACCTTTACCTTTACACCTAATATTTACCCAATGTACTTGAAGAGCATTACTGTATCAACTAATCCTTTGTACAATGTTCACAATTGGGCAGTCAAGTCAGTCATGGAAATCTTGTGGTATTTATATGTTTGTTTATTTCAGGGTAAGCGTACACCCTGTTAAGCTCACATCTTCCTTATTCACTGAAACATTTGCTTTGCCAAGATGGATCATTATTTTGTTCTTTCTCATGCCTCTTTGACTGATTGTACTTCATAAGCACTTTAAACATTTAGAAGATGAGGCCCAGGTTCATGGCAGCATACAGGACTATGTGAGTAGACCTGAGATTGAATGGCTACTTTTTAATTTCAAATCAAGCCCCATTTGCTCTTGGAAATAGCCAACCTGAATATTATAGAGCCTAGCCAGTGTAGTGTCTTTAAAGAGACATCAACAGATTTATGCTTCAGGGGACAGCATTTATTTTGAATTCCATGTAAATGGTGCCTCCATTGTACAGTGAAAATTGCCCCCTGCCCAGAGTCCTTGCAGTTTGAAACCACAGAGAAGGACCTCATCTATACCAAAGTCAAAAGCCATGATATACATCGCCAATGTCATAAACAGACGAAGCACACAAGTTTTAATGAAACTTCTAAAACACTTAAAATTCTTGATTTTTAATTGATATTTAAGTCTCAGTAATCTGTGGGATACTTAGGTATTTGCACTTTGATTGAAAACCTGTGAAAATAAAAGTATTTTAACACCCAAAGAATCTCTAGTTGAGAAAATTCATGTGCCATACCCAAATATTTTTCCCTCCCCACCAATGTCTTTCCTAGCTCTTTGCAATCATGCCACGAGCTAGCCCAGCTGCCTATGTTGACTACTAGTCATGGAACTAATCAAATATTTTAAGAATTTTTTTGGGGTGCTCACTATTTTCTCCAGTTCAATTGTGTAGTTCCTATCTGGTGATGATAACGCTTCTCTTCTCCTCCTTCCCCTCCTCCTGCTCTTCCTCCTTCTTTTTAGCAGCATATCGGAAGGTTCAATTATGCTAGCAACCTGATACTCTCCCATTTTTCCTAATTGATCCCTGCTACTTCCAAGAATTCATTGATTCTCTAAGTAACACCCAAGCATAGATATAAACATGTAGAAAGTACTGAAAGCAACTATACATCCATCATGCTTCTAAAAAATAAGGGTTTAAACTTCTCTAAACAGACCGGAGAGTTTAAAAATGAGTTAGAAATCTTTCTTCTAGTCAACACCCACTATCAGCGCACAACTCCATGGCTCCAGACAGAGGTACATTTGCTGTAGGATGTATTGCTATTCCAAGAAAATTAGTGTATTGATTTTATCAAAGAAAATCAGATTTAGTCATGCCTTTTTGATACCAAAATATCTAGCCAGTTCATCAGTGAATTAGAATTTTAACCTAACAGAGAACTTTGATGACTTTTAATGCAAGTTTATAATTTTAAAGAACTGAGAATTTAAGCCTATGGAGATTAAGTGATTTGCTTCACATAACAAAACTACTTAGTACAAATTAGACTAAAGCCCAGATTTTATGACTCATGCTGCTATACTCTTTAATCATGATCCTTTGTTTTTACCTGCTCCCAATCCATCCCCTTAACCACAACTGAATTTCCTTGGGAAATGATTTCTTCCCTTCTCTGTCAAGTGAACCAGGCAGAGTTGACTCCCTCCCCAGCTTCAAGAGTTAGCATGTGACACAATCAAGACCAAACAGAGTCAAAGTCACTCAATTCTACAACTGTGTTCCAGGTTCAATAGAGGCATTCTCCCTAATACCAAGGTTACTGGGTCAATAGGTATTAAGCCTGGAACTGCTGGCAGCTACCTTGCCACCTCAAAGAGCAAGCTTGCCTTAGAATGATGTCAACACAAAGAAAAGCAGAGAGAACAAGACTGAAACTTGGTAACAGTGTTTGGCATTGCCTTAGGAACCCTGGGCTCACATGAGCCAATAAATTTCCCTTTTTGCTTTTGAGCCAGTATGAATCAGACTTCTGTCTCTTGTGATTGGTAGTCCTGAATAGTATAACTTTCTACGATAACACCCATGAATGATCAAGTTTTGTAAAAGGAAGGAAAGCCTATTGAAAACCTAAGACATTCTCTAATCATAATGCTGATATCTTTTCCTTCTCAATGGTATGCTTTAATATAATGATATAAAATCTTAGAAAATCCTACTTTGTTCTGCTTTAATTTTGAAGTAAACAGTGTGTTTAGTTCTGGGTGCTTAGGCCAATTGGAGTGCAGAAAACAGACCTCAGTGTCTGTTCATCCACACCAAGCAATTGAAACAGGAAAATCCCAGCCAGAGAATGTATTAAGAAATCATTTTTTTAAATCTTTCCATAGAACACTCTAAATTTCTTTTTAAAAACAAGTAACTATGTAGAGATAAAAAGTAGATTAGTGGTTGGTTAGGGCTGAGGGATATGGAGGGTTTGAGGGAGTTGATAGCTAAAGGGTATGGAGTTTTCATTTTGAGGTGATAAAAATATCTCAAATTGATTATGGTAATGGTTGTAAAACTCTGTGACTAAACTAAAAACCATTAAATTGTAATTGTTTTAAATGGAAGAATCATATGACATTCTGTCAACGTGAATTATATTTCAGTAAAGTTGTTACCAAAACAATAATAATAACAACAAAAAGTTATGATCTAAGAATTGTACTCTTTCATGGACCATACACAAATTGTTTTCTTTTTCATATGGTAAAAGTATTGTAAAACTTTCTATAGAAAAAAATAGAAAGATAATTCAGTCCCGACTCTAGCAGAATTGTTCAGAATTTATTTTGATGATCAATAATATAGAAAAAAAAATTTAGCTTCATTTGTAATGCCATATTTATTGCTAATGTGTTGCTTCTGGCTGTGGGCAGAGTGGGTTAGGTGGTCTGGATCAGAGAACAAATCATTCACTCACTCAGATTCTTTTCTCTGGGGCAGAAGATAAAATTTGATCCTGGATGAGTTCTGCCAGGATCAAGTTTCAAAGGCCTGCAAGATAAGGGTGACCTGGGATGATTAAGGCTTCTGGGGAAGTGCCCTATGTCCCTAACACATGAAACAGCTACTATGTTCTCCTACAACTGCTGAGGAGAATGTTTGGAAGTTTGGAATAGGTCAGTACAAGTGAATGTCCATGAAATTAAACGTTTTTAGTGTTATAGTAAATTCCTTTCACAGATTCCTAATCCTAGGCCTGAGAATTGGTAATTTATGTAAATTAATTACAAAAGTCTCTAAGAGTCAGTCAGAGGGAAGGAGAGAGAAAGAGGATCCAGCTATTATGGCTTGTGCTATGAGGATGTTCAGGGCTGAACTTGGACATGATCAGCCAATGTGCTCCAGAGATCTATAAACTGGTCATTTGATACAACGATCAAGTCATCCTTTTATCACACTTTATAGGTGAGAAGTAGGAAGCCTAAAGGTAGGATGTCAAGCCAATCTCACAAGCAACATAACAGTCATAAGCAACCTTGAGAGGTGGTTGAATATAATGTGAACTTCCTACAACCATAGATCAATCAATTACCCATGTCTTAAATGCTTTCTTACCAAGGCAGCATGGAAAGCTTTTAGTCATCTTTATCTACCTGGAACTTACCTAATGAAAAGGATGGTTGTAAACACTGTTTGGAAAAGATTTTGATAAGGATTGCAAATCTTGGTTCTAGAGGATTATTGGATCAATGGTGTGATTGCTTTTTGTAATGGATCTCTGAATGGCTTCTGTGTGCAGAAACAGCCAGCCAGACACTTTGCAATTAACAAGCAAAAAAAGCAAGAATTTTAAATCAAAAGAGGGGCAGTTCACCTTCCCAGCTTTCAAAGAATAAAATAAAGTGCAAAGAAAAAGCTTAGAATTAGACCTATGTAGAATGAACAAAGAGTATTCATATGGGTTAGAGAAGACATGACAGTTTCTACCACATCTGAGAAGAGCAAACCTCTCAGAGACCTTTCATTAGCTTCTATAAGGTATTATGCATTTATATTCTTTTCTTTATGACATTAAGTTTCCAGCCTCTCCTCCAGCACTAACACATTCCACTTTTTTTTTTTTTTTAAGTGGCAAAAACTCAGTTTACTGCTTGGGAGGAAAAATACACCTTAATAATCTTAAAAGCTGCCTGGCTGGGCATGGCTCAGTGGTTGAGCATTGACCTAGGATCCAGGAGATCGCAGATCGACGCCTGGTCAGGGCTCATTCCTGGGTTGTGGGCTCAATCCCCAGTTGGGGGCATGCAGGAGGCAGCTGATCAGTGACGACTCTCATCACTGATGTTTCTATCTCTCTCTCCCTCTTCCTTCCTCTCTCTGAAATCAATAAAGATATATATTTTTAAAATCATAAAAGTAAATACTGTTAATACAAAAGGAAAATTATTGGTTTGTTTTCCCTACTCATTTCCTTTGTGTATGCTTTTACTATTTTTTACTGAATGTACTGGGGTGACATTGGTTAATCAATGATATAGGTATCAAGTGTACAGTTCTATAATATATCACCTGTGTATTGTTCTGGGCACGCACCACCCAAAGTCAAGTCTCTATAATCATTTACCCCCTTTATCCTCTATGTCCCCCAACCCCCTTTCCCTCAAGTAATCACCATACTATTGTCTGTGTCTATGAGGTTCGTTTGTTTTTTTTGCTTAATTCCTTCATCTTTTTCACCTAGCTCCTCCATTGCCCTCCCCTCCGACAGCTATCAGTCTGTTTTCTGTGTATATGAGTCTGTTTCTAATTTGTTTGTTTATTTTGTTCATTAGATTCCACATATAAGTGAAATGATATGGTATTTGTCTTTCTCTGACTGGCTTATTTCACTTAGCATAATACTCTTCAGGTCCATCCATGCTGTCACAAAATGTAAGATTTCATTCTTTTTATGGGCAAGTAGTATTCCATTGTGTAAATGTATCACTGCTTTTTTATCCACTCATATAGTAATGGGCACTTGGGCTGCTTCCAAATCTTGGCTATTGTAAATAAATCTACAGTGAACATAAGGCTACATATATGCATTCTAATTAGTGTTTCAGATTTCTTTGGTTATATTCCCAGAAGTGGAATCGCTGGGTCATAGGCAGCTCCATTTTTAATTTTTTGAGGAAACTCCATACTGTTTTCCACAGTGGCTGCACCAACCTATGATAAAAACACTCAACAAAGTGGGAATAGAGAGAACATACCTCATCATAATAAAGGCCATATATGGCAAGCCCACAGCCAACATCATACTCAGTGGGGAAACACTAAAAATACTTCTCTTAAGATCAGGAACAAGACAAGGATGCCTGTTTTCACCATTCTTCAACAGAGTACTGGAAGTCCTAGCCATAGCAATCAGACAAGAAGAAATTAAAGGTGTCCAAATTGGAAAGGAAGAAGTAACACTGTCATTATTGGCAAATGATATGATACTGTATATAGAGAGCCCTAAAGATTCCACCAAAAAAACTACTAAAATTGATAGATGAATTCAGTAAAGTAGCAGGATACAAAACAAATATGCAGAAATAAGTTACATTTTTATACACCAAAAATGAACTATCAGAAAGGGAAACTGATAAAACAATCCTATTTAGAATTGCATCATAAAAAATAGCTAGGAATAAATTTAACCAAGGAGGTAAAAGACCTGTGCTCAGAAAATTATAAGACACTGAAGAAAGAAATTGAAGGAGATACAAATAAATGGAGGCATATGCCATGTTTGTGGGTAGGAAGAATTAACATCATTAAATGTCTATACTACTCAAAGCTATCCATAGACTCAATGCAATTCTTACCAAGATACTAATGGAATATTTCACAGAACTAGAAGAAGTATTCCAAAAATTCATATAGAACCACAAAGACCTTGAATAGCCTCAGAAATCTTGAGGAAAAAGAACAAAGTTGGAGGGATCATGTTACCTGATATCAAACTAAACTACAAGCCCATAGTAACAAAAATAGCATGGTAGTAGCATCAAAACAGAGATATAGATCAATTGAACAGAATAGAGAACCCAGAAATAAACCCATGACTTTATGGTCAATTAATATTTGACAAAGAAGGCAAGAACATACAATGGGGTAAAGATAGTCTATTCAATAAATAGTGTTTGGGAAATTGGACAGATATATGCAAAAAAATAAAACTAGACCACCATCTTACACCATACACAAGAATAAACTCAAAATGGATTAAAGATTTAAATGTTAAATTCAAAATCATAAAACTTGTAGAAGAAACCATAAGCAGTGAAATCTTGGACATTTCATGTAGCAATATTTTTTCTGATATATCTCCTCAGGCAAGGGAAGCAAAAAAACAAACAAACAGGACTACATCAAACTAAAACGTTTTTGCACAGCAAAGGAAATTATCAACAAAATAAAAAGACAACCCATTGAATGAAAGAACGTATTCGCCAATGATACATCTGATAAGGGGTTAATATCCAAAATTTATAAAGAACTTATAAAACTCAACACCAAAAAACCAAACAATCCAATTTAAAAATGGGCAAAAGACTTGAATAGACACTTCTCTAAAGAGGACATACAGATGGCCAATAGACATATGAAAGATGCTCAACATTACTAATCATCAGAGAAACCTGAATAAAATCAAAGTAAGACAAAAGGATTATTAAAATAAATCCACTCTGGGTTCTGTTGACCTTAACAAAGTTTTCTAAAAGTAGCTGTTTTGTCTTCTGAAGACATTGAACCTTAACTGGCCAATGGTATCTGCAAAACAGGCAGAGACTAGAGATAAAATCTCTATCCTCAGAGTTTACCTCTAAGTTTACTCCAGAAAGGATGCAAAATCACTAATTTTGAAATATCTCAGGGCTGGTTACATGAGTAAATGTCATCAGAGGAATCTCTTGGAGGGGCTTATAATGGTAGACAAGGGTTCAGGGACATTAATTTAGTTCACAGCTATTTACTTATACCTCTATATGACATTATGAAACCTGGAGTGAATCAGTCAAGTGTGAAGGATCTTAAATGTGTTTTCTTGACTGGAATTTATTGTGCAGCATTAACAATGAACATAATGAGGTTTATTATAGCTAGTTGATGGATTGTGTTTTGCTCCATTTGAAGAATTTAGCAATAGCCTTGAACGACCTCCATACTGTACAATTAGTACATTTCCCTGAAAAAGTGGAAAGTCAATTTTTCTTTATAAGATGGAGGCCTTGACTATATGATGTTACACTTTTTGTATCTTCCAATAGTTGTTATCCCATGTTACTTGAAAGGCAGAAGAGGAACTCACTATAGGTTTATTATTAAGGAGTGAAAACTACATTCAAATAATTCCACATGTTATGAACAGTTGTAGTCTCAACCCTTTGGAAACCAGCATTAGGATCCAAGTGAAGAAATTCTATAGACTGAATATTTGTGTCCCCTCAAAATTCCTGTGCTGAAACCTAATCCCCAACTTGATGTCATTAGGAGGTGTTACCAGAGAGCCGGCCAAGTAGAAGAGGGCTCAGCTATCCCCTTCTTGCTCTTGTCAGCTTGGAGAAAGATTTCAGATGAGTGACAGACAGCAGTGTGGAAGCAAAGTAAGCAAATTTATTGAGAACACACTTGACATAAAGCTCAAGGGAGCAGCTCAGTGAGTCTGAGTGTCCTGCCTACTGGGGTTTTAAGGGTTATATATCTTCTTGTTTGCAAGCTTCAAAGTTCCCTTCTCCCATAGTATCAGGATTAGCATACAGGGTTTCAAGCTCCCTCTTGTCATTGTGGTTTAACTGTTGATAATCTTGTCTCGACAGGTCTCAGGACTACTTGGGTGTGCTAACCGCCCTCTCCTGCCTTAGTATCTATCTTTCCTGCTTAACAGAGGTGGTGCTTTTGGGAGGTATTAGGACAGAGGATAGTACCCTCCTGAATGAGATTAGTGCCTTTATAAATGAGACTCCAGAGATCCCATGCCCCTTCTGCCACATGAGGACATGTGAAATACAGCCATGTATGAGCCAGGAAACAGGCCCTCGCCTAGCACTGATTCTGCTCATGCCTTGATCTTGGACTTCCTAGCCTTCAGAAGTGTAAGAAATAAATTTCTATTGTTTAGAAACCACCCAGTATATGGTATTTTTGCTATGGCATCCCAAACAGACTAAGACAAGAATCAACATTCAGGATTACTGGTTAAGGTAGATTAAATAACCCAGCAGGACTACTTCCCTCCCACTCCAAACCCAGACCTTGACTGATTTACAGACTTATTAGCCAGTAAGAAAATGAAGCAAGTAACTAAGACCCTGCACCAACACTACTATGTACCAAGTATGTGTAGTTTCCTGCTTACAAAACTATCACCATGTAGCGGAGAAAAATGCTTTAGAGCAATAAGGCCTTATGCAAATGTGCAAAAAAATGCAAAATGCAGTAACACCAGTTATGGTTTGGATATAAGGAAGAGGTCATCCAAATCTTTTGGAGTATATGAACAACATAATTTACCCAACTGTGTTTGAATTGAGCATATGAGACAGTAGATTTAAAGAGTAAATGAGCAGTTTATCATCAGTCTAGGCATGAGATGGTCACCATTCAGTCCAGATCAAGGCCCTGAATAGGAAGATTTAAAAGGGTGAGGAGCCCAGCCAGGTGTGGCTCAGTTGTTGAGCATTGACCTAGGATCCAGGAGCTCACTGTTCGATTCCCAATTAGGGCACATGCCTGAGTTGTGGGTTTGATCCCCAGCCAGGGTCCTGCAGGAGACAGCCAATCAATGATGACTCTCTCATCGATGTTTCAACTCTCTCTCTCCCTCTCCTTTCCTCTCTATGAAATCAATAAAGATATATTTATAAATAAATAAAAGGGGGAGAAGGGTTGGTACCTGGCACATATTAGACATTGAAGATAAACCTGTCACAATTATTCTCCTCAGAAATCCCAACCCAAAGCCACCTCCACAAAGGCTTTCTTGATGTATACACCTCCACCTCCCATCTCTCACACAGGGGGCTCTATACCTCTTCTGAAGTTCCACAGACTTTATTTGTGCCTCTTTTATACCCATTATCATAGTCTCTCTTGCACCATAAATATTGCTGTTATTAAGTTATGTCAATGTAAGAAACATTTAAACCTGTAGAGAATTTTTATGAGTTTATTTTAGCCAAACTGACAATTACCAGGAAGCAAAATCTCAACAAACTGAGAAAATGCTCCAGAGAATGGCAGTTTTGCACCTTATTTTATACATTACAATCAAAGGAGGAGGTGTAAGGGGTTATCTGAAATCCATTGGTGATAGATTAGAGAGCTGGGAGAAAACAAAGAGGGAGGTAGGGGTCCACTGTTACATTTTCCTGGAGGGCAGAAACCCATCTTTATATCTATCTTTGTACTTTAAACATAGCAAATACTCAATAAATCTATATTTTTTTGTATTTAATTAAGTGAAGGATAACTTACTAATAACTTAAGAAGTCTAAACCTGAAAAAGTCGAGGGGTAAGTCATAAAATCTAACTTCTCTATTCTTGCTACATTCTTATGGGGAAAAACACATATATGCCTTCTTAGCACCACTGCACACGCAGTCCATTACAGTTCCATTCTCCATGGTGTGGCACAAAATAATTTCTCTTCTTTCAGTTTCTGCTCTTCCAAATGTTCATCACAAAATTCCCTTTCTCAATTCTGTTCTCTCTTCTTTCATTCTAGCCACTAAACCATAATGCTTCTTACTTACACGATAAAGGAGGCCACCAGCAAGGAAATCCCTTATTTTCTGGTTCTCATTTCTTGACATCCAAATACAACCACAGTGTATCAGTGTTTTACAATGAAAATGCGCTGTCCAGATTTCTTGATGCAACAAGCATAATCTCTAATGACCACAGCTGCTGCCCCTAGAAGTCCATGCCTGCATTTGTTTTGAGGCTAGGCTTCCCACATGCCACCCCCAGCCAGTGACTGAGCATTGAGGGGATATTAGCAGGCTCATTCCTGTGAGACATGGGACTCTAGAGACTTTGGCACTCCATAGGCCTGGCGAAAACTTCTTTGGAACTGTGCTACAGCCTAAATACTTCCTGCCTAATCTCCTTTTGTTCCCCTTTCTTCACAGGTATCCGAGCTCCATTGAGTTGTGAAGGGTCCCCTCACTTTCTCCTGCCCCTTCCTCGCTATCCTTCAAAAGTATGTTCCCAATAAATCTCTTATCTGTCAATCACATCTTGGTGTCTGCTTCTTAACCCAAACTAAGATACCTTTTATCACAAGAGATAAGGTTTTCTTTCACCTGTACAATGACCCCCAGTACCTTTCTCATTCAAAAAGTTACTTCATCCACTTTATCTTCCTTCATTGTTGTTCTTTCCCTTAAGCCTGTAGGTAAGTTCAAAAAGCTCCCATTAAAAAATAAAAAGGACCCCTTTGTAGCAACTGACATCTCTTTTTATGTCTTCTCATGTAGTCGTTTTCTCCCCTCCTTTATTTTTTAACCAACTAAAATGTGCTCTGTACTCACTCTATAGTGAAACTACTACTCCTAAAATCACCAGTAACCTTCTAATTGCCAGAACTAATGGGTGGCTGCTAAGCTTTAAATTGCTGTATTTCCATGCTGTATGTGGCACCACTGATCATGCCTCCCTTCCCACCAGCACCACCACATAGCCTTTCTCCTTTCTTGGCCTCCAGGACACCAAGCTTTTTCAGTCTTCTTTCTTCTTCCTGATAGAAGTTTCTCAGGCTCCTTCACTGGACCCTCTATATCTGTTCACCTCTAAAGTTCAAGTACAATCTACCTTTGCACTTGTTCTTTTACTCACTGTACTCTTCCTGAAGAATCTCATCTACTCCCATGGTTTTAACAACCTCTATAATGATGTTTATCCAAAATACATATCTATATGGTAGGTTGTAAATACTTAGATCAAATAGACTGTGAAATAGATGTCAGACAATTGCCTTAAAGTTGACATGTCCACACCTGAACCTATTCCTTTTCTTTTACCTTTATGAGATCTTATCCTGGTTCCTTATCTTACTTGTCAGGAACATAGAGACGTAAAACATGCAAGTCACTCTTATTTCTTCTTTCCAGTTAGAAACTGAATGAATAATAGTTTCTAGCATGCAATACTGAGCTCAGTTCTGTACATCTCAGTTTCAGGTAATAATGGGATATCTAGAATGCCTTGTATATAAAATATAGGAAAACCAGAAAGAAGTTGACAAGAGAAAAGCAGAAAAATAAAATTGGGCATAATACAACTTAAAATTGTAAGGATTACCTGTTCACTTGTCTGCCTTTAGAGAGATATGAAAATAGTATCCTTATCCTCAACTTACAGATGAATAGCTTAGACCCAGAATAATTAACTCAGAGCTTCTTAACAAGTCTGTTGTCAAAGGGAAACTAAGACCCAGGATTCTGGTTTATTAGTGCAATGCACCTCGGGCTAAAACATGGTGGCTGAAGGGTGGCAGAGAGCAAATGTAAGTAAGGTCATGTCTTTCAGCAAAGGCTGCTCCACTGTTAGTGTAGGTAGCTAGATATTAATAAAGGAAGTGAGAAAAGGGAAGCAGACATTATTAAGCATAATAAACTAGGGAAGAGAAGCCTGCTTGCTTTATTAGGAAGTTACAGCTTCACACACTCCCCAGGAAACCACCGGTCAGTTCCCCACAGATCCCTGGGGGAAAGAATAGAACAATGATAAGGAAGGTGAGCACAAGTGTAGTAGGACCCCAAATGGTGACTATAGAGATTTGTCAGTTTAGCCTATGGATTGGTTAGGGGGTGGACCCATTAGTAGCCTGTGAAAGCTTGAGAAATTGATTGGTTATTTTGAAAAAGCACCTGGTCTTTCCCAAGCCCAAGATAATATAATTCTGGCTGACAAAGAACTCTCTCACCTGCCAGGTAACACACACTCACCTTGTTCATTTGTGTATTCGCTCCATAACATCCATGTGGGACTAGCAGTCACATGTGGCCCAGTGGCCATGCAGACTCCAAAAATGGGACTCAGCCAAGGCACAGCCAGAAAAACAAGCTAGCCAGATGGTGATAAAGGTTGGACTGGACTGAGCTTTAGAACCAATGGCACAGAATCTTTGGATCTTGCCCATTGTTTTGGGCTTACTGAAGACACGGCTGAACTTTTTCCATGGCGGAATGGATGGAGATAAGACATTGGGTAGCCGGGGGCACTCCTGGGGGACAGTCTTCTATTTTCACTGCTTTTGTTTTGCATCTGGTGCCACAAATAAATCTTACCATGCACAATCTCCTGTAGGTGGTGTTAAGACTTACAAGGCAATTTGATTCTTAATGGCCATTTTGTAAGCTTCCCCCCATAGGAGAACAAAGACCGGAAAGGCTTGTTGGACAGGAAATGCCAGACACCAGAAAAACCATATCAGGAACTAAAACTGCCAAGAAGCACCTAATAGCACATCTCTATTCCTGTTGACCCAACCCCACCAACCAAGCTCCCCAAACCCACTGATTACAAAAGCTTCCCACCAGTGGCTGCATATAAGAACAAGACTCCAGCTCCTAGGTACTGCCATCATTGATCCAATACCCCTTGGCTCGGTGCTGCGCAGCCCTTCCCTATGGATATCCCCATTTCCCACTCCTTTCCTTTAAATAAATACAATTTTTCTTTATTCACTGTCTGCAATTGCTATTTAGTCTGCCCACACACCATGGACTTTAACCTTTCAGGTGGGTCCCTGGAATGCTTTCCTTGCTATCCCACGAAAGAACACGATTTCCACCAGCAAGACCACAATAATGGGACACAGAGACATCTTTCAGAGAAAGCTCCCTCTCCTTACTCCACTCATCTCTGAGTATAGGGTTCAGAGAATCTCAAACACCACCAGGCAGACAGCGCAGAATCTGTATAAATGGGTTAGGGGGCAACTTAATCTCCTCTGCTATTACCTGGAAGAAACCAGTGTTGTCTTCCTGGATCATAGCCTACTCCGTTACCACCAAGTCTGACAGGCCATTTGGGGGAGTCATTCTCCTACAATCCATAACATCTGTGAATATCATTTCACCAGAGCAAACTCATTGGCGACAAGAAAATCATGGTGGAGGAAGTTCTGGCTGCTTTAAACTGACAACAAATGCAAATACAATATATTCTTTTAAAATCCATTTTATATATGTACCATATTTTATTTATCCATTTTCCTATTGATGAGCTTTATTCAGATTGTTTTTGTTTTTTAATGTGGTTTTTGGTAATAAAAACAATGCCAAACAAAAATCTTTATATTCTATATTTTAGTATTGGTAATTTTGTTTCTGCAGGATAGATTTCTAGAAATAGTTCTGCTGTGTGAAAAGGCATAGGCATTTTTAAAATTTTGAGGTGTAGCACTTTATAATGGGACATTCTCTAATTTATGCAAGAGAAAATCACAGGCCCTAAAAGGCATTACTTGTGCTAGAGCCCAAGATACCAAACTTAGATGTAATATCTAACTAACTGCATTTTAACCCCTCCCAGAAATTAATTGACCAGTATGGAATTTTCTGGTAAGCATGGATGAGGTAATCTGTCAGGTGAGCCCTCTCCATTCCTCTCCCTCCCATCCAGAGGAAGAGGAGGCAATCTGCGTGATAAAGACCCCTGCTCCAAGACCTGGCCTAAAATAATCCTTTTTTTCTTTTGTAAATAGCTTCCTTGCCCCACTGTCCTGTCCGTAAAAATTTTCCATTTTGTGCAACCTCTAAGAGTCTCTATTTGCTGCCCAATTCGGGAGTTACTAAAGCCAATGAGATGATAAGGAGAAAATTCTGAGATGAAATAAATTAAATTACACCAGGCCAAAGTGTGGAAAAAGAAGCAAGAGGTTAATCAATTAACAACTGCAGGGCAAACCAACAAAAGGTTGTTTATATTCCTGAATCTATGTTAAACTTTGAATTAACTTCCAGGTGGCTATTTCCATGATTTTCTAGAAAGAATAGCCGGGTGCCACCAACTATGAGGCACCTCTGCTTCTTGCTTATGCATAAACTCTTCAAACTGTTAGCCACAACCAATCCAAAGGAACAAACACTTTCTTTTTGGACTCTATACCTATCCCAGAACTATTCCCAGTTAACTCACTCCCACCCCTGTTATCTGTAGCCAATGCATATTCTTTCAAAACAATTTATATCTTTCTTCCCGCTCCTTGAGGTATAAAAAAATCCCATCAACTCCAGGAAGATGAGCATGTTTATGTTTGTCTTCTCTATCTGGCATTTTTGTTGGTGGTTCAGACTGCATGCATGCCCCAGCACCTGGCCCTTTTCTGGCTAACATTAGGCTCAATAAATCCTTTCAGTCAGAAGAGTTTTGGTCATGAAATATTTTTGTTTTACACAGATCTTTGAATTTTGTTTTTGAACAAAATGAATGTATCTCAGGAAGTGGTCACTTTCTCATCTTACATTACTGAATGTTGTACCTTACAATTCAAAGGGATCCCACATGCCACAAACAGGCACTCCAGGGACACAGGTAGAGCTTTGTGCTCCTTGTAGGCAGCCACAGAGACTTCGCTCCTCCTAGTACTCTGAGGAAGTATAGGAAACTATAACAGGGCCAACAGGGGTCCACCTGGTACAGCCCTGCATGCCTCTTTTCCTTTATTTTCTATAGTGCATCTTTGGCTTCCTAAGCTGAAATCTTCTAGGTTCCAGTGTTACTGGACTAAAAGTATCTATTTGCCTGCATGCATCAAAGTCCAATCAAAGGTGAACAAGAATTTGCAGCAGCCAGGAAGATAAAGGCTTATAAATTGAGGAAATCACGCCAATCTCGGAGTCACAGGTAAGCAAGTACTCAAAGACCTGGCTCCCCAGTGGCTTCCAGGAGATGGGTTATGTAGGGGGAAAATCATTAATCATGGTGGCTCTTATGACCCAGCAATTTCACTTCTGGGGATTTGTCCAAAGAAACCCAAAACACTAATTTGAAAGAATATATGTACCTCTATGTTCATTGCAGCATTATTTACAATAGCCAAAATATGAAAGCAACCCAAGTGCCCATTTTTAGATGAGTAGATAAAAAGCTGTGGTACATATATACAATGGAATATTACTCAGCAATAACAAATGCAATCTTACCGTGTTGACAACATGGATCAACATAAAAGGTATTATGTATGTTCGGTGAAGTGAGTGAGTCAGAGAAAAACAAATACCACATGATTTTACTTATATGTGGAATCTAAAGAACAAAATAAACAAAATTTAAACAGACTCATAGACACAGAGAGCAGGCTGGTGATTGCCAGAGGGGATGGGAGTTGAGGGACTGGGTGAAAGAGGTGAATGGATTAAGTACAAATTGGTAGTTACAAAATGGTTATGGGCATGTAAAATACAACATACGGGATATAGTCAATAATATTGCAATAGCTATATGGTGCCTATTTGGTACTGGAAATATCAGGGAAAACACTTTGTGAAGTACATGAGCCACTATGCTGTACGCCTGAAACCAATACAAAATAATATTGAAAGTAAACTGTAATTGGAAAATAAAAATTAAAAAAAGAAAGCAATTCAGTTGTTTAAACTAATCAGAATGGCCTCATAAAATAAAGTCACAACAGGCAAAATAGAGGTATTTTGAAGGGGATGATAAGATTCTTTAATGAGAAAAACATAGTAAAATGCTATTGCCAAGCTGTAAATCAATAAATCAATTCAGAAAAAAAAATCATGGTGGCTAAAAAAGTTGGGGTCATGGGTAGGGAGAAGTTGATCACTATAGCAGGTCCTGATTCAGCCATAGCATTGTTCTGCCTGTTTTCATGAGGATTTGATCCATAGGGTTGTTGGTTTTCATGGCCTTGTGCTGAAACACAACTGAAGTAAAGATGTTATCTTTAGCTTGAATAAAACTCTGTGTCTGTGGTCAACAGGCCTGAGGATTTGTAAGACAGTTTGATGATGACCAATATCTGATGTGCTAAGGGCTTAATAATTAAGGAAGAAAGAAAATAAGAAAGGGTCATGTTGAAGAAATGGAGTTTCTGTGTGGTTACACCAGTTGTCCTTCTTTCTTACTTCCAACATACCAGACTTAGGGCCTTCCTATTTCTATTTTATCTACTTGAAAATATCTTCCCCAGGAGTTTTACAAGACTGGCCATTTCTGATCATTTGTGTATTAGCTAAAATGTCACCTCAGGGACACCTGGCTGGGTTATTAGCTACTCAACTTTCCTTCATACTTATCCTCTCCATTATGCCATGTTTACCCACAGCACTTTTCACTATCTTAATCCCTCTGGCTCTGTATGCAAAATCTCCCCCAACCCTAACTTCTTTTCTACCCATTGCTCTCTCCTGTCCATCACTTACACAATAGTGGGGGATGGTCCCTATAAATCTAAGTAAGTTCAAGTATTCTCCTGCTCAAAACCCTCAGACTGATTTCCAGAGCACTTACAGTATTAGCTCTTATGTGGTTTACTAGGCTCTGTTCCAGTTCCAACCTACTGCTCAATTCTTTTCTTTCCATTCTTTCCTGGTTCACTACCAGAGGCCACACTGGCCTCCTTCTATTCCTAAATATACTCCAGGGTCCCCTCGAGGTCTTTGTGCCTGCATTTCTTCCCACTAGAACACCAAACCTAGACATTCTCAAGACTCATGCCAGGGCTTCCTTTAGGGCCCAGATCAAAAGATACATAACCTCATTAAACAGTGCCACTTTGCCCTGCCTTTTATTTCTTCATAGAGCTTATCACTAGCTAAAGTTATTTTATTTGTTTACTTTTTCACATACTCATGCATTACCTCTTTACCAACTGACTGTAAGTTCTGTGAGAGCCTAGACTTTGCTCTTTTTCCCCTTTCTTTATCCTCAGTGACCTCATGGTCAATTCTCAATAAATATTGTTTGAGAGCACAAATAAAATTATATTTGTATATCTTTTTCCCAACTAGAACGTAAGCTCCTTGAAAACAAGGACCTTGTCTCTCTGATTCATTATCATGTCCCTAGTGCCCAGTACTGTTCTTGGCCACATGAAAGGCTCTTAATAAATATTTGTTAAGTAAATATAAACATGGCAATGATGGAGTTTTTTGGGACATGGTCGTGATTATTTATTTATATATAGGTATTTGTTTAAATTATATTTACTTTTGTTTAAAGGGATTTAGAATATTTAGAATATCTTTAAGACTATCTATACTGCATTGAATAATGTCTCCCCCAAATTCATGTCCACTTGAACTTGTGAATATAACCTTATTTGGAAGTAGGGCCTTTGCAGATGTAATCACATTAAGTTAAGGATGAACGTGAGCCTTAATACAGGGACTGGTATGCTTATAAGAAGAGAGAAATTCCAACACACAGAAACACAGAGGGAGAAACTGGAGTGACATATTTACAAGCCAAAGATTGCTGGCAACTATCAGAACCTAGGAAGAAGGTAGGAGGATCCTTCTCTAGAAGCTTCAGAGAGAACATGGCCTTGCCAACACCTTGATTTTGGACATCTAGAATTTCCAGAACTTCCAGAATTGTGAAAGAATAACTTTCTGTTGTTTGAATCCATCCAGTTTGTAATACTTTGTTACAGAATCATTAGAAAATTTATAATACACCACTTTTCTTAAAAAATAATACTATTAATCAAGAGATACAATGGTGTCAATATCAAAAAGATCATGAAAACAAAATAAAAAGACAATCCACTAAATGGGAGAATGATATATTTGCTAATGACATATCTGATAAAGGGTTAATATCCAAGATTTACAAAGAATTTATAAAACTCAACACCAAAAAAACAAACAATCCAATTAAAAAAATGGGAAAGGACTTGAATAGACACTTCTCCAAAGAGGACATACAGATGACCAATAGACAAAGAAAAAAATGCTCAAAGTCTCTAGTCATCAGAGAAATGAAAATTAAAAGCACAATGAGATATCACCTCACACCTGTCAGAATGACTATCATCAATAAGTCAACAAACAACAAGTGTTGGTGAGGATGTGGACCAAAAAGAACCCTTGTGCACTGTAGGTGAGAATGCAGATGGGTGCAGCTACTGTGGAAAACAGTATGGAGTTTCCTCAAAAAATTTAAAAAATGGAACTGCCTTATGACCCAGTGATTCTACTTCTGAGAATATATCTAAAGAAACCCAAAACACTAATTCAAAAGAATATATGCACCCCTATGTTCATAGCAGTGCTATTTACAATAGCTAAGATTTGGAAACAGCCCAAGTGCCCATCCATAGATGAGTGGATAAAAAAGCAGTGGTACATTTACACAATGGAATAATATTCAGCCGTAAAAAAAGAAGGAAATCTTACCCTTTGCTACAGCATGGATGGA
This sequence comes from Miniopterus natalensis, assembly GCF_054644295.1. NCBI lineage: Eukaryota > Metazoa > Chordata > Mammalia > Chiroptera > Miniopteridae > Miniopterus > Miniopterus natalensis. The sequence goes on from NC_142090.1 coordinate 26,044,327, forward strand.
CCTGGAGAGTATTATGCTAAATGAAATAAGCCAGTCAGAGAAAGACAAATACTATATAATTTCACTTATATGTGGAATCTAATGAACAAAATAAACTAATGGACAAAATAAACTAACAAACAAAATAGAAACAGACTCATAGCTACAAGAATAGACTGACATCTGTCAGAAGGGAGGGGAGTTGAGAGGCTAAGTGAAAAAAGTGAAGGGATAAAGCACAAAAACCACAAATCATACACACAGACAATAGTATCATGATTACCAAAGGGAAAGGAGGGTGGAGAGAGGTACAAGAAGGTAAAGGAGGGATAAATGGTGATGGAAGAAAATGACTTGTGGTTGTGAACACACACAATACTGTATACAGGTGACGTATATATTTTTAAAAAGAAGGGAAAAAAATGATGTTGAAATGAGTTCCATAGTAATCTGGAATCCTTCATTTTGAATGTTGGAGATTTTATAAAAGACAAGATCATTCAGGGTGTGGAACTAACCATGAACTGGCCCAGTCCTGTTGGACATTTGCGTGAAGAAATTAGAAGTTACTTCCCCATGCCAGGGAATAAGTGCTCAGTTTAATAGCAGGTACAGTGAGCAATCACACATTGCTATCACCTTTACTTACATAAAGCTAAGAACATAGAAGCAGCGACTCATATAAATATATGAGACAGCCTCTAGGAAAGACATAATGAATGTAAATATAACACAAAACATACCTAGACAAGTTTAAACTGCAGCATTATGTTAAGAATGATGCTTATTCAGCCTGCACTCATGGGGTAACATAATCCTAGTCAGTTGCAGTTATACTAAGAACACCTGAGGGAGTTTTTTTGTTTGTTTTTTTTAAATGTGAGACATCAGAAAACAAGAATTGAGAATAACTAAACCTACCTTATAGAAAAAACATTTTATACATTTAGAGAAAAACACTCTCATCTGCTCCACCCTCCCTCTGCACCAGTAAGCATAGGAGAGAAAGTTGAGAACAACTAGTAAAGAAGGCTGGATCCCAGAAGACAGCAGGTATACTGTTGAGGTCTCATTGGACACTCCAAAATATTCTGTGATACTACAGAGGGATGGGAGAAGAGAAAACATTTCCTTGTCTGTTCTAGGGACAGAGCAAGTTTTACTCCCTACTTGAAATTTCTGCTCAAGCTTGGGAGAAAGGAAAAAGTGGAAAAGGCCACAGTCCCTTTTATGGACTGTTGATTCTACTACATATTTTGAAATTATTCTTTTTGTCAGGCAAAAATGGTCAATATCAGCAATTTCATATGGTTCAACCTAGTGCATTTTGCCTATATATTTTAGGGAAGGTAGCTTCCTTCTCTGCTCCTTTTAGTGGAAGGAAGGTGTAACTTTCAAACTGGGTCAAAATTAAGCATTTTCCCAACGTGCATAACACTGTTAAACAAGTCCCCTGATGCAGAGCCTGGTTGTTTAACTCTTACGTTTCCATGCCACAGCAGCAGAACTCAATAATCCCTAATTTGGGGAATGAGAATCTTGAAGTCAAACCTAGAAGTTGGTATTTTCTTACATTTTTCTCTAACTTGTACATCACTTTGTTTAAAATATCAATTATCAGTTTACTGTATTATTTTAACTAAGATGACCCTTTCACAGTTTTAAAAACACAAGAAAGTAGATTTTCTATTCTCTCCAAGCTCTTCTTGAGCTAAAGCAAACCTGAAGAGGTGTGACTATCTGTCGACCTGGGACTGCACTCCAAAGACAGACAGCTTGCCTAGGGAGAGCCGATTGTCTCATACACTCTGTTAGTCATGCTAACTAATGCAGTGATTCACAGTCACACTGGCCATAAATGTCTATTGGAGGAAATAAAACTGGTCACTGAAATAAGGTGTACTTGGCATTGCTATTTTTATTGTTTTTGTCTTCATAGCAAAACGTTTGAAAGGAAGCAACTTCCTAGGCTCTGAAAGGATGTACTCAACAGCACCAGATGGAAATCATAGGGATGTGTATCATCCAAGAAGTACCTGCAAAAGAGTTGCATATTTCACATTTATTAATAACATTCTGCTGGCCCCTCAGCTTGGGATCAGTCCCTGAGGCAACACTACCCTACATGACTGCTCCAAATAAAAATCTGTCCATTATAAGTGACTCTATGCAGGCCAATCTACCTTCTCTCTGATGCTTTCCAGAAGCAAAGTTCTCACAAGATCCAGGGCAAGCATGTTTCTAGAAGATTCAGCACACATTTCTTTGGGACCTCTCAGTTTGCCATGGGTCTTACAACCTAGACTGCAAGAGCTGTGAAAAGAAAGTTTGGTCGACCTGACAAAGTAATTTAATGAAAGTTCTTCAAACAAAGAGGATGTGTATGCAAATAAAATGATATGAACCGCCTGGCGGGGCGTGGCTCAGCAGTTGAGCATCAACCTAGGATTCAGGCAGTCAGGGTTCCATTCCCTGTCAGGGCACATGCCCGGGTTGCGGGCTCGATCGCCAGTCGGGGGCAAGCAGGAGGCAGCCGATCAGTGACCCTCTCATCATTGATGTGTCTCTCTCTCTCTCCTTTTCTCTCTCTGAAATCAATAAAGATATATATATTTTTTAAAATGATATGAACCAAGCCCACCAAAGACCAAATGAAAAACAATATAAAAGGCAAGGTCAAAAGCAGAACCCAAAACAATTTTTTTAATACTGAAAAGAAACATAATGCCAGCTGGTTGTGTTGACTTATCTTTCTTCACAGGGTCTTCTTGTTTCAATTTAAGCATTGTATCAGCCCCTTCCAACTCCAAAGAGCAAAGTAATATGTAATCATCATCCTTTATATGCCTATCCCAGTATCCATTACTTTTTGTTGTTGTTGTTAACCCTCACCCAAGGATATGTTTTCCATTGATTTTTAGAGGGAGTGGAAGGGAGGGAAGGGGATGGAGAGAGAGAGAAAGAGAGAAATATCAATGTGAGAGAGACACATCAATTGGTTGACTCTTGCACACACCCTGACTGACAGGGCTGGGGATCAAACCTGCAGCCCAGGTATGTGCCTTTGGCCGAGAATGGAACCCACGGCCCTTCAGTGCACAGGATGATGCTCTAACCACTGAACAACACTGGCCAGGGCTAGAATCTATTACTTACTTATATGGGAACTTTAAGATTTATATAGAGCATGATTTGAAATACTGTTTTTTTAACCTTGATGGACAGACTATTATAATAAAAGACCTGATATTGATAAACATTTAAAAAATCCCCCCAAACTAGTGCAGAAAATACAAATGAAAGCCCTAAATGCACTTTTGAGTAAAATTAATTTTCATTCCCTTTAAAAAAAAGAGTTCAGCTTTCTCAAAAGATGAAAATTAAGCGTATTTCTTACAAATTACATTAAATTTCATTAGAAAGGTTGACAAAAATTAGAAATAATCCTTGATACCAATGGAGTTGAATAGAACAGTGATCATTCCTGTTCCCAGCAGATTTGTCCTAAAAAATTGTGAGGCTCTTAGATATATTCATGTTATCAACTCTCTAAACCCTTCAATGTCACTGAACTGAAAGACTGGTGAAATAAATTTTGTTTCCTGACTTCAGTTACCTTTGACAGGTGCTGCTGATTAATCCATATGCAGAATTAATGACATCAGGTTGAATATGTGGAGCACATATTACATTCCTCTAAAGCCAACAGCACCCAAATCTCCCTTCCATTTTCTCTAACTCACTGACCAGGCAGACCCCTGGCTATGAAAGTGAATGATTACATTAAGAAGTAAGAGGATTTGACTTAGGATAACTGACTAAAAAAAGCAACATAAGTTTATGTCACCCATCTCATCTTTGTAACTAAGTAACAGCGTTTGGATGCTCTTAGATTTGTTGTTTGTTTGCTTTCATACTGCTGTTGATTGCGTCTGAGTCAATGCTAGAAATATTAAAAATCCTTTTGGGGATAGTTAAACATTTTCCTCTACAGAGACATAGGTCAGAAAATGCACATGTGCACAGACCCTAATTTGGGCAAATAATTCCTAGGGGGTTCATGGATTCCCAAAGGCTCAGGTGAAAAATTCCTGATGCTAGAGAAGCTGACCATCACAGAGGTGAATTGCTGGGAACTATTTCTAGTCAGGGAGGCCCATAGTGAGAAGCCAAAAACTGACTCACTGACTTAAATTGGGTTAGGGAACAAAGGGAAGACACATTACCTGTCTGTGCTTTGATTGTTAGGTAAGAAGATTGATATTGATCGTCTCAGCTCTGAAGCCCTGAGACCAGGAAGAATTATGCAGCTGTTGGGGAAATTTCCCATCCTACCCCAAGTTCTCACATATTCTGACAATCAATAAAATTTCACCACTGAATATGATGTGTATAGAACTCCTTCTTGTGATTTTGTAAAGCCCGACCAATACAACTGCCAAAATGTGAGGTAGGATGTCCCACTGGTGTTACTCAACTGCCTGCTGGAAGGCTGGCCTTTCTCTTCCCTGTAGTTTCACAACAAAGGTGGTACCACCCACATACCAGCTCTCATCCTAGATACTGATTATCTTTATTGCAGACACTTCTTATTTGCCTCTTATTGTTGGTATGGAAGTAAGTAGCTTCTGGGTAGTTGAACTCTGAAATGAGTAATCTGGAAACTTGGAAAACAAATGCTAACAAAGGTTGCTCAATAAAAGACTGTGAGGGTGGGGAATTGTATCTCAATTCAAACTTGGACAGACTCCAAGAATTTTCTACCTGTCCTTCAGTGCAGTTTTTTGAAAGAATATTAGTGAAGATGAGTCATAACCAAACTCACACAGGTCACAGGAAATAGAAATACCATGAGATACATAAAGATCAGGTCTAAAGAACATTAAGGACACCACCACTCTCACACACTGATATTCACATATACTGACATACACCCACCTCACATCTATAGCAAAGGCTTATACTCTGATATGTAAGAATAAGATGAAATGAGGGCTACTTTTGATTTGGATCAATGATCAAATAAGATCCAAAAAAAGGCTTTAAGGAGAGAGTCTTAAAGACAATGGATAAACATTTTTCTGGGATGAATTTCTCAAGGCAAGTAATTATACAAGATTCTCTAATTTCTAATTTCTGGAATTTGATAGTTTTGAGGAAATTTTTAAAGTAAGGATTAAGGGAAGGCCAAACAGTTTTCTCAACTAGATTATAGAGAAAATATTTTGTCTTTAAAAAAAAAGTTCTCTGAAAAGTGATGTTAGATAACATGTAGTTGCTTAAGCACAAAGCTCTGAACTACCTGGAGTTGTTGGCTCACCAGTAACCATTAAAACAGCAGTAATAGTAACAAGAAGTCCAGAGCTTTAAGCCAGGCCATCACCTAAACTCTTATTCCCTATGACTCCACATATTACTCCAATCTGATCCCATTGCTCGGATAGCACAAATGCCCTAATATCCTCCTATGATGTCGTCTGGAATCATGGTCCTCACGGCAGAATCTCTTGCATCTTTAAACACTTGGCTAACTGTTTTCTTCACCACATTATTCTAATGAAAACATGGCTTCCTCTGAGGTAACTGTTCTTCCTGGGGCCAACTCAGATAGTATGCTTTCTTTCCCTCATATCTTGTACCACGAGACTTGGAGGTGGATGATGTTCTCCTTGACTCTTATTGTCCTATCCACATGTTGCACCTCTCTCCTTCACAAATACTCTTCTTTGTAGTTCTGACATTATACTCTGCCATCTGACTACACTAACCCTTATCCTAGCCATGCATATTCTTCTGGATTACTATCCCTCATTTATTGAAGATTTTATCTTCAGATTCACTGTTACCCTATAATTCTTGGTGATTTTAATATCAATGTAAATAATTCCTCTGATACCCTGACCTCTGAATTCACCAGCCTCTTTTCCTCCACCTTACCTCAGCTAACCAGTCCTATGCAGTACCCTGGCTTTGTCATTACCAATACCTGCATCCCATCATGACTCAATTTCAAGCATTCTATTGTCTGATTATGTCCTTCCAACTCCAAAAACATCGAGACCCCACAATATTCACAGCCCATTAAATCACCTACCTTTTCAATATTCCTCACCCATCCTGTGTCTTAATTTCTCTCATCACCTAGTTTATATCATCTGGTGCATAATTATAAGTCACTCCTTTGTATCTCTCTTCAACCCCCTTATCCCTTCTATCTTCCCTTGTACTCGCTAAAACCAGTTCTCCACCTACTATACTTACCTATATGACTATACCTGTGTAGCTGAAGAGGGCTAAAATATACACAACCATCCTGACTAGTCTCTCCTCAAATTCATGAACTCCAATGCACATAGATCCTTTTCTGACGCCTGGTTGTATTTTTAAATTTTCTTTGCCCATTCATTATCATATGTGCCAAACAGAACCAGAAGGCTAGAAGATATAACTTTCTTTATCTATCTAGGCATCTAGGCAGCAATCATGACAACCAGAACCCTTGGGCCAGTAGCCTCCTGCCCCAACAAATTTGTCCAGGGCTCCAAACACCTTCCTAATTACCCAAGTGTGCCACTCAAATATTCTTTGTTAATGTATGCCATGACTTCAAAAAATTGGGGGAAAATGTCTCAGAAGACAATTTATAATTCCTTCTCTTTAAATACCCAATATTTCCTTTGCCATTCTCATGCTCAATTTATGATGTTCTTCCTATTTAATTAATAAAAGTTGAGTCAATAAAAAAAACTTTAATAATTTTCCACCCCCACATTTATCAACCTACTTTTTCTCTCCTGTTCTATGAATACTGTTCATCCTTCTGACTAAAAGTGATCCCTTCTCCTGTGCCTTAGGTAGATCCCTTCCCTCTCATCTGCTCAAGGTATTTGAGACATCTCTCTACTCTCCCTCAGCTTCACTAACTCAGCCCGTTTCTTAATTATCCCCACATTCAATACACCAATAGGATATTATTTCTCTCATCTCAAAAATAAACTAAAAACTATTTCACTTTCCCATCCAGTTACTACCCATTTATCTCCTTCAAGTAAAATTCATAAATGTCTGTACTCACTGTCTGTGATTTCTTTCTTCCTAATTTCTTAAATCCCACTAAAATGCTCTTATAGAGGTCACCAATGGCATTTGTAATGCTAAGTCCAGTGGCCAATTCTCCTTCCTCATTTTAATTGACCTACAACATTTGACTAAGTTACTATGTGTTTCTTCTTGAAACCCATTCTGAACTTGATTTGAACACCATTCTCTCTGAATTCCTCCCCCCATACCACCTCAGTCTCCATCACTTTTTCATGGCCTCCAATGTTAGATAGTCTCAGGCTTTCAGGCCTTCTTTTCCATATTCATTCAGATCCTAGATTACCTAATCTGAAAGCATCCTTAAGCTTTAAAGTGCCTACTGATCAACTGGGGATAATGATAAAATGCCAATACTGATTCAATAGTTCCGGGGTAGGGCCTGAGATTCTGCATTTCTAACAAGTTCTCAGATGATATCAAGTGCTGCAAGTAGCAGGGTCTAGTTCACTTCCATGGCACAAACACACTCTACATGTTGATCACTTTTATACTGTATTTCTGTCTCCACTCTGAAGCTCTCTCCTGAAATGTTGTCCCATATATTCAAACAGTTCACTTGACATCCACTTGGATGTCTCAAATTTAACAGGTCTAAGTGTCCTGAATCCTGAACTTGTCCTGTATCTTGCCTCTCCACCCCAACCAGCTTCTCCTTCAGCCTTCCCAATCTCAGTAAATAACAACCTTATTCTTAAGACTTCTCAGACCAAAATCTTTAACATCATCCTTGAGTCTTCTCCTTTACCACCCTATATCCAATTCAACATCAAATTTTGTTGCTTCTATCTTCAAGATACATGCAGAGTCCACATCTGAGCTACACTATTTTTGCCATCTTGGTCCAATCTGTCATGGTCTCTCACTGGGACTATTGGAATAGACTCTTAAGTGGACTTCCTGCTTTTATACACTTTTCAGCAGCAGAATTACCAATAGAATATAACTCCAATTACTTCACTTCTTACTTACAACTCTCCAATCGTTTCCTGATTTAGAGAAAAGTCAGTGTTCTTACTGAAGCCCTTATCATCATCTCATCTTCCCCCAGCCCTCTTTATTCCCATGATTCTATTTTTCTCTCTAATCTGGATGCAGCGTCTCCTCCTTGTTCCTCTACCACACCAAACACAATTCTGTCTTTGCTTTTGTTCTTGTGTTTGCTTCAAATACTCTTCAGGATACCAACATGACTTACTTCCTCACTTCTGCTCAATTGACACCTTACTAATGAGGACTTTTCTGTCTATGCTATATAAAATAATCCTTCCAAATCTCTGCTTTATTTTTTCCTTAATTACCATCTGTCATATTACATAGTTTAACCATTTATTTATTTTCTGTCCCCACCACTAAATGGTAAGCCCCATGAGATTGAGGACTTTTCCTTTTTTATTTGCTACTGTATCCCTGGCACCTAGAATGCATAGAAGCACTCAACAATGCATTGAACATTTGGTTAAGGATTCTCACTTGATGTTACCACCATTTTTTCCCTTTCAACATTTCACTTATTTCAAAATCAATTTTATTGCCAAAACAGTGGAGTTAACTGTACATAATAAACATCTATATATACACATTAAAAAATGTTTTTATTGATTTTTAGAAAAGAGGAAGGGAGAGGGATAGAGATAGAAACATTGATGAGAGAGAAACATCATCAGTCAGCTGCCTCCTGTATGCCCCCTACCAGGGATAGAGCCTGCAACCCAAGCATGTGCCCTGACTGAGAATCCAACTAGTGACCTCTTGGTTCATGGGTCCACACTCAACCATTGAGCCACAGCAGCCAGGCTATATACACATTTTAAAATATATATATCTTTATTGATTTCAGAGAGGAAGGGGGAGGGAGAGAGAGATAGAAACATCAATAACAAGAGAGTCGTCATTGATCGACTGCCTCCTGCAGGCCCCCGACTGGGGATCGAGCCCTCAATCCAGGCATGTGCCCTTACCTGGAATCAAACCGCGATCTCCTGGATCCTAGGTTGATGCTCAATCGCTGAGCCATGTCTGGCTGAGCTATATACACATTTTAACTTATAGGGAATAAATCTTATTTTGGTAGATAGTGTTAAACAAAATTAAAGTTGTGTACATTAGTAACATAACTCAACATCCTTAATTGGGTATAAGTGTGACACTTTCCTGTGTTCTGCTAATTCACCATAACCTAGACTGTTTACGAAACTGATATGTTGAAATTTAACTTTACTGTTTTCACTTACACTTTGAATTCAAACAAAACTTTTCATAAGTTTCTTCTATCTCTGGGTCCATTTCATCATCAATATCATCCAAGTATGGATCACTAGCCCCTGATAAATCTATTCCATTTTCTTCATAATCTGGAAAAAAGTCTTTTCTTTCAAGTAACTCTTGGTATCTGGAACAGCTGCAGTGAAAGGAACACTATCAGATGTATAAAATGTCAATTCATTAATAAAAGTTAGGATCATTTTCAGATATTGCTTCTCTGTATGTTGAGGTTAAATGGACTCTACCATAGTTACTTAACCAGAGTTCTACAAGCTTCAAGAGCATCTGTTTTATGTCTCTGCTGCGATGTGCATCCAGGACAGAATTTTCAATCCTCTGAATAATTTTTTCCATATCAGTCTATCATTTTTGCTTCCAGGCATCTCCCTGCCAACTTTAGTAATTTTACCACACAAATTAAGTTATCATCCATTGGATTAGAAAAGAGGGCATTCAGCAAATCCTGAAGATGAACCTGAAGAATATCTGCTCTTGTTCCCTGTCCACTTGCTCCTTTGATCTCCAGGTTAAGATACAGTTCTCCCAAAAAGACAGCAAATGCATGGAATTGCTTACCAGTTGCTTCATCTCCCTTTGCAGCTTGATCTCTAACTTCAAATTCAGTTCTACACCATTGAAGAAGCACTTGGTAGAAGATGACATTCTGTGAGTTAATTGTCAGGTGATGGCACAGGTGAGCTCTTATACAGGAGAAATTTGGAATAGACTTAGCCTATTGATAGATTAGTTCCACAAGTTCTTGCATAGAATCATCTGTTGTAACACAGCCATTCAGGCTCTCTGCAAACTGTTTGATTTCAGTTTCAGAATTGCCAGGTTGCTCTGTAACTATCCTCACAGGATTCTGTATAATTAGAGTAACCTGAAGTGTAAAATTCAGGTGTGTTCACAGACAGCTTGGACATTAATACAGGAGTTTAGCCATTGCTGGCTCTGAATTCTGCTGGGGGATATTGTCTTGGGGTCTCATTTGTGCTGGGAGCAGAACCACAATTTTTCAAATAAGTGCCTCTAAAGCTAGACACCACTCTACTGTTCTTGCCCTCAGTTAATAAGCTTCAGTTTCTGTGGTCAAACTATTGCCATGTTTCACTGGTTTCATGAGCACCACAGCTCCTTCAGCTCACCTTGAAAGCCCAATCTATAAGGACAATGGTTCTCAGCTGGCTGCACATTAGAATCACCTAAGGAGCCTTTTAAGTTATCAATAATCTAACCTTGTTCTCCCAAAATTGTTTTGGGAGGGGGCCTTTTGTCCTTATTTTCTCAAGTTCTCTAGATTTTCCTAATGTTCACCCAGGTTTCACAACCACTGCTCTGATGATTATCATGGCTCTGCTGCTACAACAAAATGCCACCAACAAGGTGACTTAAACAACAGAAATTTATTTCTCACATTTCTGGAGTCTTGGAAGCCTAAGATCAAGGTGCAGGCAGATCTGGTGTCTGGAAAGAGCTTGCTTCCTGGTTTATACAGAGCAGTCTTTTCAGTGCAACCTCACAAAATGGGCCAGAGAGCATTCTGGGATCTCTTTTGTAAGGGAACTAATTCCATTTGTGGGAGCCAATCACCTCCCAAAGGTTCCACCTCCTAACACCATCACGTTAGGATCAGGATTTTAACATATAAATTTTGGGGAGACACAAATGTTCAGTCTATAGCAATCACTTTTACCTCAGAAGGATAGTGTAGGCCAGTGAGTTTTTTAAAACTTTAATGTGAATAAGAATCACCTAGAGGCTTTGTTAAAATGGTTTCTGGGGCAAATCCCCAGTGATTCTAATTCAGTAGGTTTGGGGTAGGGGGACATGAGTTTCTACTTCTAACAAGCTCATAGGCAATGTATAATGCTGCAGGTCCCAGAACTCCATTTCTTTCAGGTTGATTTCTCCTCCCTGTGGAGGAATCTTTCAATATTTTTCCAACTGGGATAACACCTCTTGAGTACCTGGCTATACCCTCCAGGCACCTATAGCACCAGAGGTTGTTTCGTTCTCTCTTTTCAGAATAAGATCCCTCCCCAATAGTGAGGACAGAGCTAATTTTCCTTTTTTGGGGGGCTTGACTCTGAATTATGCACTGATTTAGTGTTTATTTAAAGTATTTATGCAAGTATTTATTAGATTCCTATTATGCACAAAGTACCATGCTGGCACTGGAGAATCCAACAGTGTGTTCTTGTCAAAGCAAAGTTAACCACCTATCCCAAAGCGTTTTCCTAAATTTTTAAAAAATATGTGTTTATTGATTTCGGAGAGAGGAAGGGAGAGGGAGAGAAAGAGAGAAAGATCAATGATAAGAGGGAGTCATTGATCGGCTGCCTCCTGCACATCCCCTACTGGGGATTGAGCCTGCAACCCAGCCACGTGATCTCCCTGGTTCATAGGTTGACACTCAACCACTGAGCCACGGAGGCCAGGTTTTCTGAATTTTTTCCAAGGATTAACAACCAGCTTGTGGGATTATCCCAGAGTTCTCTAGATATGAATGTAGATTAGGCTTCAGGGGGAAGCTGAATATGCCCTCATAGGCCCTTGCAGCTACTGAACAGTTTGTCCATGAGCTCTCCTTGTAAGAGACAAAGCGTAGGTACTGTTTTCCATAAGCACATCCTGAAGAATGGCAAGTGGAAATAATGTAGATATCCAAGTGTTTTCCAGCCAATGGTAAGGATTTCGCATGCCCTTTTCTTGTGGAATAAATGTTTTAGGCCAACCTTCCCCAAGACATAGAATGTAAGTAGACCAAGGAAATGTAGGGCTGCATGGCCAAATAAACTGAGAAACATTGTGTGTAATATTCTACTCTTTGAGGGTCAAAAATGCACCTTTGCATAGTAAAGACTCTCAGAAATCCTGTAGTAGTCTATGACATCCTACTAAACAAACTGAGAAACTTCTGATACAGGTCAATCCGAGCCTTCTGTTGTTACACCTTTACAAACTTTGGGCTGTGTTAGACAGAATCACTTGGACATTAGCAAAGGCTATTAGAAATCAATGACAGAGCCACAAGCCTGAATCTGGGTAGTGCATCAGCTTTATCCCATGGTGAGCATTCTGTTTTTCTCAGGAGATTTTCTGCAGTTTGAGACACTGTGGGAGGGTAGAGCAGGGCTGGTTGGCTCTCTAAATAGGAAAGCATAACTAGGAAGTGGTTTTCTCATTCTCTGAGGCAAACTGTCAGATGACCTCCCTCTGATAAGAAATGAGTCTAAACTTTCCAATGGCTCAAACTCCAGGAATAAGACGTGATTTCTGGAAAGACCTGTAACCTCTCTGAGCCTCGTGGTTCTTAGAACTTCCTTCACAGGAATGGTATGAGGAACAAAATGAAAAGCACCTGGTTAATACTGAGGGAAAAAAAACTGATTCAAAGAGTCACCCAGGAGGTGAGTCACCCTGGAGGTGAAAGAACAGAAAAACAGAAAACCATAGGAATTAGTGTTAAACTGGAGGACAACTTCCAGAACAGCAAAGTGAGGCACTCTGTCTACCTGCCTTCCAGTGAAACAACCATTACTGGTAAAAATGATAAAAAAGTCATTTACACTCTCTGGAAATTGTCTTAATGTCATACAGCACTGAAGAAATATTCATTCAAGAAAATATAGTAAATCTCAGTAAAAATAGCAAAAGTACTTTAGCTTTTAAAGGGGCTATAAAGCACTTTAGCCACAATCTACTCCTTTTTCCCTCCCCTTGCTCAGTGTGACAGCAGTTCTAAAGTGGTGGTGGGGGGCAAGAAGGTGGGGTTCCCTCTTCTCCCAGTTCACAGTCTAAAACTACAGTATTTCCCTGGGGGAGCATGCCAACAGCACTTCTCATTTCCCCACCCTGTGTTGCAGAGGCTAAATTCCAGTTGAATGCAATGGAGAGGTAAGGGGCTCCCTTCCTCCACACAGTCCCCACTGCAGAACAAGAATATTGAGGCCCCAATTGTCTTACTCCAGCTCATTTATAGAGTAAAAGTTCTTTGCCAGGAAAGGTGAGCTTGGAAGACCAGAGTCTACCACCCCTACCCCAACACCTTGCTATAAAGCTGGGGTGTCGTTCTAAGAAAACTGGGAAACTGTACTTGCCTCCAGCTCCAGGGCAGTGGCTCAGATATTTTGCCCAGGTAGAGAGGCATACCATAGGGACAGAGCTCTCCCCAAAGGAACTGACTTTTTTGGAACAAAGTGTGGAGAAGGTCAAGCCTGAAGGCGCTCTCAAAAACAATGAGATTTAGGTGGTAAGCAATTGAGAGTAGGCTAATAGGTACCTCCTTAAGAAACACAAGCTAAATCATTAGAATAACTAGTTTACCAGAGAGAACCAGGGGAAAAGACAGCTAAAAATAAAACAAACAAATAAATCTAATATGTGTCCAATTGGTAATGTAATCACTCAGAGAGTAATTATTCCAAATGACTTTGAAGCACAGTAGTTTGCCTGAATCTCTCTGATGGAATAGACCCTAAATATGAAAAGAACTGTGAGAAAAAATAAAGAAAAGGAAATATTTTTAGTAACCATTGTGTTGGTATAGTGTTGTGCTGTTATTTTGAAACTGGAATGGGATAGAACAAATGAATAATTATGAGGCGTTCTAATTTTTATCATTGTTAGTGTTGTTGAGAACTGGGATTTCTGGCATGGGAGAAAGGAAGTACAAATATAATATAGAAGAGGGTAAATAAAAGTCTTGTAGTCCTGAATTTGAATTGTAAATAATAGTATGAACTTCTGACATATTTCCATTATAGTATATATAAGAATAGGTAGAGATACAAACAAAGCCATAGAAATAGACTTATATAGAGATGTATTTCTCTGCTCAGTCCAAATCCATTATGTACTTTATCTATATCTTAGCTCAGCCCACTGGATAGACCAATCCAATGACCAATTCAACAGCAATGAGCAACTTTACCAACTTTACTAAAACTTGTAAAGTTGGCACTTGGGCTGTTTCCAGATCTTAGCTATTGTAAACTGTGCTGCTATGAACATCGGAGTAAATATATTATTTCTGATTAATGTTTAAGGATTCTTAGGATACATTCCTAGGAGTAGAATCACTGGGTCAAAAGGCAGCTCCATTTCTAATTTTTTCAGGAACCTCCATACTTTTTTCCATAGTGGTTGCACCAGTCTGCATTCCCACCAGCAGTGTACTACCATTTCCCACTGAAAGTAACCAGTGTTCCTTGAAAAGGTGGTTAATTCCATGTCTTTAAGTAAACTTAAGACATGGAATTCAACCAAACCTGTGAAGAATTTTTGTGAGTTTATTTGAGCCAAACTGTCAACAATCACTGAGAAGCCAAAACCTCAATGGATTGAGATAATGCTCCTGAGAACAGTAGTTTTGCACTTTGTTTTATAGATTACAATCAAAAGAGGAGACACAAGTAGGTTACATGAAATCCACTGGTGGTAGGTTAAGGAGGCGGGAGAAAGCAAAGTGGGGAAACCTCTCGGATTGGATTAAAAAGTAAAATGATGGACACACTTCTTTTACTTAGGTGGGTACAGTATAATTAACAGTCAACAATTAATTCAGTAACAATGAAGGGATTTGTGGTCTCTGCAGAGTGGTGCCTGTGCTTTGAGGGGTCCAGAAAAAGGAAAAGTACTTTGACATTCCAACGATATGTTATCATAGATGCAAAAAGACAATCAACTGGATTAATTAAGGTGAAAATTAACCTTTGTTAGGGAAAAATGCTGCCTTAGGATGTGACTACTTACCATAGGCTGGTTTTAGTTAAAAAAGTTTTAATTTCAGACCGTCCTTGTGGTTACTTTAGGTCTCTGAGTTTGCAAGGCCACCATGCAGGCCTTCCCTGAGTTTGTCAGGGTTAGCATGTGGTCCCTTTTCTTCCACATAAGTAAGCTCAGAATATCTTGTCAGACTCAAATGCAAGGAAATCATCTAAACCTATTAGGGTGTTTTAAAGGGGCTCAGAAGCCAACTAGAGGAAGCCTTTGGATTTAACTGCCAGGTTATACGTAATATGGAGGGCAGAAACTATTAAAAAACACCATGGAGATGAAAATACAAAATGCAGACTGTGGGAAACTGCAAAGCTTAAGCAACCCAGTTTCTTCAATCATTAAATTGCATGGAACAAAAAAAAAAAAAAAAAGAAAATGGAGGGAGAATCTATAAAGGGGCTTAAGAGATATATATAAACCAATTGCAATATGTGAACCTTAACTGAATTTTGACTCAAACAACTAGTCCCTCAGAAACATAGTTCAAATTTCAGTTACCACAGTATATTAGCTGTGAATAATGGCATGAAGTACACACATTGCTTCTGTTCACAAATCACTCTAGAGATAATGGATTTGCATCATGCTCAGTGACCAATCATGTCACTTCTTTCAAAGTCTGTTGGTGTCCTGTCACCGTGCAACTGTTGCCCAGTACACTCACAAGCAGCAAAGTATGTGGAGTATGTAGTTGTGTTGCCTCCTTGTCTCTCAGTGATAAACACAAATGACATTTACAAAAATAGAGAATCAAAAGAGGGAACTGACCGACAAAGAAGGAAATGCCCAAAAAGAAACAAGTGGTAATGCTGGAAGTGAAATTCAAGTTGAATGTAAAAGGAGTTATAGAAGAAAGAGCTGACAGTGGGAAAGTTGACACTGCAGCCATTCAAGAGACTAGATATTTGGCCAGAGGAACCTAAGTGAAGGCAAATTTAGTGACATAAATGAGGAAAATGGTTGTGACAAAAAGACAAAGATGTCACAGAGGAAGTGTCATCAGCAAAAACCTTTACATTAAAACTCTTCTCCAAGATTCACAACATTGGGGAGACAAAGGATAAAATGTTGGAAGCTGATCCAAATTTACGAGTAGGGCAATTTACCAAGACAGAAGAGATGTTTTCTTCAGATTGTTACACAACCAAATGACAAGCATTGTTCAAACTATTCTAGATAAGTATTTTACAATGAAATAAGACACTTGATTTCTCATGTTTCTAATGTTTTAAGTTAATGTACTAAATAGTTTTACTAGCTTTGCCATTTTCTTATATATTTATAACCAAGTCAGTGTTTTTAATGTTTAATATTTTTAAAGGCCATGGAATAATCATAATTTTCCCCATTAATTATTTAAATTATTTTTGCATGGTCATTTTTACAGTTCTAAACTACTGTGCAAAGTAAGGACTACTTAAATTTCAAAAAACAGCAACAAAAAAAGAGATACACAATGACATTTTTACATTGAATAGATATCTGAGGATAATGAGGACCTTTTTAATTTTTTACTTATGGCAATGTAGATATATTTTTTTAAAAAAAGATGAGAAAGTCTTTGTCTTTTAGAGGTAGATACGGCTAAACTTGTATGTCTGGGATTTGCTCAAAATAATGTACTAGGGAAATGCAAGGAAGAAGTATGGTTGGAATAAGATTGGCCATAGAGTTGCTAAGCTCTTTTGAAGCTCAGTTACAGGGATGTGAAGTTTATTATACTATGTTTACTTTTGTATAAATTTGAAATTTACCAAAAATAAAAAATAAAAAAAGTTAATACTTAATTGACCAGAAAATGCAAAACAATGTAAGTCATCCAATGTTTTATTGCAATGTTTAATTTTGCATCTGTGGCTCCCTGACCCCAGAATGGCAAGGGAACATTGCTAGGTTCAAGGGCAAATGCCTGGTGTGGGTTCCCAAATAGGAAGGAAGCTATGTCTGTGCAAGGACTCTCTGGTTCCTGCTTTGTTCCTTGAGGACACTAGAGTATCCAACTTAAATGGGATATAAGAGGAAATAAAACTAAAAATTTCTTCCTAACTATAAAATTGCCTATGATCACAAATTTGTTTCACAACTTTTTCTTTAGAATATTAATAAGCCCCTGGTACCACTACCAGAGAAGGGACAGAGGGTAAGTAAGATGGTTGACTGGCAAATAGTCTGATTTTTATTAAAGAACTCTGACCAATAATGGCCAAGCAATCAACTGTGGTCAAATATATTGATTTTTTTGCCCTCTGTTTAATTTACTTTTCAGCTTTATTGAGATATGATTGACATACAACACTGTGTAAGTTTAAGCTGTATAACATGTTGATTAAATACACTTATTTATTGCAAAATGATTCATGTTGTAGCATTAACTAAAACCTCACCTCCATTGCATCACATAATTACAATTGCTTTTTTGTGTGGTGAGAACATAATATGCACTCTCTTAGTGACTTTCAAGTATATAATAACACAGCACTAACTATGATCACCCAAAACTTATTCACCTTATAACTGGAAGTTTGTGCCCTTTGACTGACCTCTCTCATTTCCCCCAATCCCAAGTCCCTGGTAGCCACCATTCCACTCTCTGTATTGATCCTTTTCTCTTTTTTTAATGTCTTTATTGATTTCAGAGAGAGGAAGGGAGAGGGAGAGAGAGAAAGAAACATCAATGATGAGAGTCATTGATCGGCTGCCTCCTGCACGCCCCTTACTGGGGATCGAGCCCACAACCAGGGCATGTGCCCTGACCAGGAATCAAACCACAATCCCCTGGATCCTAGGTCAACACTCAACCCTTGGGCCATGCCAGCCAGGTGATCCTTTACTGTTTAATAAAACAGAGAAAGCTTATTTCTTTAATTACAATTTTTGATAAATTACAATATTAATTTCATAGGTGTTCATTGTAATGTAGATTTCAGTATTTTTTAAGCCTTTGTGCCAATGTTGGTCAATCAAAATACAATTCAAGAGTCTTGTACTGGCCTAATGCTTCTGAGCTCCAGACCACTCCTCACTCCTTCTCAGGGAAAAAATAAAAAAAAATGGAAGGCCTGCCTGATGCTGCTGCTTTTGCAACTAAACTTAAAAACACTCTCATCCAGTACCAAAGCATTGAAGATGATAACTGGCATGTTGCAAAGAAAATGAGAGATGTCACAATTTGGAGAAAACCTTCAGAAGAATTTAATGGTTATCTTTTCAAAGCCCAAAGTTATATAGATGATGGTGTCAGTGGTATAATGGACCATATATGCCCAGGTCTCTGTCACTTGGATTGGGATGGCTTAATGACTTCATTGGACATTTTGGAGCAATTTGAAGAGAATTGCTATGTGATGCATTACACTGCTGCTGGTGAGCTTTGGAATATCATTTCTCCAAGAGAGTTTGTCAATTTCTCCTACACTGTGGACTATAAAGAAGGGCTTTTATCCTCTGGGGTAAGTCTTGAATGGAGTGAAAAGAAAGCAGACTTTGTTCATGGATATAACTATCCCTGCAATTGGTTTTGTGTTCCACTTAAAGACAATGCCAATCAGAATCTTTTGACAGGCTATATTCAGACACACTATATTCTGCGTGGGATGATTCCTCAGTCTTCAGTGGATACAGCCATGGTAAGCACTTTAATCAACTTCTATGGTGATTTACGAAAAGCCTTACAAAAGGCATAATACGTTCAAACTTGTAGTACTGTGGTCCCCTGAATCAACTCCTTCTTTCAGCTCCATGGCCTATAAAAATCATCACCCTTTCCTCTCTTCTTTATAGCCTGTAGAAAAATTTAAGATATTTTGGGGTTATTCCTAAAGTAAATAGCTATCTAAGAGAGGGCATTGTAGTTTCCTGAAATAATTATTTGCACATTGTTTGGTATGATAGTATGTCTAGGAATTGAGAGTATGACAGAAATCCCTCAAGAAGTAGATAACAGTTCTTTGAGCCAAATTCTTAATAAAATGAATAGTGCCTCAGTATGGATTTCTTGGCTGCTTGGAAGTTAGAGAGAGCACAAGCTTCATGCTCTTGGGTTAAAATCATCTATTTTAGAGCTTTATGAACATTTTGTAAAAGTTTTGATTTTTTTGGAAGTTAAATATTAGTGCTTTACTTTTGGTATGCCCTGTGAGTTTGCCAATCTCTCTCTAATTTTATAGACATTAACTTCATTATGAATTGACTTGCACTACTTTAAGTATTGAAAGGATCAGAAATAGGATAGATACGATAGTAACTATAGGTTCAAATCAAATGCAATTCAATTTTGATATCTAGATAGCATTATTTTGTGGATATCTTTAAAATATAATTGTATCTTTATGTGCATTTATTTTGGTAATCTTAAAACATTTATGCATGAACAAAACAGTACAAAAACTGGAAAAAAAAATGCAATTCAATTTTAGTTCTATTTGTCAGTATACCTGTCATTGATGAGAATTAAAGATCATTCCTTCTACTATTCTGTCCGTTTCAAAGGTGAATGGGAAAGAACATAGTTAATCGAGTTGTTTATACCCTAAAACTATTCACACTTACTTTCCAATATTCACAATGGCCAAAGGAGAACATGTATCGAAAATTCATTTAAGTTGGCGTATGAGTCTCTGTCTTCATTTCTGTGGTTCGCATATGTGTTTTTTTGGGAAACTGGTTATCTTAACAATAAAACAAAACCTCCACAAGGGATTTCTGGAAGGTCAATTTGTATTTTCTGTATATATTTTGTACTTCAATGAATGGAAGATACGTTGTAAATTGTCTTACATTTTTATCCAAATAACAATTTACCATTATTTTCCATTAATTCATTTTGCTACATATTAAAAGCCAGCAATAGCATATTCACTTAAACAAATGCATGATATCATTTTACAACTAGAGAAAATAAGTTATCAAAAAGCAAGTGAGTGTTCCTACTTTAACAAATTAAGCAATAAGCCTAAACTTCTGCCAAGAATTCTCCTCCACACTGGGAGCAGTTTATAATTCTCAGCCTACTGATTTGCAGTTCTCATGCTCCAATGTATTTGTCTTGAATTTATAGGCTTTTCTCATTGTATCTTTTAATAGGGAATTGTGATTCTCCACACCTGTTTTAACAGGTCAAACTGGTTTTTATATTGAGCACTTTAAACCTCATTTTAAATTGTCTTCCAGCTAGTATTTGAGGTTCTTTCTTTAGCAAACTACTAAAATATTTACACTGGGGATTTTATTAGCTTTTCACTCTAACGCAATTTCTCAATCCTGGAAGGTCCCTGAACTGGAAGAAAATGTACTTGTTTCAAGCTTTAGCTTTTTTTCTCATAATGAGGAAGAACAAGGTCTGAGAAATCCATGAAGAAACTGTGTTGGGTGGGAGTGGGCAGAGACTGAGGCAAGTAACCCCCAAAACTCAAGACTTGCATATAAAAAACAAGTAGACAATAATAGGAAATCTGTGCAGAAAATAGTTGATTTTTTAAATTTGAAAAGAAGAGGGGAAAAATTGATATGAATAAAAACCAAGCATTAGCATGAGCAGTAGAGCTCGGTTAACCAACACTGACTTTTCTTTTTTATTTCAGTGTTTTTCTTCTTAAAGTGGGCTTTCAGAAGTAGGGCTTCTTTTGTCACATTTAGTTTGCATTTGACTCCTTCCACCTTCTTTTTTAACTCAAAATGAACTTGAAAGACTGCCCGTTTCTGATGTGGCATATAAGGAGCTTAGAAGTCTACATTCCAACTGATAAATGAACAAACTGGAAAAATCAACAGCTTTTCTTTCATCTTTCAGAGAAGGTCACAGGGCAAAACTGGTACCCCACAAACTAGAGAGACAGAGAGGCAGATATAGAGAATCACAATTTACCTGAGTAGAAACCACCAAGCAGAACTTCCTTAGGAACCAATGCTAGGGTAGGAAAACCTGAACTAAACCTCTAAAACTAAAAAGCAAAGGGAAAAAAGACAAAGACAAAAAATACCCCTGAATATCCAAACACTATGGGATAGCCAGAAAAGGTGTAATTGACCTATAATGGAAATACCAGGAGAAGAAAGAGAGAGAGAAAGAAAAAGAAATATTTGAAGTAATAGTGACTGAGAATTTTCCCAAATTAATGTCCAACACCAAACCAGGAAGCACAGAGAATACCAAGCAAAAACAACAACAACAACAACAAACTATGCTTAGGCATATCACATTTGAACCGCAGAAAATCAAATAAAATGAAAAAAGAAAAACCACACAAAAAAATAACAAAGAAATGAGCCAAAAGGGAAAAGTAAGAATTATACCAATCTAATCTTCAGAAACCATGTAGGCAAGAAGAGTGGAATGAAATATTTAAAGTTCTAGGAGGGCAAAACCCCACCAATCTAGACAGTTTCAGGCAAATAGAAATTGAGGGAATTTATTTCCAGAAGACCTACCTAGCAAGAAATGTTAAAAGGTCTTCTGAGAGAAGAAAAAGGATATAGACTGGAAACACAGACCTATATAAATAAAGGAAGAGCATGAGAGAATGAATACATGAAAGTAAAATGAAAACTTTTATTTTTCTTATTCTTAATTAATTGAATAGATTACTGCTTATTCAATAAATAATAGCAACAATGTATTTGATTAGGTATATTATATATACAAATATCCTTATATATGCTTACATATAAATGAAATGAATGACATCAATGATACAAGGGACAGGAGGGAGGAATTAGGAATATTTTTTTATTATAAGGTGCTTACTAGGTTGTTGTTATAAGGTACAACCATGCAGTATTATAGTATTATTTAAAGGGAGTTGGATTAGTTATAAATGTATATTGCAAACTCTAGAGCAACCACTAAAAAACATTAAAAAGTAAAAAAAATATATAGTATATAATTGATATGCTAAAAAGAAGAGAAAATAGAATCATAAAGAAATGTTCAATTAAAGCCACACAAAAATGTTGCAGTCAAAACAGAAACAAAGGGCAACAAATAGAAAACAGTAACAAATATGATAAATATTATATTAATCAAACTATATCAATAATCATTTTAAATTTCAATGATCTAAAGACAATTAAAAGGCAGATTGTCAGAGAGGATAAAAAACCAAGACCTGACTATATGTTGTCTATAAGAAACCCACTTTAGATATAAAGATACATAAAGATTAAAAGTTAAAGTATGGAGAAAGTTACCCATGTTAACATTAACCTAAAGAAAAAGGGAATACCTATATTAATTTCAGACAGAGATGATTTCAGAGTACGAAAAGTTATTAGCCATAGAGGGACGTTACATAATCATTAAGTGGTGCGTATACTCCAAGAAAACACATCAATCCTTAATGTGTATGTGCCTAACAACAGAGGTGCATGTACTCACAAAATACGTGAGGCAAAAATGGACAGAATTTAATGTAAACCATGGACTTTGGATGATAATGATTCATTGAATATAACGAATGTACCTCTTTGCAATGAGAATTTGACAGTGGCAGAGGCTGTGCTTGTATGGGGGTAGGAGGTACAGGGGACTCTACTTTCTGCTCAATTTTGCTGTGAACTTAAAAATGCCCTAAAAAGGAAAGTTTATTAATTTTTTAAAAATGAAGTAGAATAATTAGACTTGAGCATGCTCTAAGGCTGCCTTCTCAGGGTCGTTTGAAAACAAATGTTTCCAAATGAGTAAAGACAGGGTTGGAGGGCTTGGAATACATAGGGGTCTACTGTCCATCTATCATACTCTGGCACCTGCATCTTTCATGAAGAATCTCTACAAGGTTCTTTCCATCTTCGGCCACCACAGTGGGAGGAGTTGCTCTGATGTCTGCCCACCTGCAATGGATGGTAGTGGAACTGCTCCAGCTTCCTGATCAAGAGGAACAGGTAGACATAGAGCACTGAACCCAATCTTCTGAAGGCCCACAGCACCTTCTACCGCAAGTCTGTGGGCAGGGAGCCTATAGCCCACTGGCAAAGGTGTGGTGGTCATCATGAAGCAGAGATTCAGCCAGCGAAAGGCAGTCACCTCCTACTTGTAGGCCACCCTGAGCAGCATCTGGCACAAGACCTGCAAGAACAAGTACCGCCAGGACCTCCATCCACAGAGCCAGAGCCATCCTGCACAGCCAGAATCTAGTCATGTGAAGAGGAAGTGCACTTGCCCCACCAAGAGTTCCTGAGCATCCCCTCCTCCAAAGCAATAAAGGGATCAGTGGACTTTCCTCTGAAAAAGAAAAATAAACTCTGCAAGGAATACAGAGGACCAAAGAAACATCACCAATTAAAAACAGGGATTTGGACAAAGAAAAGCCACCCAGGTTTAGTATAGAAATACTATTTCCCTTGATGAACTATGTTCCCTTATCAAGAACTAACAGATAGCTACCACTATTTGAGTAAGCTTTCAAATAAATAAATGGACCCTTGTGGAATATTTTTATTGTTTAAAACAAAAATAATTTGCCTGGCCAGGCGTGGGTCAGCAGTTGAGCGTCGACCTGGGATCCAGGCGATCGGGGTTCGATTCCCGGTCAGGGCACATGCCCAGGTTGCGGGCTCAATCAATGACTCTCTCATCATTGATGTTTCTATCTCTCTCTCCCTCACCTTTCCTCTCTCTGAAATCAATAAAGATCTATTAAAAGAATAATAATAATAATTTGAAAAGTGTCCTAACCCATGAAAGCACGGACACAAAATGATATTTACATACCCATATTTATAAATTCATTATTCAACATAGTTGAAAGGTGGAAACAACCTAAGTATGCATTGATGAGTGAATGGATAAACAAAATGTGGCATATACATACAATGGAATATTATTCCAGTCTTAAAAAGGAAGAAAATTCTGACATATGCTACAACATGGATGAATCTTAAAGATATTATGCTAAGTGAAATAAACTATTTACAAAAGGATACACACTATATTATTCCACTCATATGAGGTACTTAGAATAGTCAAAATCATTGAGATGGTTAGAATGGTTATTGATAAACCCTGGGGTAAGGGAGAAATAGGGAGTTTTTGTGTAATAGCTAAAGAGTTTCAGTTTTGCAAGATAAAAAAAAAAGATCTGTGAATGGATGGTGATGATGATTATACAACAATGTGAATGTACTTAATTAAAGCCACTGATCTGTACACCTAAAAATGATTAACATGGTAAATTTTAGGTTATGCATATTTTATCACAGTTTTTAAAAGAAATAATTTTTAAGGGCGTCTTAATTCATGTGGGTTTCTCAAGAAGCTATATCTAAAGGAAGTTTCATGGTTTGTGTTCCATGATCCTTAGAGGCTGAAGTAAGAGATCAATGAGACATGAGCAATGAACACATCTGAAAACAGCTAAGTTTCACACAAATATGTGGATTTTATTGACAAATGATATTTTCTTGCAGTAAAAAATAGAATGCAATCTTTAGGGTTAGTTTGGAGTTGGAAGGTAGTGTGTCCTTGATAGAAGTAGTCAGATTTTGTGGTACTATTTTCTTTAGAGCTGCACCTAAGAGGGAACCTGTGTGCTGCCTGGGAATTATCCAGGTGTGTGCAACATCTGTGTGAGCCCTAATGCTTCTCTCCACACCTTCAAGGTAATTCATAGTCCCTGGTCGACATCATCCTAAGTTTCCCCCCCAGTTTTAACATAATATATCATAAAAACAGCTAGTACCATTAAAAGTCAAAATTTCAAATATAAAATTTTTTTATACAAATATAATTCATAATATAATCATTCTTAAAATATAGCCATTTATATAGGAGTTTGAAACATTATTAAAATAAATATTATTTCCTAGAGAAAATTTCATTTGCATCACAAAATTATAAAACAGAAGCATATAGAATTAACCCATGATTGATTCTTCCTTAGTGTGTCTCCCATTACCTCTCCCACTCAGTACACAGGGTATGATGTGCATATAATGAGTCTGAAAACATGCAACATCACTCCACATATACCTAGATATTCTGATTTCAGGTACTTATACCTGCAGCCCCCATGGCTTAGCTGCCTGGGTGTTCACTACCTGGAGCTTCTGTGATAAGAAGGGTTTTTCTGCACCAATTTGCATTAAAACATTTTTCCAGCCATCTTTCAGTTCAGAGGTCTTAGGAGCTTATTGTTAGTTTCTGGAAGCTGGGGAAAGGCATGTCAGCTTCCACATGAACAAAGCTATCCTGTTCCCTACATGAGACTGTAACAACCTTTTTTCCAGGTAAGGGATGCATTCTTATTATCTGAATTATTTGAATTTTTGGTAGAACAGAATGGTACTAACCCTGACTTCCAGGATTCAGGACATTCTCTCTCCTGACTGATACCTAGATGTTGCATGGGCTGTCTTGTGACTCTCACAGTATCCTAATACTTGCACAGAAATGGGACAGTCTGAATACTTATCAGACAATATAGCTGTGTTTTTAAATATCTTGGAGAAATCAGAGTAAAAGGAATATAAGCCACTAAAGTTTTAAGTTAATCATATCTCTAAATAGTATGATTACAGTTCTCCAGTAATACAAATCAACAAATTTCACTAAACAGTAAGTTTTACAATTAAGCTGGCTCACTTTTACAGCCACCTTTCCAATGACTACCAAAAAGAAGAGGTTTTCAGGAAAACCTGGCTCACAAACACAAGTGGTAAATCTTCAAGGATTTGAAGTACCTTTCACACAATTTGACCATTGCCGGGAAGCCATTTATCTAGACCTAAGTGAAGGTCCTTAATTCCTCTTACCAAAATGTTTCCTTCTTAAAAATAACATTATTCATCCTTGTTTTCTGAGGCACATACTGTTTTCTCCTACAACTCCACATGTGAGCATTCCATGCAAATATTCTTACTGCTTTCTAAAGCCTGGTTTCTTGCACCTCTTCTTCTGTCTCCTCTTTCAGAGCAGTGATTTTGGATCGAGACTTGTGCTTGCTTGAGTTCCGGTGGGGTGAGAGCTTCAGTCGGTCCGAGGGGCTCATGGCCTGCTGGAAGAGGCTCTTCTCGCTCAGCAGTTTCTGGATGGAATCATACTGCCGCACTTTGTTCTCCTCTATGACCTAGAGAAGTGGCTGTTAGTGAGATCTTGGACAGAAGGAAGGGTGGACCAGAGCAAGGACAGAAACTGCCATAGGTTCAGAGGAAGATAAAAGCCAAATGGAAAGCACAGTGTCCAGAGGCTCACAGTCTGAACAGTCAGGGAGATCTCATTTCATTGCCTAGTCCTTCATCCTCTTGCTTTATGGAGCTTCTACAGTCTGTGAAATTACCTGTAACTTTCTACTTAGCAGCTGAAAGATTTTTTTTTTTTTTTTAAATTAGGATTGTACTGAGCAATGTACTTCTTCAGGAAACTTTAGAGGAACTAAGGGTGCTTTTAAAATGAGAATGATTTTTGTTAGATCCCTTTTATATTACCCTAACAATGAGTGAAAGTCCACAGCATGACAGTTGAACCTCTTCAACAGGGGATTTGAAGGTTAATTCCAAATTGGTCAGGATGTGCCTGAGTTTAATATGCCTCCTTCACATGTTCAAGTTGAGCAAACCCAAGGTCAGAGAATAAAAAGGCTTTCCCCAAACTCCTGTACCTGACCAGGGCAGGGAAAGAGGCTGTGAGTCAGCCCCCTAATTTGTTACCGGAAACTTAGTAATAATAATGGTAACAACAATACTTCAGTAAGTAAAGCATTTACCTCCAGGAGCCTCAAAAGTCTTAACAGAAATGATGTGATACATCATCCCCAGAACTTCCTTGTGACTAAGCCCAGGAGAATTTGTAAACATCACTTGAAAGAACCTGTGACAGTTTTGAAAGCACAATGAGAAGGTGGATGGGAGAAGCACTCACCTGAATTCTAAATAATGACTTAAAAAATGAAATGAGCCTTTCAACTATCGTGTTAAAACTATACATGAGATGCAAGACAATCTTTGCCTGCCCGGAGCCC
The DNA here is from genome assembly GCF_054644295.1 of Miniopterus natalensis. Taxonomy (NCBI): domain Eukaryota; kingdom Metazoa; phylum Chordata; class Mammalia; order Chiroptera; family Miniopteridae; genus Miniopterus; species Miniopterus natalensis. The sequence goes on from NC_142090.1 coordinate 26,071,401, forward strand.
CATCCAAGGGAGATTTAGTTATTAAAATGCACCAAGACTTAAGTCTTTCTTCTGACTTGTTCCCTAAAGGACTCAAAAGTATAGATGTTCCAGTGTATTAATGTAACTTAGTAATATGCTGCTCCTTTAGAATTACTGAATTCCAACCTTATCTTGTAGCTCAGATCAAATTGAGACACTTGTGCAGCTATTTTGAGTCAAGCTAACTGGCTGTATAACACATTTTAATGATGAACTTGTACATTACTATGATTTGCAGAAACTATCACATAACAGGTTGCTATCAAGAATTAATGGATAAATGAGACCTTAAGTAAATTAAAAACACTCACCAAAAATCGTTGACATTCCAACATTGCCTCTATCCTGTGTTCAGAAAGGATCACTGTGCAATCAGCAAATGCTTGTTTTAGGGTTCTTCGAATGATTTGATATGTTCTAGAAGAAAAAGAAAATACCACACATGAGATTACAGAGCATCAATAATCTGCCTTTATCCTTGATAACATACCTATTGTCCTATTAATTGAGTCCTTTAAATTACTTATCTTTCTTTAAATACTTTTAATATAATTGTGATATAGAGTCAGCCACAATCAGCTTTCTAATCATAGGGTAGATTCTAAGTTCCCATCAATAAATAGGACAAATATTTTGAGGAAAATTTAACAAAGGTACATTTTTTTCCATTATGTAGAATCACTAGCAGTTCTTTTGTGTGATATTTCCTATTGTATAAATGGATTAGAAAGAAAAATCATAACAATCAGAATCTGCCTGTGTAACTAAATATTTCATCATGTATTGACAAAGGGGAGAGTTCGTATAAAATTCCAAAATTACACTGAGAAGAGAACACAAGGCTCTTATACTAGGAAATAAGCACTTGTGTTCATATCAAATGGTGACTTTTCCACCGGGCAATTATTTCACATCTAAAGGCAGTTCCTCTACTTGCAGACATGACAACCTAATGGGAATCTGTGTCAATATGAAGTAGGCCTCCATGATTTTGCTCCTACTGAGTTACTAAATAGCAAGTAGTCTGAAACTCACACTGGATCCAAATGAGCACTGGGTTCATCAAGCAGCAAGATCTTTGCCTTACTGAGAACAGATCTGGCCAAGCACATCAACTGCTTGTGGCCATGGCTTAGGACAAAACCCCCATCCAAAAGGATAAAATCAAGCTTCCCAGGAAATTGCTCTATCACAGATTTGAGTCCAACCTGCAGAAAAAAAGGGGGAAAACACTATTCTTAGAAAGGGCAGTTCAGATACCACAAGTTTACAATCACTCATAGGCATTCTAAAAGTTTAAATTTCACTTCAGCCTCTGCCACTATTGCTATTCGGGTTGGATTAAACAAAAGTCTAATCTGTATTATCCTGATAGCTCTAAAGGATCAGCCTATGACTTGTTTCATTTCTATACTCATCATTGAGGAAATTTTCAATGAGTGCCTATTATATGCCAGGTATTCCAATAGGAATTGAAAATGATAAAGGGCACATGGCTCCTGTAAGGATCCAGGGTTTAAAAAGACATATACAAATAAGTACAATACAATGGAATACATGCTAGAAAAAAATAACATGTAGAGAATGGAATTATTTACTCTATCAGGATAGATTCTTTTATACTACCTTACATTCTTTACTTTGTCATAATAGAGCATGAAAAGTAGCATAAAATATTCAAATGAGAGCTTTTTAAAGCTACATATGGCAACTTGATACTCATCTCTTCAACAGCTCAAAATCTATGAGACAGCAAAAGCAGTCATGAGAGGAAAGTTCATAGCATTACCAGCCTATGGGAAGAAACAAGAAAAAGTTCTAATAAACTACCTAACACTACAACTAAAAGAATTAGAAGGAGAACAACAAGAAAATCCCAGAGTAAGTAGAAGGAAGGAAATAATAAAGATCAGAATGGAAATAAATGAAATAGAGACTAAAAAAACAATATAAAAGATCAATGAAATCATGAGCTGGTTCTTTGAAAAGATAAACAGAATTGACGAATATTTAGCCAGGCTCATCAAGAAACATAGAGAGAGGATCCAAATAAATAGAATCAGAAACAAAAGAGGTGAAGTAACAATTGACATCACAGAAATACAAAGAATAATAAGCAAATACTATGAACAACTACATGCCAACAAGCTGGACAACCTGGATGAAATGGACAAATTCCTAGAAAAAATACAATCTAAAGGACTGAATCAGTAAGAAGTAAAATACCTGATAGGCTGATAAAAACTGATGAATTGAAGCAGTAATCAAAAAACTCCCAGAAAACAAAAGCCCTGGCCCGGATGGCTTCACAGGGGAGTTTTACCAAACATTCAAAGAAGCACTAACACTTATCTTCCTCAAATTGTTCCAAAAAATCCAAGGAAGGAACACTTCCAAGCTCTTTTTATGAGGCCAGTATAATCCTAATTCCAAAACCAGATAAAGACACTACAAAGAAAGGGAATTACAGGCCAATGTCCTTGATGAACATAGATGCTAACATTTTTGCCAAATATTAGCAAATTGGATCTAGCAATATATTAAAAAGATCATACACCATGACCAAGTGGGACTTATTCCAGGAATGCAAGGATGGGACAATAAACATGATACATCATGTAAATAATTTGAAAAACAAAACCACATGATCATATCAATAGATGAAAAACATTCGACAAAATCCAACAATTTTTGATAAAAACTCCCAGCAAAGTGGGACTAGGGGGATATCAGACCTCAACATAATTAAGGCCATATATGACAAAGCTACAGCCAACATCATACTCACTTAATAACAGGAAGACAAACAATCCAATTAAAAAATGGGTAAAGGGTCTACATAGACACTTCTCTAAAGAGGACATACGGATGGCCAAAAGAAATATGAAAAAATGCTCAAAGTCACTAATCATCAGAGAGATGCAAATTAAAACCACAAAGAAGTATCACCTCACACCTGTCAGAGTGGCTACCATCAATAAACCAACAAATGACAAGTGCTGGCAAGGATGTGGAGAAAGGGGAACACTAGTACACTGCTAGTGAGAATGCAGACTGGTGCAGCCACTATGGAAAACAGTATGGAGTTTCTTTAAAAAATTAAATATAGAACTGCCATTTGACCCAGTGATCCCATTCCTTGGAATACATCCCTAAGAAACCAGAAATGCCAGTCAGAAAGAACATATGCACCCTCATGTTCACAGCAGCACAATTTACAATAGCTAAGATCTGGAAACAGCCCAAGTGCCCATCAGTAGATGAGCAGATAAAAAACTGTGGTACTTTATTTATTTATTATTTATTCATTCATTCATTCATTCATTCATTCATTCATTTATTTATTTATTTATTTATTTATTTATTTATTTATTTATTTATTTATTTATTTAAAATATATCTTTATTGATCCGAGAGAGGAAGGGAGAGGGCAATAGAGAGAGAGAATCATCCATGATGAAAGAGTCATTGATCTGCTTCCTCCTGCATACCAACCACTGGGGATCGAGGCCGCAACCTGGGTATGTGCCCTGACTGGGAATTGAACCTTGATCTACTAGATCATAGGTTGATGATCAATAGCTGAGCCATGCCTGCTGGGCTGTGGTACATTTATACTATAGAATAATACTATGCAGCTGTTAGAGAGAGGGATGTCTTGCACTTTGGGACAGCATGGATGGACCTGGTGAGTATTATGCTAAGAGAAATAAGCCAGTCAGGGAAAGACAAGTATCACATGATCTCACTTATATGTGGAATCTAATGGGCAAATAAACTGGTGAACAAAACAGATCCAGAGGCATTGAAATATGCAACAGATAGATGTATCTCAGAGGGAAGAGGGGGAGGGCGGGAAGAGATTAATCAAAGAAATTATATGCATATATGTATAGCCCATGGACAAACAATAATGTGGATTGAGAGCAGGGGGGTGTGGTGGGGGAAAAGGGGACATATCTGTAATACTTTCAACAACAAAGATTAAACCAAATAAAATAAAATATAAAATAAAATAAAAAATAAAATAAAATAAAATAAAATAATAAAATAAACTGATGAAACTATGAAGTGGGAAAAAAACCCAGTCAAAATGGTGGCATATTACTAGGAGATTTTAAGGTGCTTAGATATTGAGGTGGAATATAAGAGTTGTGTTAGGTTTGATGGCTTGTTTTCATATGGTAGATAAAAAAATAGGTTGAAAATGTCAACAAGATATAGAAACCCATTCTTTCAAAATAAGACAAAAATGACTTAAGTCTTGACCCTTCCCACTTATTCAGATAAATGGGCATTAATGCTTTTTGCCAAATATTGCTGAATGTATGGGGAGGTAACATGTAATACTAACTATAATATGGGCAGAATGAGACAGTGACTTTAAGAAAGACTCATGAGTTCAGTGATGAATTCAGAGATGGCCTGCATCACCATGTTTGTTCAGCAAGTATTAACCGTGTGCCTGTAATATGTATTGTAGACGATACTCCTATCTTTGACTTAGTTCTCATTAAAGCAATCTCACTATAAGAATTTATTAATTCTGAAAAGAGTTTCTGAGATGACAGGGAATGTAAACATTAGAAAGGGGGACTACCCTGATGTATCCCGGAAGACTCAAACAGAAAACTACATTTGGATCCAAGCAGCTGAGAGTTTGAATAAAGGACATTGGGTGGGGAATTAGAGGACCTGTGTTCTTTCTGTCTTCAGTTTATGAACCTGATACAGTCTCTCCCATCTTAAAACAGAAACAAAAGCCCTCACTTGCCTCTATGTTTTCCTTTAGCTGTTATTCAATATCTACTGCCTTAGTCACCTAGAAATCTCAAAAAATTAGTATGCATCTATTGTCTCCACTGCCTCACACCACAGGACATGCTTACCTTCTTCAAACAACTATTACTTGGCTTATGAGAAACCACACAATCTATGACCATTTCTATCTATTATCATGTGTAGGCAACTCTGCCTCTTCCTGTCCCTTGAATATTAATCTTCCTAACGCTCAACTCTCCAAACTTTCCTGAGGTCTCATTCATTCTTAGGGCATGCATTACCGCATGAACACAAACAGCAGTGTGGTGGTTGCCAGAGGGAAGGAGGTCAGGGGTGAAGGAGGCCTAATATAGGGTGACAGAGGGTGATTTGACTTTAGCTAGTGGGCACACAGTACAATATACAGATCTTGTAATGTAGAAATCCACACCTGAAACCTATATGATCATATTAACCAATGTCACCCCAATAAATTTAATTAAAAAAGAAGTCTGCCCTGCCTTCATGGCTCAGCAGTTGAGCATCAACTTATAGATGTTTCTATCTCTCTCTCTTCCTCTCTGTTCCTCTCTCTGAAATCAATAAAGATATATTTTTTAAAAAAAGACTTGACCTCTGAAGTCATACAGAAGTGGTTTTGAACCTGCACTCTACCACTGATTTGCTGATGATGTCAAGTGTGTTACCTTAAGTCTCACTTACTTCACTTGAATAAAATGAGGAAAAGCTTGTATAGACATCAAAAGTTTGTAATGAGGATTAAATGAGATAATTTGTGGAAAGAAGTTGCCACAGAGTATGGCACATGGTAAACAGTTAATCCATGGTGACTATTAGTGTTGTTGGAGCCTAGGAAATCGCAAGGACATGGGCTTGGTCACTGAAACAGTACCCTTCACAAATTGCCTAGAGAAGTAAATTAGCAGAAAATACTACAATACCATTAATTTACATCATACCCCTAGTAACAAAATTGAGATTTTTGTATGAATGCAGTAGCATGTATTTTCCCTTTAGATTCACAATGACTCCCAGGGCCATAGTAGGAAAGCCACTTCACTGTGTGATACTTTTGCACTTCTCTGTGATAAAGAGCTGAGCAAATGATATGTTTTTACCAAATGAAACTATTTCTTTACTATAAATAAATAATTATGTACCTAAATATATATCACTGTCAATGTTTAAAGAACAAAATTTTTAAAAATGAATGACAGTGAGACAGACCAATAGAGGGTGTATTCTGCAATATTTCTATCTCACTGTTTTATTCACTATGAAGTATGGTAAAAATGTTTTAAAATCACATTCACTAGAGAAAGGTCAACATAAGTCAGTAAAACTTTAACTTTTGAAGTCAATGAACATTTAACAAATTTATTAATTACTTATTTTATGCCAGATATTGTGATAGGCTTTGGAGAGGAAATAAGAAACAAGATAGAATAGTAATTGTTTTTAAAAAGATACAAAGTTAGCAGCTCAGGGAGAGGGAAGATGGTGGCCCTGTGAGAAGCAGCAGAGTGCCCCCACTCCCAGCCACAGACTTGATTTACTCCTAAAATCCTATGTAACCAGCTTGAAAAAAACAGAGAAACATACCTCAGTGGACAGAGTACAAGTGGGGAGCACTGAAGAAACATCACGGAGTCCGATAAGAGAGGGGGATGTAGGAAGGGAGAGATCCCCTGAAGCCTGTGCTGGGCTCCGAGCCTGGAGGCTTGGAGGCCACAAAGCTCCCTCCCCTCGGGAGTGTGGACGGCATCCAAAAGCGGGGATCCCACACCCGGAGTGACGAGAGGGGAAGGAGTGCCCCGCACACAGGGCAGAGGGACCCAGGGGAGCGGTGAGTCCTGGAGGAGATGGTTCCTTCCTAGGAAACAAAACCTCTAATGGTGGACAGAGCCTTCCTGGCAAAACAAAGCTTCTGGTGGTGGCTGTGACTGGCATCTAGTGCTGGGGTGCCGACCATAGGGAAGGCTGTCCCAAGGTCTGTGGCACCCAAGTGGTAAGGGAGCAGAGGACTGCACTGAGCAGCCACACACGGGGAACCTCTGCCTCCCTGTAGGGCATTGTGTTGAGCCCCAGAAACCACTGGCGTGGGGGAGGGGAGGAGCCCTCCCCGCCTTGAGCTCCCAGTGCTGGGAGGCTGGGATCTGTGACCAGCCCTGAGGGGCCACATGGTGGCTTCCCAGCTTTGCTGAGACCAGCGGTGAGGAGAGCTGCATGGAGCTGACTTTGGGTCCCCTCCTACTGGGTGCCTTGGAGTGAGGGCAGGGGAGCCTTGCAGGGCGGACTCTATACCTGTGTGTTACTTTGTGCTTTTGCAAGTTTGATTGCAGAACTGGTTCCCACCTTCCTGGCATGCACTGGGCCAAAAGACCAGGGGAGGCTGGCATTGGGGTCTGAGCAGTAGATGGTCTGAGGGGCGGGCCTGGAGCAATCAGCCAACCAGAGCTGGGCAGGGAGGGGCGGTGCCTGCTGGCCTCTCCTGCAGCCAGGAGCACCGCCCCCAACAGGAAAGGGGCGGGTCCGTGCACTGAACCCCCAGACACACTCGCAGGGCATAGTCCTGAGGGGAAAGGGAGAGCAGCTCACAGGAGGACTTTGCAAGAATAAGACTCTCATGGACTATTGTTTGGGAACTGGAGGAAATGCTGAAAACCCCTGCTGTGGGCTGGGCAGGCAAAGGACTCACAAGAACATGTTTTTAATCGAACCCACTGAGCCCAGGCTGCTGAAACAGTCCATACAGAAAAGGCAACAGGCTGAAATCAATCTGAAGCTGCAGCAGGACAGAGCCTGGGGAACTAGAATCAGAGGACAGGGTAGGGACTAAGGAGCTGGCGGTAGAACAGAGACTAACTCCCACAGAGGGAGTGCCTGACAGCAACACCTCTAAGGGGAGTGATACCCTGAGCTACACTACCCACCCTGTACCCTAAAGACTCTACAGAAGACTCTGGAGTAAGACCAGGCAACTACAAGGTTGCAAAATAGTTGACAAGAGGTGGTGGCCCATGGAGAGCCTCAGATCAACCATCTGCCTGAGGACACCAGAGCCAAACCTAGACAGCTCCTCACAGTGGGTGATACACAAGTACTTCCCAGGAGAACTGAAACCAGCACACAAAACAGTGACCCTCAGACAACATAAATTGTGCAGAAGAAACTCACCTGATTGACTACCTTTTTTTCTGCTGTTTTTTTGCTTTGTTTTGTTTTGTTTTTTTTTTGTTTTTGGGTTTTTTGTTTGTTTTTTTGTTTGTGGATTTGTTTATTTTTTTTCTCTTTTTTCCTTAGGAAGGAGAGAAAGGGGAGAAAATTTGTTTTTTCTTCTTTTTTAAATTTTATAATAATTTTTTTTTAATTTAAAAAAAAAAAAACATGTTCTTAACTACTTTTTTCCCCCCTCTTTTTTATAAAATAATTTTGTCTTGCTTAGCTTGTTTTTAGTTTTGTTTTGGTTATTTGCTTTGTTTTGTTTTATCCTTGCTTCTTATATCAAGACTTTCTTGATATCCCTGCTTAACCACTGGGACTTTATCATTATAACCAAGTTTACTGCTTTCCTCTATAGTTTCCCCCAAATCTCTTACAGGACTCCCTACCTGCCTGGGCTTTATCTCTCTCTCTCTTCTCGACCCATTGGCATAACTTTTTTCTTCTTTTTCTTTTTTCTTTTTCTACTTTTCTTTCATTGTTTCACTATGCTCCCTTCTGTCTTCCTGTCTGATTGTTAGTTTCTCTTTCTTTTATTTTATTTTTCTCATTTTCCACTACTGTCCTATTCCTATTCTCTCCCTTAATTTTTTGCTGGCCCTTCTTTCAGAATCTTTTCTCTGCTTCTGTTATCTCCCAGTAGCTTCTTTATTTTTTACATTTTAGTTTATTATTATTTTCTAAATTTTCACCAGTATTAACAACAATCTCTCTCTCTCTCTCTAAGTGTTACTTTTCTTTCTCTCTTTCTTTTGTTTTAAGCATTCTTTTGTGTGTGTGTGCGTGTGTGTGTTCTCCCTTCACTCTCCTAGTTCTATTTTCACGTGGGTTGTTTTCATTGTGACTGTCAAGATATTTTGTAAGATACCTCTTGTTTCCTGGAATTTTAGTTGTGTATTGTCCTGCCTTGCCAGCACCAGTACAACAGCTTACATGTCGAGGATGGGGCTGAGACACAGTTAGCCAGTCTGAGAGGAGGGTAGTCCCAAGGACTGATCAACATCAATCTAGACCCAACCACAAGAGGAGAACATAAAGAAACCACAAAAGGGACACCCACAAGAGGGACACACCTAGAACAAAGAGCTAAGAGGTGTAAGGAAAACACACCTTTGGGCTCCACTGGAACCACAAGATAAAATCTCACCCCACAAGACTGGGAGACAGCAAATATATCTAATATATAGATACAAACACTAACCTACCAAAATGGGGAGACAAAGAAACAACACCCAAATTAAAGGAAACATCGCCAGAAAAAGACTTTGATGAGATGGAGTTAAGCAAGTTATCAGAAATGGAGTTCAGAGTATGGATGATGAAGATGTTCAAGGAACTTAAGAAGACTCTAGATGATAAGATCAAGAACCTTAGTGAAAACATGAAAAAAAGAGATACATACCATAAACAAAACTCAGACAGAGATAAAGAATGCTGTATCTGATATCAAGAATGCACTGGAAGGAATTAAAAGCAGGTTCAATGAAGCAGAGGATAGAATAAGTGACTTAGAAGACAAGGTAGAAAATATCACACAATCAGAGCAGCAAAAAGAAAAAACACTTAAAAAGCACAAGGACAGTCTAAGGGAGCTTTGGGACAACATGAAGTGAAACAATATTCACATTATAGGAGTGCCAGAGGGGGAGGAAAGAGAGCAAGGGATAGAGAACTTGGTGGAGGAAAAAACGATAGAAAACTTCCCTAGGCTGGCAACGGAGAAAGCCACACAAGTTCAGGAAGCACAGAGGGTTCCAAACAAGAGGGAGCCAAAGAGACCCACTCCAAGACACATCACAATTAAAATGGCAAATGGCAAGGACAAAGAGAAAATATTAAGGGCTGCAAGAGAGAGGCAAGCAGTGACCTACAAGAGAACCCCCATAAGGCTGACAGCTGATTTCTCAACAGAGACTCTTCAGGCCAGAAGGGAGTGGCATGAAGTTCTGCAAGTAATGAAAAGTAAGAACATTCACCAAGATTGCTTTATCCAGCAAGGCTATCATTTAAATTTGAAGGTGAAATAAAAAGCTTCCCAGACAAAAAAAGGCTAAAGGAGTTCAGTACCACTAAACCAGCATTGCAAGAAATGCTAAAAGGACTGCTTTAAGAAAAAGAAGGAATAGTGAGAGAAAGGTACATCAGCATAAAGGGGAAAAATGGCACTAAATATGTTGATATCAATAGTAACCTTAAATGTAAACAGAATAAATGGTCCAATCAAAAGAAAAAGGGTAGCTGAATGGATAAGAAAACAGGACCCAAATATATTCTGTCTACAAGAGCCCCACCTGAGAGCAAAAGACTCACACAGGCTAAAAGTGAAGGGATGGAATAAAATATTCCATGAAAATGGAAAGGAAAAGAAAGCTGGAGTAGCAATTCCTATTTCTGACAAAACAGACTTCAAAATAAAGACCATAATGAGAGACAAAGATGGTCACTACATATTACTAAAGGGACCAATCCAACAGGAGGAAAAAACCCCTTATAAACATTTATGCATCCAATACAGGAGCACTTAAATATATAAAAAATTTCTTGGGGGACTTTAAAGGGGAGATTAACAGCAACACAATCGTAGTGGGGGATTTTAACACCCCACTTACAGCATTGGACAGATCATCAAGACAAAAAATCAACAGGGAAACGCAGACCTTAAATGAATCACTAGACATAATGAATTTAATTCAAATTTATAGAACATTTCACCCCAAAGCAGCAGAATACACATTCTTCTCAAGTGCACATGGAACATTCTCAAAAATAGACCACATGTTAGGGCACAAGGCAAGTCTCTACAAATATAAGAAGATTGAAATCATATCAAGCATTTTCTCAGATCACAATGCCTTGAAACTAGAAATCAACCACTATAAAAAACTCAAAAATATTAAAATACATGGAGGCTAAATAGCATGTTATTAAACAATGAATGGGTTACCAAGGAGATCAAGGAAGAAATCAAAAATTGCATGGAAAGTAACGAAAATGAACAGACAACAACCCAAAACCTATGGGACATGGCAAAAGCAGTCCTGAGAGGAAAATTCTTATCATTACAGGGCTATCTCAAGAAACAAGAAAAAGATCTAATGAACCATCTAACACAACAACTAAAAGAACTAGAATGAGGACAGAAAGAAAAGCCCCAAGGAAGTAGAAGAAAGGAAATAATAAAAATCAGAGCAGAGATTAATGACATAGAGACTTAAAAAACAATACAAAAAATCAATGAAACCAAGAGCTGGTTCTTTGAAAAGGTAAATAAGATTGATGCACCTTTAGCCAGACTCACTAAGAAACAAAGAGAGAGGACCCAAATAAATAAAATCAGAATTGAAAGAGGCAATATAACAACTGACCCAACAGAAATACAAAGGATTGTAAGAAAATATTATGAGCAACTATATGCGAACAAATTGGACAACATGGGGGAAATGGACAAATTCCTAGAAGCATACAACCTTCCAAAGCTGAATCAAGAAGGGGCAGAAAATCTGAATATGCCGATAACAACTAAAGAAATTGAAGCAGTAATCAAAAAACTCCCAGGAAACAAAAGTCCTGGACCAGACGGATTTACAGGTGAGTTTTACCAAACATTCAAAGAAGAATTAACACCTATTCTATTCAAACTATTTCAGAAATTTCACGAGGAGGAAAAACTCCCAAACTCTTTTTGTGAGGCCAGGATCACCCTAATCCCAAAACCAGATAAAGACACTACCAAGAAAGAAAATTACAGGCCAATATCCCTGATGAACATAGATGCTAAAATCCTCACTAAAATACTAGCAAACCGGATCCAGCAATACACTGAAAAGATCATACATCATGACCAAGCTGGATTTATTCTGGGGGTGCAAGGCTGTTACAACATCCGCAAATCAATAAATGTGATACATCACATAAACAAAATGAAGGACAAAAATAATATGATCATATCAATAGATGCAGAAAAGGCATTTGAGAAAATCCAGCACCCATTTCTGATAAAAACTCTTAGCAAGGTAAGAATAGAGGGATCATACCTCAACATAATAAAGGGCATATATGACAGACCTACAGACACCATCATACTCAATGGGCAAAAACTAAAACCATTTCCATTAAAAACCGGAACAAGAAAGGGATGTCCACTTTCACCACTCTTATTCAACATAGTACTGGAAGTCCTCGCCATAGCCATCAGACAGGAAGAAAACATAAAAGGTATCCAAATTGGAAAGGAGGAAGTAAAACTGTCATTATTTGCAGATGACATGATATTGTACATAGAAAAGCCTAAAGACTCCATCAAAGTACTACTAGATTTGATAAACGAATTTGGCAAGGTAGCTGGGTACAAAAATCAACATCTGGAAATCAATGGCATTCTTATACACCAACAATGAATTTTCAGAGAGAGAAACTAAAAAAGCAATACCATTTACCACTGCAACTTAAAAAATAAGATACCTAGGAATAAACTTAACCAAGGGTATAAAAGACCTGTACTAGGAAAACTATGTGACACTGAAAAAAGAAATAGAGGAAGATTTAAACAAGTGGAAGAATATACCATGCTCATGAATTGGAAGAATTAATATCATTAAAATGTCCATACTACCCAAAGCAATTTATAAATTTAATGCATTTCCTATTAAAATACCAATAGCATATTTCACAGACCTAGAACAAACATTTCTAAAATTTATATGGAATGAAAAAAGACCCCGAATAGCTGCAGCCATCTTTAGAAAAAAGAACAGAGTGGGAGGGGTCACTTTACCAGACTTCAAACTGTATTACAAATCCACTGTAATCAAAACGGCCTGGTATTTATATAACAACAGGCATATAGTTCAATGGAACAGAACAGAGACCCCAGAAATAGACCCACACCATTATGGTCAGTTAATACTTGACAAAGGAGGCAAGAGTATCCAATGGAGTAAAGACAGTCTCTTCAATAAGTGGTGCTGGGAAAATTGGACAGATACATGCAAAGGAATGAAACTAGACAACCAACTTGCGCCATACACAAAAATAAACTCAAAATGGATAAAAGACTTAAATGTAAGTCACAAAACCATAAAAATCCTGGAAGAAAACATAGGCAGTAAAGTCACAGGCATTCCACGTAGTGGAATTTTCACTGATACATCTCTTAGGGCAAGAGAAACAAAAGAAAAAATAAACATATGGGACTACATCAAACTAAAAAGCTTCTGCACAGCAAAAGAATACAGCCTCAAAATACAAAGGAACCCCATGGTCTGGGAAAACATATTTGCCAAGGATGTATCTGATAAGGGGCTAATTTCCAAAATGTACAAAGAACTCATAGTACTCAGCAAGAGGAAGACAAACAACCCAATTAAGAAACGGGAAAAGGACTTAAACAGACACTTCTCCAAAGAGGACATACCGATGGCCAAGAGACACATGAGAAAATGCTCAATGTCGCTGATCATCAGAGAGATGCAAATTAAAACCACAATGAGGTACCACTTCACGCCTGTCAGAATGGCTGCCATCAACAAATCAACAAACGACATGTGCTGGAGAGGGTGTGGAGCAAGGGGAACCATAGTACACTGCTGGGGGGAATGCAGACTGGTGCAACCACTATGGAAAACAGTATGGAGGTTCCTCAAAAAAGTAGAAATGGAGCTGCCGTTTGATCCAGTGCTTCTACTCCTAGGAATATATCCTAAGAATCCTGAAACATTCATCAGAAAGGATATATGTACCCTGATGTTCATAGCAGCACAGTTTACAATAGCTAAGATCTGGAAACAGCCCAAGTGCCCATCAGTAGATGAGTGGATAAGAAAGCTCTGGGACATTTACACCATGGAATACTATGCAGCTGTAAAGAAGAAGAATCTAGTACCCTTTGGGACAGTAGGGATGGACCTGGAGAATATTATGCTAAGTGAAATAAGCCAGGCAGCGAAAGACAAATATCACATGATCTCGCTTATATGTGGAATCTAAAGAACTTAATAAACTGATGAACAGAATAGATTCAATGATATGGAAGCATAGATGAGACTGATGAATATCAGAGGGATGGAGGAGGGCGGGTGGGTTGAGGGGGAGAGGGTAACCAAAGAACTTATATGCATATATGCACAACCCAAGGACATGGGCAATGGGGGGTAGAGGAACTGGGGAGGGGAAAGGGTTGGGGAGGAACTGGTCATTGGGAAGAAAAAGGGACATCTGTAATATTTTAAACAAAAATAAAATTTTTAAAAAAAGATACAAAGTTGTTACCAACTGTATGTGGTGATAAGTATGGCTTAATAGACTGCTGATTGTTTGGATGTAATGATTGCTTAATCATGTATTGCTTACTAGTCTCAGTGAGAATTTATTAAGTTCTAGGTACTACAGCAGACCTAGGGATTCAAAGATGAATCACATTAGGCCCTGCCTTGAAGGAACTCATAGTCCAGACAGAAAGAAAAATAGTGAGAAATTATTGTTTAAAGAAATAAGTGCTATGGGGGGAGGAAAAGACTGAAATTGGAATTGCTTGAGATTATTTAATTATCTGTAGCAGCACAATCCTTTAAATAAAAATATATACATATTCCCAATATAAAATCATTTATAATATTGTCATAATCCATTTTTTCAATAGATTAAAAAGAAATATAGCCTGGCATTGAAGACTGGTATGCAACCCCCATTGCTCAGGCTACTGAATGGGTAGGGACAACCACTGAGTGCTCTTAGGCTGTTCTTTCATAAACTCTTAAACAAAATGGAAATAAGGCTGATGGAAAATAGTTTCTAAAAAACAATAAAAATAAAAATAAATAAACAAATACAAACTGTCCAAACTAAGGTGAATTAAAAATTACTGCAATCTGAACAATATAATCATTTTCATTCTAACTTAGCATTAAAAGTAAATAAAAGCACCAACAAATTGTGGATAAAAGAACTTTAGGACAAAAGAATCTGCCAGCTTTACACTGTTGAGTAATAAACCACATACACTCTCCAAACACCTATTTAGAAAGGAGACATTTTGTTTTGTGACATACCAAATTAAAAAATATTTAGCAGTCTGTAAAAAACTAGGTATATTCTTTAAAATGTTGACTTTTGCTATTGTTGAACTCTGGAATGTTATTGTGGAGCAAGAGTTTATCTTGTGAGAAGGAAGCATAAAACAAAAATCAGAAAAAGTGAATTGTACTTGAACTAAATAGTCCCCTAGGAGGCAGTTATAAAAATAGACACTCTCAACTCCTTGAGACACTCCTTTTGCTACTCTGTAGGTTTTCCAGGGCAAATTTTTAACTTAAAAGGCCACTACTTCTGCTACTTAGCTTGCTCTCTAAAGTAATTTACCTCACTATCAATGTGTAAAAAAGGAAACTATTTTATAAATAATCTAACAAGCAAACAATAACCAAAAAAGCCTTCATTCTAAAACCAACAGACCTACTGTTTAGACTATGAATAACACTGGGACAGCTTGCTGTGGTGAAAGCCTGTGAACAAGCAAAGGATACTACTGTTCCTGCATCCACCAGTAATCTCAACTCAGTGCCTCAGACTTCTGAAGAATTAGTGTCTTCATTGCCAAAGGTAACACTTGGGTGTATTCATCATAAGGCCATTTTCATAATATATTACTCATGAATCATTTATTTATTCATTTAAATAAATTAATTAAATCATTCATTCACTCATTCATTCATTCAATAAGTAGTTACTTAATACCATCCATGTGGTCAGCATTACTCCATGCACTGGGAATACTGCAGTGAATAGACAGCATCCCTGCTCTTAAGGAACCCACATGGACAAGTTAAAAGGTAAATCTCTAGCCCACATGAAGAATGTGATTAGGGGTAGAGAAATAGCATACACCTAGAAGGGGCTCCTCCCTCAGACCTGGAGCATCAGGGCAGGTTTCTGGAAAGAAGCAGAGTGTAAGGAGATGCCTGAATGATGGGTAGGAGCAGGCAGTGAAGGGTTTTCCAGGTACACAAAACAGCATATGAAGAAGCTTCAGGAGAACAGAAAGCACATGGTACTTTAGAGAAATGAAAGAAATTCAGTATAGCTAGATCACAGTAAGTGGGGAAGTTGGAGAGTGATTTAGAGAGGCAGGCAGAGACCAAGTCACAAAGGACCTTTTAAGCCACCTTAAGTAGTACAAACTTTGTCCAAAGGGCAATAAAGAGACATAGAAAGATGAGAAACAAGAGATCAGATGCAGGGTTTAGAAAGATCACCAAAGCTACAAAGAGTGAAATGAATGGCAAGAAAGGTAAACCAGGCAGGAGTCTCTTTAAAAAAACCCAATGAGTGTTACAGTGGTGTCAGGTGGGGATGAATAAAGGTGAATAGATTCCAGATATTTGCAGGAGACAGCCTTGACAAGATTTGATGTGGAGAAATCAAGAGTCAAGAAGTCAAGACTGAGCCCCAGGTCAAGCCTCTGGGCAAATGAAGGATGGTGAAGCCATTCCCTAAGATTAGAAACACAGGACAATTATGTGGGTGGTGAACATAAGAAACTCATTTCTATGGACATAAGGTAATTGTCTATGCTTAGATGTGAGACACTGTATTCACCTCCTTCCATGACCACATCAAAATTACAACTAAACTACAGAACAACCATCATTGAGAACTGCTGGAAGTCTAGCTGAACAGAAGTCCTATAGCTAAGGATATACGAAGGAGCCACATTGAGACTAGTAGAAGGGGTGGAGACATGAAGCAGGTTGGTCCCACATCCATGTATGGCAGTTAAAAATTGGGAAGGATATCTCGGCTGTGGAAGTCCTGGCTGAGGAGCACATGATCTCAACCCCACACTAGGCTCCTCAGCCCAGGGTTCTTGTGCTAGGAAGAGAAGTCCCCATAACTTCTGGCTGTGAAAATCAGTGGAGGCTGTGGCTGAGTGAGACAGTGGGCTGCTGGAGTCTCAGTTGTTCCTCTTAAAGGGCCCAAACATGGACTCGCTCACTCTAAGATCCAGCACTGGGGTGGCAGCTTGAAAGGCACCAGAAACATACAGGAAGGAACTGAATTGTCTGGATTCAGGGTGAGGACTGGAGGGGAAGCTTTCTCCCAGAGGCACTGTTCCATTGCTGAGTCTTCCCCCTGCATGTCAAAGTAGGCACCATACTGGAGTCTCCATTGACCTGGTTAACACTGTTTTCCCTGCCCTGGTGATTCCCTGAGACCCCACCCCACCCAAATTGTAGGCTTAGCTTAGCAGCTTCCAGTGGCTTTTCCATTCAAATGGCCTATCTTGGCTCATGCTTTAGACTTTTCTAAAATCTCTCAAAAGTTCACAGACCCCAAACAAACAAGACACAGCCTCAGCAAGCCCTGTACCACTTGCTAAGCATCCCCAAACCTAGGAACAGAAGCAGCAGACCTCAGTTCACAGCTTAACCTCTCCGAGGCACTTCCAAGCACAGCTCAAGTGGCACCTATCTGTGGATCACTTTGTACCTCATACCAGGTGGCCCAGGGAAGGGCACAGTAGTAGCTGGCCATGACTTGAACCTCCCAAGGGGCCCTAAGACCAACACACTCAGTGGCCAGCATCAGACCACACCAGAGCACCACCCAGCCACCTCCACAAATGATATTCCCAAAAGGGAGACTCAGCAGGTATCAGAGCCCCACTAAAGTGAATCCTGTTCCATAGGTTGAGTCCTTGGACAAAAGCTCCTCCATTGTAATCACAAGCAGACCCATAACAAATCAGCTTAAGAGTCAATCCTCCTCATTGACATGCCAACAATAATCAAGGCTCAACTACAACAGGAAAGTATACACAACACACACAAGAGACACACATAGAGTGCCCAGCTCAGGTGACCATAGAGGCTGTGCCACTGTGTTGCATAGGACACCTACTACATAAGGCCTCTCTACCAAGACCAGGAGACATAGCAGCTCTACCTAATACATAGAAACATGTCCTGGCTGGTCTCAGTTGGCTGAGTGTCGTCCCGTGCACTGAAAGGTCACTGGTTCAATTCCTCGTCAGGGCACATGCCCAAGTTGCAGGCTCAATCCCCAGTCAGGGTGTGTGAAAGAGGCAGCAATGTTTCTCACACATTGATGTTTCTCTCTCTTTCTCTCTCCATCTCCCTTTCTCTTTCTCTAAAAATTAATAAAAACATATTTTAAAAAAGAAACAAACACAGGGAGGCAGCCAGAATGAGGAAACAAAGAAACATGTCCCAGATGAAACAACAAAACAAAACTCCAGAAAAAGAACTAAACAAAATGGAGACAAGTAATCTACCAGATGTGGGAATCAAAACACTGGTTATAAGGATCCTCAGTGAACTTAGGGGAAGAGTAGATAAATTTAGTGTGAATTTCAACAAAGAGATAGGAAACATAAAAAAGAACCAGTCAGAATGAAGAATAAAATTACTGAAATAAAGAATACATTAAATGAAATCAACAGTAGATGAGATGGAGCAGAGGACTGAATCAGAGATTTGTAGAAAAGGTAGAAGAAAACACCCAATCAGAACAGCAAAAAGAATCCAAAAAAGTGAGAATAGTTGAAAGGGCCTATGGGACAACTTCAAGCATACCAACATTTATATCATAAGGGTAACAGAAGGAGAAGAGGGAGAGCAAGGAATTGAAAACCTTTTGAAGAAATAATGATGGAAAACTTTCCTAACATGGTGAAGGAGATAGACATACAAGCCCAGAAAGTGCAGAGAATCCCAAACAAAATGAACCCAAAGACACGACATAATCAAAATGCCAAAGGTTAAAGACAAAGAGAGAATCTTAAAAGCAGCAAGAGAAAAACAGTTAGTTATCTACAAGGGAGTTCCCATAAGACCATCAGCTTATTTCTCAACAGAAACTTTGCAAACCAGAAAGGATTGGCATGAATTATCCGTAGTGATGAAAAACATGGACCTACAACCAAGATCATTGTATTTAACAAGGCTATCATTTAAATTTAAAGGAGAGATCAAAAACTTCTCAGATAAGAAAAAGCTAAAGGAGTTAATCACCACCAAACCAATATTATAAGAAATGCTAAATGGACTTTTTGAATAATAATAATAATAATGATTAAAAATGGCTATAATTACATATCTATCAACAATTACTTTAAATGTAAACGGATTAAATGCTCCTGCTCCAATCAAAAGACAAAGGGTGGCTGAATAGATAAAAAATAAGACCTTTACATATACTGTCTACAAGGGACTCATTGCAGATTGAAAGACACACAGACTCAAAGTAAAGAGATGGAAAAGTATTTCATGGAATGGAAACCAAACAAAGCTTGCATGGATAAAGAAATGGTACATATATACAATGAAATATGACCAGCCATAAAAGAAAATGAAATCTTGCCATCTGAAACAATGTGGATGGACCTAGAAGGTATCATGCTGAGTGAAGTAAGTTAGACAGAGAAAGACAAATGCCATATGATTTCACTTATGTGTAGAATCTAAAAGACAAAATAAACAAACAAAACAGAAACAAACTCTGAGGTACAAAGAACATTTTGATGGTTGCAAGATGGGAAGGGGGTTGGAGGGATGGAAGAAAAAGGGAAAGGGGTTGAGAAGTACAGATTGGTAGTTACAGAATGGGGATGTAAAATACAACACAGGGAATATAGTCAATAATATTTTAATAACTATATATGGCATCAGATGGCTGGGTACTAGATTTATTGGGATGATTACTTTATAACTACATGTCTAATCACTGTTATACATCTGAAACTAATATAATATTGTATGTCAACTGTAATTGAAAAATAAAAAAATATATTTTAAAATGTTATAACAATGCTATCAAGTTATTGGGCCACAAACCTAGGGGTTTGTTTTGAGATTCTCTTTGTCCATATAGCTGGTAAAATCAGTCATTCTGGGGAGAAGCTATCGTTCTCTGATTTGTTTTGGGATGTGGAAATTAGACCATCTCAGTTCACAAAGTGCCAAGATGAAGGTATGGGCCTACAGCACAAAGGGACAGGGAGCTGTTTCAGCCAGCTTGCTCCCAAACCTTAGAGTTACTAACTAGGCATGATCCTCATGTTTTCACACAATCTAGTCTATGTCAGCAAGGATAAGGTTTCACACTGGAGTTATGATCCAGATCCAAGATAGGAATAAAGTGTTTCCTGGTCCAGTGTTGTCATTGCATGTGCATGTGATTTTCATTTGGGAAAAGGGGAATTATGAAGGAGGCGCTGTTGGGATAAGATTCATGAGTTTGGCTGTTGCCTTTATTCAGTTTATTTCCTTCTAAAGACATGAGTCATGCCAAGGTCACAGAGAGTACTTGATAATATGGCATACATCCTGGTTTGTCCCAGGTCATCCTGCCTTACACCATTTTCCCCAGTATCCTGCCCAGTTTACAAAATGACACCTGCCCTCCCTCCCCAAATATTTCTGTTTGGAAATGTTATATGATCAAACATTTAGGACTAAAGCCCAGGGCCTATAACTTTTAAACCAATGCCTTTTCTGCTTCTCTGGGCTATTGCTTATTTGTTTGTATGCAATTTTCAGGCCTCTGCAGCAAAAACTTATCACCACTGCTCAAAGCACATGACATTACTGTAGGGACAGGATTAACATCTCCATTATCAAATTATTAAAAAGATGATCAGTAAAAAGGTATACCTCAATACAATTTGCTCAAATAAAAATCAAAACAGGTAAAATTTTTGTATTCCATTGGTATTTAAAATCTTAACCATGTCTTCTAACATTTGAGATATTTTTATGATCCCGATTTCCTGTAAATTTTATTTTGACTTGGTAATATTTGCAGATTTTATAGTCTAATGCCTTCCTTTGCAAGTTTCTCTCCCACGACATTGTGTACCTAAAGTTCATTTTGGAAGCCACATCAAAGATCTCAAAATGTGTCACCTGCAATTTAGTTAATGTTTTCTTAACCCCCCTCCCCTTTGTTGGGTAATAAGGAACTTTGATACTGAAAACGGTTAATCTAAGTGCATTTTATTAGGGGCATGTTAAGGTTGGGCACTCAATGGAGAAGTGTTTCACACTCACAGATATTTCAAAGCTCTTGGAAAGATCCACTCTGAATGAAGGTAGACAAGGAAAGAACACTTGGGATAAACAGAATTGTGCTACAAGGACCAACAATACAGGAAATAGTGGAATAATATTGTTCCCTAAAAAGACCTTTGAATCTCAAAGTTCTTAGGTCCCATATTTGTAGACTGTCATCATCCAGAGCCTTGAACTTAAACTCAAGTTTAATGAAATAGAGCAATTTATGTTCCCCCTTATCTTAATATAATGCCTATATTTCAAAAATTGTAAGTTTAGCCCGGCCAGGAGTGGCTCAGCAGTTGAGCGTCGACCTGGGATCCAGGTGATCGGGGTTCGATTCCCTGTCAGGGCACATGCCCCAGTTGCGGGCTTGATCAATGACTCTCTCATCATTGATGTTTCTACCTCTCTCTCCCTCTCCTTTCCTCTCTCTGAAATCAATAAAGATATATTTTAAAAAAATTGTAAGTTTAGTTAGGGCATTTTGTTAAAGGAACCAAGCATTTCACTCCAGCTCTCTTCCTCACCCCAAATTCCTGTGTATAATACTTTCAAATATAATAAACTACCTATTGGATAAATACAGTGTGTTATTTAAGAATTTTGATTCTGTTTTAACCCATACATGTCCTATATGGTGCCTTAATGACCTCAAGGGATGTATACCTTATGTAGGTCATGTGGCATTGTGCCTAGAAGCACTCATAGCCAACACATTCCCTAAAGGCAGTTGACTCCTGGTGGCTTCCAGAGAAGACTGTAGTCATCTGCAAGCGCTCTAGAATGATCATCATCTTTATGTGTTAAAACCATGCTTCCTGGAGAAATACATCATGTCAAAGCAAAGCTTCCTCCTTCTGCTGGGTACACTTCAAAACCCAGTCAGGGAGTAGATGAGAAGGTGTAGAGAGATTCTTTGTATCAGGAATAATCCTGGTGTGCCGTAGGTGCCTGGGTCTCTCCCAGTTCATGTCTCATTGATGCACATTGGTGGGGAAGGCCAAAGAAATGCTCCCTCTGGGGCCTGATAGATGGAGACTAAACACTGAGGAAAGAAGGAGGTCTAATCCATACTGGGTGCTCCAGGAATGTTAGAGTTCTTCGATAACAAGTTGTATACACACACACATACACAGGGTGTAAAGTTATCTCAGCTATGACAACCACTCTTGTGTGTGTATGAACTACCTCTTTATAATATGTTAGTTAGCACCCTTACCTCATCTACAACTTTCCATATTTCTTGATCATTCCACTGTTCGTAGGGATCCAAGTTTTTTCTAAATGTTCCAGAGAAGATAAATACTTTCTACAGCAATAAGGAAAAAAAGAGGAAAGTATGAATAACATAAATATATTTTTTTCCCCAAATTTTATTGTGAAATAGTTCAAGCAGAAAAAGTATTGTAAAATAATATAACACCCACCCATGTACTTACCATCTAATTTTCTTAAATTTAAAAAATTTTATATTTGCTTTGTATCTTTTTTAAGAAATAAAATATATCTACAGTTGAAGCCGCTTATGAACATGTTTCTTATCCCAATGTCCTTAGGATAAAGAAATTAAGATCACTGTAAATAGTGGGAAATTAAATTTTTTATTCCTAGTAATATTTCTTATTACAAGCAAGTATAATATTAAATTAATAGTTAAAAATTATAAGATTATGAGTTGCAAAGGTTTGAACAAATTTTTAGTTTTTATTAATGTATTTTCCTTGAATTTCTATTACAAACCTAGTTTCCTAAGGGATTTTAAAATTAAATTACAGACACTTATTTAAACACATGTTTATCTGGTCTGTAAACCAAGGCACACCTCTACTTCCAAAACCAGACAGGCACAGGAGAATTCACTTAGGAATCAGTGAAAGAGCAGAAATCAAATATTTGTTTAACTGAATGCATGCTACAGAGGGAAGGCGGAGGCAGGTTGAGATTGATCTTGCTGAAGTAACACAATGACAACCTAACTCCCTGCAAGGAGTACTGCTCAGCTATCACCCTGTGATACTCTACTTGCCACGTTACTGTCAACTTAGGTAGACCTATACGATTAAAAGGTGTTTTAAAAGAAATTTGCTATCTCATTGGGAAATGATGATACAACAATAATATTCAGTTCTCTCTTTGTGCCTGTGAGCGAACTGAAAAATATTTTTGATATTAACGTTCAGAATAATTTTTTTCTTTGTCCTTTTGGTTTTGCCTTTGGTTAGTAACATCCAGAAAGAAGTAAGAACTGAATTTCTTAAAGGCTTAGTTTTCACAAATTGCTTTAGACAGAGAATCCTCAGTGTCAATCGGATCTGTAAGGAACTGCACAAGGCAAGATGCCTACAGATTAATGGTATCTGTGCCTCTCAGGCAGAACACGAGTATCTTCATGATGGCGGCCACAGACAAGGGGAAATACACCAGAGATCTCAATACCCAGGGCAAAATCTATGGCCTAAAGAATAAAGGTGTTGCCAGATATCTCAGGAATCCTCTAGAGCCCCAACAAGAAGCCTTGTCTGCTATTACTTAACTTCCTGAGGGATATGTATATTGCTTTACAGAAGTGGATGTGAGTTGACTAGATGACTCATCAGATGACAAGATGTATGGTAAGTATATCTGTGCATTCTCCTCCAAGCTTCCAAGTAAATGAAAGCAATGTCTAAATAAGCTAAACAGAGCAAAGGGAATTATCAGAGAATTCTGATAAAGTGAGGAGAATTGAAGAGGATGTGGCTCTGAGAACTTGAGTCAATTCATTATTTTAAAAAATTGGGCTTATTTGGTATCTAAAGTTCAAAGACTTGCCAGTGGAATTTTGCCATTTACTATTATTTATTTATTTATTTATTTATTTATTTATTTATTTATTTATTTATTTTTATTTAAAATATTACAAATGTCCCTTTATCTCCCCAATGACCTATTCTACCCCATCCCACCCCCTTCCCCAGTCCCTCTTCCCACCATTGTCCATGTCCTTGGGTTGTGCATATATGCACATAGATTCTTTGGTTACTCTCTTCCCCTCCACCCACCCGTCCTCCTCCATCCCTCTGACATTCATCAGTCTCATCTATGCTTCCATGTCATCGAATCTATTCTGTTCATCAGTTTATGAAGTTCTTTAGATTCCACATATAAGTGAGATCATGTGGAGAAAGGGGAACTCTAGTACACTGCTGGTGGGAATGTAGCGTGGTGCAACCACTATGGAAAAAAGTATGGAGGTTCCTCAAAAAATAAAAATGAAGCTGCCTTTTGACCCAGTGATCCTACTTCTAGGAATATGTCCTAAGAATCCTGAAACACTAATCAGAAAGAATATATGCACCCTTATGTTTATAACAGCACAGTTTACAATAGTTAAGATCTGGAAACAGCTCAAGTGCCCATCAGTAGATGAGTGGATAAAAAAGCTGTGGGACATACACATCATGGAATACTATGCAGTAAAGAAGAAGGTTCTTGTACCCTTTGGGACAGTATGGATGGACCTGGAGAAAATTATGCTAAGTGAAATAAGTGAGGAAGAGAAAGCCATTTACTATTTTTTACATTTTTCTTTTAATATTGTAGTTCTTTATATCAAAGGTTTCTAGCTTTACTGAGAGGGATGGGAAATAACAACTGTGGAGGTTTACTAAGCATCAGAGAGTGTATATGTGCTTCAGGAAAGTTATCTCCACTGGGAACTAAGTGGCTGGAAAACAGAGCTCTTGCTTACGGCAGGTTTACCACATCCCAGGTAAGGCTCTTGACTTGGGGTATCTCTTTATCTTCATATCAGCCTAATGAAATAGATGCTATTATTGCACATGAAGGGAAAATTTAAGTGACTTTCCCAAAGGTCCCAAGGGTGTTTGTCTTCAAACCTGTGCTCCTTGCCACCATAGCAAAATGCCTCAAGTCCTACGTGGACCAATTTTTCCTCTAATCTGGAGCTCAGGAAAGATTAAGGGCTGGGTAGGATCAGCCCTACGGGTCTATAAAGATCCCAACAGCACTCAGTAGCATAGTATTGATTACAGTACTGCTATCCATCCACTGGCCACAGCTCAGGTCCTGCACTGTCAATGGAGAGGTTAGCTTCCTCTTCTCATGCAGGATCTGAGTTGAAGGGTTCTATATTGGCTACAGTGTCTTTGTAAGTTTTAAGAGGACTTACATATCCAATGGAACAATACAATATAAATTTTATTGCAGACAAATGGAATAGTGCCATTACTCTGGATGACCATGGGTGGAGGCAAAAGGTATCATAACATCAAACCAGACACAGAAATTATTCAAGGAAATGCGGTTTGCAAAGATGGTATAGTAATATAATTCTGGCCTAGTAGATATATCTATGAATAAGAATCCAAGCTCTTTGAGCCTCCGGGTTCTCACTGTAAAATGGGAAATGCCATCTTTTTTCTCAAATCTACTCTACCTCTAGGCTTTCCATTTCAATACATGGCACCTTCATTTCCTCAGTGCAAAAACTTGGGAGTCATTCATGACTTATCTTTCTCCCTAATCTTCCCAAAATGGAATCAATCATCAGACCTGTGAATTGTTTTCCCAAAATATGTCTCAAATCCATTGATTTTCTATCTCTACTGCTACTGCATAGTTTGAGCCATCAATGCTTCTCTCTGGAACACTACAAGAACCTCCTAATTAATCTCTTTCCTTTCACTCTTGCTACCCTTCGAGTCCAATTTCATTTAGTGACCAAAGCAGTCCCTACAAGTATAAATTGGATTATGTCATCAACCTTTTGAAAAACATTCAGTGGCTTTCCATTGCACTCAAGGAAAATGTAAAATCCTTAAGATGGTCGACAGACCCTACATGATTTAGTCCCTTCTACTCCTTCTGGCCCATTTAGTGTTCTCCATGCCCCCCGGCCTTTCACTCTAGCCACATGGCTTTCTTTTACTTCCTCAGATTCTTCACACATTCTATACTCCCTACCTATGAATCTCATCTCCTACTATCTTCCCATGGCCAACTACATCCTTCAAGTCTCAAACCAGATGTCACTTCCTCTAACTGGCATCTTTCAAATCATCAAAATCAAACAATGTCCCTCGAGGTGTGATCTCATAATAACTGTACTTTACAGCTTATAGTATTAAAATGTTTATGAATTTGTGATAATTTTTGTAGTGATCATCTCTTCTTCACCACAACTTTGCTGTGTACCCTGTCATTAACTCACAGGCTTTGTACATAGTATATGCTCAATAAATGTTTCCTGAATAAATAAATGGGCTGATTTAAAGATAAAAAGTAAAAATATAAAAACATAGTCAGAATTCTGCTATTGCTTTTATTCCTTTGGCAAGAATAACTACTATAACCAATAGTCTTGAAAGAAATAATACTAACAATCAATTAAAACCATTTCTATATATAATTGCTTGGGAAATAGTATGCCTAACTTTTTCTAATGACTTAATCATTTACATGTAATATTTGTCAAATGTTTAGTACTGTATATTAATTAATTTTATTTCAAATTGATATATATACAAAATTATAAAGGAAGGAAGCTGCTTATTGAAATTAGACACCCAAAAGTTTAGATGTAGTGGATTTAATACAATTCAGAAATTCTGTAAGTCTTTTGTATACAGTTTACTGTCTAGCATTAAAGTAATGTTTTAATTTTAAAGAAAAATTAACTGAATGAACTGTTCAGTTCAAATTCAATTTCATACAACTATTCAAACATTTCATTCCTGTCTTACAAATATTACAAATAGTATCTGGCACGCTCTTGTTTCCAGGGTGCCAGTAGCTGTTTTAGTTCTGTTTTCCTTTTAATTTATTTTCATTGTTGAAAGTATTACAGATGTACCCTTTTTCCCCATTAATCCTCTCCATCCCAGATCCGCCACCCCCACAGGCCTTCACTACTGTCTGTGTCCCTGGTAGGCCAACAGCAACTTATGAAATTGAAGCAGCAATAAAAAAAACTCCCAAAAAACAAAAGCCCTGGTCCGGACAGCCTCACAGGGGAGCTTTCTAATTCTTTAAGTTGTAAGGTGAGATAGTTTACTAAAAATTTTTCTTGATTTTTGAGGTAGGCCTGTAGTGCTATGAGTTTCCCCTCTCAGGACTGCTTTCGCTCTGTCCGATAGATTTGGGGTTGTTTTGTGTTCATTTTCATTTGTTTCCAGGATGTTTTTGCCTTCTTTCTTGATCTCATTGGTAACTCATTCATTGTTTAATAACATGCTATTTAGCTTCTATGTGTTTGAATGTTTTTGAGTGTTTTTACCATAGTTGATTTCTAGTTTCATGCCATTGTGATCCAAGAAGATGCTTGATATGATTTCAATCTTCTTGAACTTATAGAGACTTGTTTTGTGTCCTACAATGTAAGCCTATCTTTGAGAATGACCCATGTGCACTTGAGAAGAATGTATATTCTGCTCCTTTGGGATGAAATATTTTGTAAATGTCAATTAAATACATCTGATCTAGTGTGTCATTTAGGGTCACTGTTTCCTTGTTGACTTTTTTTTTGGTCTGGAAGAATTATCCAGTGAAGTTGAACTATCCAGTTTAAGTCCCCTACTATAACTGTATTGCTGTTGATCTCTCCCTTAAAGTCCTCCAGAAGTTTTATATATACTTAGGTGCTCCTATATTTGTGCATACATGGTTACTTCCTCTCCCTGGATCTATCCCTTTAGTATTATGTAGTGACTTTTCTTGTCTCTTGTTATGGCCTTCATTTTGAAGTTATTCTGTCAGAAATGAGTATTGCTACCTCAGGTTTTGTGGTGTTTTTTTTCATTTCCATTTGAATGGAAAAACTTTCTTTTCTGTCCCTTCACTCTCATACTGTGTGAGTCTTTTGTTCTGAGGTGGGTTTCTTATAGACAGCATATATTTGAGCCATGTTTTCTAATTCATTCAGCTACCTTATGACGTTTGATTGGAGTATTTAATTCATTTACATTTAAGAGTATTATTGATAGGTACTTATTTATTGCCATTTTAATTCTTTATGCCCATATTTCTCTCTCTATTTCTTATTATTATAGCAGCCCCTTTAACATTTCTTGCAGTGCTAGTTTGGTGGTGATAAATTCCTTTAGCCTTTTTTTGTCTGGGAAGCTTTTATTTCACCATCTATTTTGAATGATAACCTTGCTGGATAGAGTAGTCTTGGTTTCAGATCCTTGTTTTTCCTTACCTTGAATACTTCATGCTATTCCCTTCCAGTTTGTAGTCTCTGATGAGAAATCAGCTGACAGCCTTATGGGAGCTCCTTTGTAGGTAACAGATTGCTTTTCTCTTGCTGCCTTTAAGATTCTTTCTTTGTCTTTGATTTTTGGTATTTTAATTATGATGTGTATGGGCATGTAGTTCTTTGGGTTCTTCTTGCTTGGGACACTCTGTGCCTCCTGAACTTGTATGACTTTGTCCTTTACCAGGTTAGGAAAGTTTTCTGCCATTAGTTCTTTAAACAGGTTCTCTATCTCTTGCTCACTTTCTTCACCTTCTGGTACAACTATGATGTAAAGATTGTTACGTTTCAGATTGTCCCACAGCTCCCTTAAACTGTCCTCCTGTTTTCTAATTGTTTTTTTCCTTTTGGTTCTCTGATTGAGTGATTTTTTTCTACCCTGTCTTCTATTTCACTGATCTGATTCTCAGCCTCCTGTAACCTGCTGTTTATTCCTTCCAATGTATTTTTTACTTTTGCTATGTTATTCTTAATTTCCTTCATAGTTTCCATACTTTTTCTCATGCTGTTAAGCATTCTTACAATCATTATTCTGAACTCTGTATCTGATAGGGTT
Organism: Miniopterus natalensis; assembly: GCF_054644295.1. Taxonomy (NCBI): domain Eukaryota; kingdom Metazoa; phylum Chordata; class Mammalia; order Chiroptera; family Miniopteridae; genus Miniopterus; species Miniopterus natalensis. The sequence continues at coordinate 26,100,307 of NC_142090.1, forward strand.
GCTTATCTCCATTTCATTTATCTCTTTTTTTAGAGAATTCTCTTGTTCTTTCATTTGGAGCTTGTGTTTTTGTCTCCCCTTTTTTAAAAAGCTACCTGTTTGGGTTTGTTTTTATGTATTTGGTAAACCTGCTAGGACTCCCAGTCTTTCTGGATGGTCTCTGGTGCAGGACAGTGTCAGACACTGTTTGTGATTGGCCTTGAGTACCCTGTTTAGACCTCTCAGTTATCTACAGCTTGTGGCTCTGTCTGCTGGGTCTGGGTACATTTAGAAAGGACCAAGATGTGCACCAAGATCTAATGTTTCTAGCCCCACATCCAGAAACAGATCAAGCAAATACTCAAATCATCCAGAGATCTACCTTTACCTTCAGGCTGATTGTTAGTCTCTTAATGAGCCTCGGGCTGTAGACCACAGCAAGGCATAAACTTCACAGGAGGGGGCAAGAGGTTTTCCAGCAGGGTGGGGCAATTGCCTCACCTCCAAGACATAAGCTGCATGGATAGTAAAGGTATGCCTGAGAAAGATGTCCTCTGCACTTGGGGGGATGACTCAGAACAGGAATCCAAGCTCTATACCCAGAGCCCTCAACCGTGGATTCTCCTCACACAGCTTCAGTCCACTCTGCCCTCCCTCTGCTGGAGCCCAAGGTGAGTAGCTGCATATGAAATTTTGTGTGGTGGCTCTTTAAGAGGGTGCCTGCATTTCCACGTGCCTCTTCCTGGCCAACAGAAGCCCTGTTGCTTTTCACAGCCAGATGTTATGTGTATACCTTTCTCAGTTCTGGTTCTCTGGGCTGGAGAGCCCAGCTTGGGGTTTAGACCCTGAAGTCCTCAGTGGGAACCCCTCCACAGCTGAGATATCCCTCCAGACCTTCAGCTGGTGCCTGTGGGAGCCCAGGCAGTCCTCTCGTGCCTCTGCACTTCCTACCAGTTTCTGTGCAGTCTCCACTTTAGGTCCTGGGTTATGAGGGTGCTCTCCAGCTAGTCTTCAGTTGATTAGTCAGGATGGTTTTTCCATAATTTAGTTGTAATTCTAGTTTGGTCCTGGGAGAGTGTCAGTGTAACTTCTACTTAATCCCCCACCATCTTGGAATCTCCTTAGTTCTGTTTTCTAAACTGTGTGAAGTTTCCACAAATTTATCTCTAAAGCTGAGAGGTCTTTGGAGGTCCCTTACACCCTTTTCCCTGACTTACAAATGAAATAGCCAAGACCCTGAGAAGTTAAGTGGCTTGGCCAAGGTGACACAGCCAGACTGATTGTACAGCAAAAAATATACCTGAAATTATAAATCACAATGATCTTCTATCTACCTTTTAAGAAGCTATTTACCGATAGAAAAATTAAGATATGCAAATATTTGATATTTATTTAATGTCATGTATATATGGTATAAAGAACAATTCTTGGGACTCAAGGAGAAAAATAAAGAGAGCACCATTGTTCATTGCCTGACTGATCTCCTTCCTGAAGCTGACTCTTCAGCTCAGTGGAGTGCTCAAAGTTGTAAATATATCACTGCAATAGACAGTATGCTTTAGCCTTGTATATCAAGTGAAAAACAAAAAAGCAATTTGAATGATGTGATAACTGAACATAGAATAAATAAATTAAATGAGACAGAGAAATGACTCCTATCCTTAAAGATATAGTGCTCTTTTTGAAAAAGATTTTTGATTGATTTTTAGAGAGAGGGAGACATTGAGGTAAGAGTGAAATGTCAATTGGCTGTCTCTTGCATGCCCCATACCAGGGATAAAGCTTGCAACCTGGGCATGTGCCCTGACTGGGAATAGAACTGGCAGCCTTTCAGTGTATGGGACGATACCCAACCAATGAGCCACACTGGCCAGGGCAAGGATATAGTGCTTTTTTGTTTTGGCTCAGAATATATACAGGGTGGGACAAAAGTAGGCTTACAGTTGTGAGTATGCAAAACACAGAGCTTATTCTTGTATTATTATTTATTATTACATTATTTTCCACACGAAGTTATAAACACACATACATATATGTATAATATTAATATGTATATATATTTATATCATGTTTAGTTCTTTTAAAATGTTGCCCAAATGCTTGTAAGTATCACAGTGACTAAAATTTTATAAGTTGAATCTGTGAAATAGAAATCCATCCAATTTGAACAAATCAAGAATGTGAGATTGAATTATAGAATTTAAAAAATAAATGTTGCTTTGCTTTTATGAACATCCATTAACAAGAAGAGTGAATAAATTATTTGTTAGTAAAAAATGTTTAATATTTATAGCAAATAGACAATAATTTCATAAGGTTAATATATATACAATTTATTTGTATGTAAATGATTACATTTAAGATGTTCAAATTATTGCTTCCTGTAAAGTCATTTAATGCTTTAAAACCTGTTACAAACAACTTTTTAGCGTATACTTTTTCAGAGACAGTATAAATAATATTTTCTTGGTCTGACCAAATTATCAAAGACATCAAATTTTTAGGCTTAGAAGTATTAAGATAATCTTAGTTATATGGCATTAATAACAATACTAGGTGTTTTTTTCTTCTCCCTTGAATTTGGGACTCCAATCCCATTGTCCTCCTCATTAATTTTACTACAGTTTAGCTGGAGAGTTTCTTAGCCCATTTCCCTGCTCCTGATTCTGCCTCTCTGAAGTCCATCATCCACACTCTGCCAGCAGCAGCATACCCTTCTAACACCCTTTCACCATCTCTTCCTAGCTCAAAAGAGTCAACCCATTCCTTATCTGTCAAGTCTTTCCCTTATTCTCCAAATACTCTGTAACACATGGCTTCCTCTGCCTTTTGATCCCCAACTTTTTCTAATTCGTATCTCTGTATTTGTTCATAATGTCTCTGCTGGGATCCTGGAATATCTTCTCTATAACTCCCTGCCCTAAACCTTTCTAAAACCTATAAGCTTTGTGGCCCACCTTAATTATCACCTTCTCTGTGAAACCATCCATACGTATTTGTTAATTCCTACAGCATATACCTCCCATTCAATACAAAGATGAAGAGAACATGACCCCATGTCCTTAAGGAACTACATATGATAACATCACCACAACCCAGTGTATTGTATTTACTACATACCAGGGAGTAGATTATTTTACTTTTTTATTTCTAATCCTCACCCAAGGATATTTTTTCCATTGCTTTTCAGAAAGTGGAAGGGAAAGAGAGCTAGAGAGAGAAACATTGATGTGAGAAAGATACATGGATTGGTTGCCCCTCCCATGCACCTCAACAGGGGCCAAGAATCGAGCTTGCAACTGAGGTATGTGACCTTGGCTTGAATCGAACCTGGGACCCTTCAGTCTGCGAACCGATACTCTAACCACTGAGCCAAACCAGCTAGTGCATATTTTACTTATCATTTTACTTATTTAATCCTCACAAAAATCCAATGAAGAAGTTACTACCAGTATACTCATTTTATAGACAAAGAAACTGAGGCTCAGAGAAATGAAATAACTTGTCAAAGATTACACAGCTAGTAAAGTTCAGATAATAATAGAACCACAGTCTCTTGTAAAAGAGATCAAACATTTAGTGACTAACCACAAAACAATGTATATTGAATTCTTACTATGCAAGCTATTGTGTCATGTGCTATATTAAAAGATAGAATAATTAGTAAGGTAAAAAATCTGTTTTATTTAGCATTTCTGCCAGTCTTTTCTGATTGGTGATAATTTTGTGCTTAAATACTGCTTCCTAAACTAAAATGTCTGCAAAGTGTTTACAATACTGAGTGAAAATTAAACAAATACGCAGATAATCCTAATACAAGACATAGAGAAGTGCCAGGAGAGACCCATAGACACAGTTCTAGATCCCATCTGGAACTGACATATGGGACTGGAGACTTGGAGTTAGATTCAGGCTTAATGGGGGGAAGAAAGTGAGTTAGAAAAGATGACCTGACAGAGTTTAATATTTGTGATGGCAAAATGACTATGGTGAAGAAAGATTGCCTCAGACAGAGGAGGTGCATGAACAGAGGAAATGAGAGAGAAAAGTCAAGTATCTTTCATGGAAAGGCAAATCCAGATGGAATGAAACATAAAAGTGCCTAGGTATGAAGAGTGGTGGACCTGTCTGGAAAGGCTGGGTTGAGACCTGTCAGGAACCTAACCACAAATGGAAGAATTTGGACCTATTCAGTGAGGGGAGAAGTTCCCTAAAAGGCAAATCACACAACTGGACTGTTGCTTTAAAAAGCTTAATTTGTGTGCAACTTATGATGGAGAAATGCAAACAAGATGAGAAAAACACAGCAGTGAAAGCAAAAAAGAAGGAAGGATACAGTAACGTGGAGGGGCTGGATTCTCTCTCATAATTGCTCATAGCACTCCCTGACTAGCCCGTGTCTTGACCCACGACTATATTTAATTACCTATGTTTAATTTATCATTTTTGTTTCTTCCTTTGATCCCTGACTTATGGCAATGAATATACTTTTGAGCTTCTGACTGGAGGTTCATAGGTTGAATTAGGAGCTCAATACCACTAATATAACTATTGAGTCTATAGTACTTACTACACTTTAAGCATGTAGAAGGAGTTTAATAACTATTAAATTGTGAATTATTGTTAAACTGAATGAGAACTGCTGGGCTCCCAACTTCATTTTTCAGATCTATAGATACATGTTTTGGTCCTAACTAATATCCCTCACAACAAAAGAGTTCCAACTTTGTAGTGCAAGTCATGTGTAGGCATGGATTAGTTTCGGAGCAAAGTCTCATTGCAAAAAGAGGCCTGTCATTCCTTCAGAATAACTTTGCAGCCTTTCAAACTTGTAATTGAAGCTTTGAAAGTACATTTTAAAATTATTTTTCTGTTTTCCATGAATTAAGTGCTTAACAAGGCTTAAGGCTAATGAACAATTTTAAGTCTCAGTGTTCAAATAATTGCTTTAGTCCATTGGGCTCTGACTCTAGGCTTCACTGTCACCTCTCCATGCCCTCAGAGCCCACAGGTAAAGTAGAACAAATTAAAGAAGGTTCCACCTTGAAATGTACACAATACCGTTTCCTGGGCTGGTGCATTCTCTAAGATTACTTTCTAGCTACAGGAGGGAAGAACAGAAATAAAACAAAACACAATTGCAAGAACTTGCCAAAACTAATGACATCTTGTGATTCTACAGCTGGTATCTCAGAATGACTGAAGGAAAGGGAAAGTTTCTTTTTCAAAATTCCTGTTTCATATGTCTGAAAACAAGTGACTAATTGACCCAGAGATCTCTGATGTTTCAGTGTCAGAGATCTTGGAGGGGAAGTATGCTCTTGCAAGTTCAGAAAGATGAAAAGAAGAAAAAGACAGAAAAGCAAAAAAAAAGGTTCTTGTAGAATTTTAAATTCCTTCTTTTTGTTTTTTAAGGTCAAACTCTAGGAAAGGAAAAAAAATACATAATTTGAACTTTCAGTAAAAGTATCTCTTGGTTTGGATGTTTAAAAGGTATGAAGAGTTTGCCCTCTTTCTCTCTTTCTTGGGTATTCACTTCATGTTCTCAAGATGTCAGTGCAGAAGAATCAGTACATTCTGTCTATAGACATCTTTGTGACATTCAGAGACAGTCCCAGAAACCAGAATCATAAACATGTACAATCAGAAGCATTTCCACTAACATAATCACACATTTTAAAAGGCATATCTCAAAGTATTTCTTGTTTAGTTTATAAAAAGCTTGAAGGCATAGAAGAGAGAAAATGAAATAAAGGCCAGTTTGGAAAATCCACTTTGGCAGAAAGTGAAGATAAAGAATTTTCATAACTCTGGCCTACTCGATTTTCCTCCAGGTCTTGCATATTTAGGTTCCCAAATAGAACACATGATAAAACAAAACCCTCTCTATCACATGGCAGATAAACAAAAGGATTCCCAGAGAAACTGGAATTATTTTTTAGAACTTTGCTTATTCTAATGGGCAGGTTTTTGTGAGTAAGAACAACAAGGAAACAAAAGCTTCATTTTTTAGTTAAAAATAGAATCAGAAAACTTAGTGTCAACTGAACAGCAACTCTTCTCAGGCAACCAAATTCTACTCTCTGTTTGACATTTTCATTTTGCCTAATGCTATCACCTTGGGATACATGTATTCCCACTGTTTCTCTTTAGACCATCTGACAATTCCTTTTCTCTTTCTGAAGAAACAATATTGTTTTTCAAAGTACAACCAGGATTAAGCTTCTGGCAACATGGCAAAGTCTAGACAAATGAAATAAAAGCACCATTCTAGTAGTTACAATATTTAGGGCCTCATTAGTTGAAAAGAGCAAATGTTACACAAAGGTAACCTATCAAAAAATACAAGCTTTTTTCTTAGAGTAGATTTATAATGGACCTACTGGGAGATGTTCCTAGCATTTAAATTTTGTGTTAAAAGTAGATAATTGTGAGTACCATGGTAGTGGAATAGATTCAGTGCCCATTAATACAAAGAGGGCAAAGTGATCATTGAAACAGTGCTCCATAGAGATGAGAGCAAATACCAGAAGATATGTAGCACATGCCTCTCAGACTTGCTCACATTAAATACATTCATTGGTTTCCATTTGGATCATTTTAAAATGGAACTGTTGCTGTTTTCCTCATATATATAAGAAGTCCTCTTGTATAATAAAACAGAATGATACTAAGCCAGTGAGGCTAGAGATACTTTGTGACCAAATCAGAGAGTGATATTAAAAAAATGTGAAGGGATTAGCCAAAAACCTTATATACTTAACACATAGACACTGACAGCAGTGTGGTGATAGCCAGAGGGAAAGAGGGTTGGGGGATAAGTGGAAGTGGGCAGAGGCAAGGGAAATGGGGACCGAAAGAGACTTTGCTTGGGTGATGGGCTCATGATGCAGTGTGCAGATGATGTTTTGAGTTGTATGCTGAAACCTTTTGTGAAACAATGCCACTCCAATAAATTCAATTTAAAAAAAAATGCTCACAACCCAGAGGCTCATGTAGGCAGAGCCAGCACCAGGCAAAAAGCTTAGTTCCTGCCCTGGCTGTTTTGGCTCAGTGGTTAGAGCGTCCACCCATGGACTGAAAGGTCCTAGGTTCGATAACGACCAAGGGCACATACCTTGGTTGCAGACTCATCCCTGGCCCCGGTCAGGGCGAGGGAGGCAACCAATGGATACGTCAATGTTTCTCTCTTTCTCTCTGCCACTCTCTCTGAAAAGCAATGGAAAAAATATTGTCGGGTGATAAGCTTAGTTCCTGAATCTCAGCTTCTCTTAGAGCAGTTTCTCCCCACACCCATCCCATCACTGTCTTCTGCCCCCTCCTCCCCTTTCTCTCAGAAAAAAATAATAAATAAATAAATAAATAAATAAATAAATAAATAAATACACCTTTCTCTCTCTCTCTCTCTTTTTTTTTTTTTTTTTAAAGCTACAGATTAATCTGACATGGTTTATTCTTATCCAAAGTACAAAAAAACCCAATCATTACACTTTTTATTTTCAATTCCACTACCTCATGATTCCAAGTGTTTTTTCTTTTTATTTCAGCAGCATCTTTTATATCTTACAAAGTATTTCTCAACCTGCTGGGATTGCTAACTTGGAACTCAGACCACTGAAGCAGGACAAAAAATCTGACAAAAACAAAAGCCCCATGCTCTCACTACAGATTGTGTCTCCTGGGACAGACTATCAAAACTATTAGTATTTCAATAACTGGGTATCAGAGAATTCTGAATTTTTAGAGACAGTTTTTCTCCTAATGAAAAGATAGCATTGCACAAAATGGACAGAAATATATAATGAATATATTTTGCAGGGAAATGTGAATTTCTTGAATACAAGCATCAAATAATGAAAAAATTATATGTAGTTATTTTTTCTCCCTAGTTAAGTCTTTTCCGGCTTACCTGTGGTATAACTCCAAAGGCTTTTCTCCACTCTTGCAAAGTTATTGAATCCCAAGACACACCATCTATTTGAATTTCTCCTTCGGTGTTCAACAGTCTCAAAAAAGCTGATAACAAAGTGCTCTTCCCTGATCCAGTTCTTCCCAAGAGGCCCACCTAGAATATAAGTGATGGCATTATTCTTGTGACATACAGGTACACTACCATAATAGTAATCTGGTATTATACTTCAATAAAAAAAACATAGGAACTGCTTTATATGTGTTTTTTTAAATATATCTTTATTGATTTCAGAGAGGAAGGGAGAGTGAGAGAGAGATAGAAACATCGATCATGAGAGTCATTCATCCGCTGCCTCCTGCACACCCCCGGCTGGGGATGGAGCCAGCAACCCGGGCATGTGCCCTGACCGGGAATTGAACCCCAATCTCCTGGATCCTAGGTCGATGCTCAACCACCGAGCCTCACCCGGTTGGGCAGAATGGTTTATTTTTAAATCACCACTGGGGGAGGATTTTTACTTATTTATTCGAACCTTTTTTGTACTCCCAATTCTGACTGATATTTATCTGGAACTAAATACAGAAACTGGCCATAAGGAATTGGACCCCATAGGCTGGCTTCACTTATCCCTGACCTTCAGTAATAGCAAAAAGGTTGAAAATGCCCATTTTCCATGAAGGAGAAGCAAAGATACAGTGTCTGAATGCACATCATTTCTAAGGGTGGGCTCAAGCCACACGCACAGACCTATAGTCTGATCTAGTTACAAACATAAATACAAGCTTGAAAATTCATGAATATGAAATAGTCCCCATACTTAGATACTGTCCTTTATACATAAGCAAGCATCAAGTTTAGGCCTGACAATAAGACTAAGTTCAGTGAGCTACACATTCCCAGAGAAGGCAGGTTGGACAGTTGTCAAATCAAATTCTTACATCCATACTGACTGACAAGAAGATAATTTTTGGAAGCAAAATCATATTAAAGAAAAGCAAAAACTATTTTTGTTACCTAAGGACCGTAAGAGTATAGTATGGAAGTGAGAACGCCATGCACAGCAAGGGGAGAGCAGGAGCTACAGGAGACTTACAGAGAGCCCACCTCTGTGTTCTGATGTCAGCTCAGACCCAGCACTTGGAGGAATGTGTTTTGAGTGAGATCAAACATTCCTACAGTTATTTAATGAGTAAACAGCCCAACATTTAGTGGCACTGATTAAATGTTCATTTCCTTCCCCTTAACATTAACCTGTGTTTTTGTTTTGTTTCGTTTTTTATCATTTAGCCATTTTTACAGTAGAACTGAGCAAATGGTCTTTTAGAGTAGTGATTTTCACATTACCTGTGGTAAAGGACAGTTATATTTTGTTTTGTTTTTTAGTTTCTAATCCATGGCAAATCAGTACTTTAAAAATCAGATAATAAAAGTGAATTTCTAAGTGCTTATTCTTAATTTTTATACTTATTACAGAAGAGTAACAGTTTGTAAACCAGAATGAGTTCACAGACACAATAAATGCTCTAGAGCATACAACAATCTTTAATAATAATAACAACTTATAAATCACTTACTAGGAACCTGGTAATAAACTAGGCCTTTGGGATAAACTGGTAAACAGTAATGACACAATTGTCTTTCTTTCATAAGAGCTCTATATTGAGGCTTTAAAAAATGTATGGCCTGGCCGGCCATGGCTCAGCAGTTGAGCATCCACCTAGGATCCAGGAGATGGAGGTTCGACTCCCAGTTGGGGCACATGCCCGGGCTGCAGGCTTGATCCCCAATCGGAGCGTGCAGGAGGCAGCCGATCAATGACAACTCTCTCATCATTGATGTTTCTGTCTCTCTCTCCTTGTCCTTTCCTTGCTCTGAAATCAATAAAGACATATTAAAAAAAAGAAAAGTATGTTCTCCATTTTGATGGCTGCCAGATGGAAGGGGTATTGGGGGATGGGTAAAAAAGGTGAAGGGATTAAGAAGTACAAATTGGTAGTTACAGAACAGTCACAGGGATGTAAAGTACAGCATAGGGAATATAGTCAATAATATCTAATAACTATGTATGGTATCAGATGAGTACTAGATTTATCAGGGTAATTACTTAGTAAGTTGTATAATGTCTAATTGCTAGGTTATACAACTGAAGCTGATTTAATGTTATATGTCAACTGCAATTGAAAAATAAAAAGTTTAAAGTTAAAAAATGTTCGTTCTTTGAGATAACTGCGAAAATCCGATAAATCAAATGCTATACACAAAACTCCTTTGAGGTTCTTCATACAACTAATCACAATCAGTAATTATTTATTCTTTTCTTGACTATTGCTTGTGTTAGCCCCAAGAATATAAATTCTTCAAGGGCACAGTAATCTGTCTTATTTCCCCTTGAATTCTCAGCACCTGGCACAATAGTTGGCCCATATAAACTGCTCAATATATACTTCTTTGGATTGACTGAGGGGCAGCCAGATAAAAGGATGAATGGATAGATGGGTAGAGGATGGATGGATGGATGGATGGATGGATGGATGGATGGGAAAAAGAGAAGAAGGGAGGGAAGTAGAGATGGAGGGAAGGAGGGAAGGAAAGGCAGATGAATGAATAAACTTATTTAGTTGATCTAACAAACAAATGGATTTGGGTAATTTGGTCAATTTCTAGGTCAATGGTTAATTTAAAAATCTTATGAAATTTCATGTGCAACTTCCATTTCTGAATCAGTCCATGTTGTACAAGCCCATTCACTATATGTCATGATTATTTGAACACAACAGTGAAGCTTTGTATAAGCAATCTGAATATGCCTTGTATAGGTGAGGTATGGAGGAAGAGAAGAAAAATTCAATAGGAGGAAGTAATTTTCTCTAAAGTCATATCCTAAGAATTTTTGATAAAAAGTGCCTTGAGGTCCAGGCCCCAAATCATTGGTCAGGATTTTAATGACTAGGATAAATGACATGTTCCCTTTCCTTAAAAAGAAAATACTAATTTTTAGAGAATTCAGTATTTATGTTGGGATGACACTAGATTCATAGGCAATTTATTAATCTTTTGTTTAGCTTTAAAATTTTTAGCTATTGCTCTGATTCCTTATATTATTGAACTGTTGGTATTGCAGTATGTTTAACATGTTTTTCATTCAACACCAAGGAATCTTACTGGTGTGTACCTAACAAAGTCTTCTTGTTATTTATATAATTGGCACTTACTAATTTTTTTCCGGGATCTGTTTTGCCAGGCTTATCAGTGACCTGTTGAATAAGCCACAGCACTTCCCGCAAATAAGCTTTTAAGATCTATGCTAATTTCAAGTCAGTGTTTTCTCGTAACTTCAATGCACCTCCTCCCTGAGAATTTTGGATCAAGATAAATCAAACTATTATGTGGAGAGTTAAACAGTGTTAGGTTTGGTGCTAGTTGTAATTGCATTGTACCGTGAATAGAACAGTCTCAGTACCTTCTTTTTAGAGTAACTGAGTCACCATTTTAACACTGCAACAGATTGTTGTAGTTATTTTTCATCTCCTAGTGGTCTTCAGAAATGAAGATGCCAAATCAAATAAAATTTCAATCCCCAAATGATAATAACTGCACCTTATATATCTTGACATATCTGTTTAATAATAAAACACAATCCTTAATATAATAAGTTCTTGAGAATATGCTCTTCATAAACTCAATATTATAAGCTACCAAGTGATTCAGCTATTATTTCACAATTGTTTTAAAAAATGTGTTTTTATTAATTGTTAGAGAGAGGAAGGGAGAGGGGGTAGGGGAGAGAGAAACATCAATATGAGAGAGAAACATCAATCAGTTTCCTCTAGTACTCATCCTGACCGGGGACTGAACCCATAACCTAGACATGTGCCATGACCAGAAATCTAACCAGTGACCTTTTGGTGCACAGGACTATGCTCAATTGAGCCACACTGGCCAGTACTCACAGCAATTTTTATCAAGATAGATGCCATGTATATAAAAAATTAAATAAGCATCTAGGTGCTTGTGCTGCTATTATCTGAACCTTTCATATTGCTTTGTTTCTGGCATCTCAGTATTTTGAAGTGACTACAAATAGAGAAGGTAGGTAAGCTCACCCGAAAGAATAGATCTTGAAGTACTATTAAATATTTATGTAATAAGATGACCGTCTAGTACTGTGATATATACAATATGCCATTTGAGGCATTTTGATAAGTTCAGGTTTATCATGAAAGACTGGGCTCCAAGTTAAAATCTGTCTGTATTTTAAGAGGAAAAAGAAAAGGAAAAAAAGAAGAGAGATTCTAGTTGAGGGAAGATGATATGGATATTAAAATTTAGCGAAAAACCCCCAAACAAACAAAAACTATTTGAGATTGAAAAGAAAAATAGATTTTTTAAAGTAAAAGTTGTAAAATATTTGCTACATTTCTTATATATTGAAAATAAAATTTAGATTCCAAGATGTCTGCAGAGTAGGTAGAAGCTACACTCCATGCTCCCAGGGCAAAATCAGATTTACAGCTAAATTATAGAGCAACCAACCTGAATAAATAACCAAATGAAGGCTAGCTGAACTGAAGTATTAGTAACCAAGGATTTACAGAAGAGGCCACAAAGAGACTGGTAAGAATGGCAGAAAAACAGAAAGGGCTAGACCCTACACCTACATGCAGTGCCTGGGAAGCTGGAGAAACATCTCAGCTGAAAAATTCCCTCCCCCCAGGAGTGAGGGGTCTCAACCCCATGCAGGGATTCCCAACCCAGAGCAACAGAGATGGGAAGAGAGCCCACATAGCATCTGGTGGTGAAAAATTAGTGGGGACTCAATCTTGAAGGGAGTATGCTAAAGATCCAGATGTCACCTTCTGAGGGCCAAGCACTCTTACTGTACCAGCACCAGCCTAAGAAGTGCACTGCCCGGTCTTCCAGGTACTGGCAAAAACATCCTGCTGTGCTCGAGTCCTATAGAGGAGTCTGCTGGCTGCACTCAGCAGGGAACTTTGAGGTGCTCTTTTTCTAAAGAAGCTCTTGGTGGAGACTCAGAGAGTGACTGAATGGTATAGCTTTGGAAAAGAGACCATTCTTCCCCACCTCAAGTGCACAGCCAGTGCCTTGCCTCCACCTGTTGAATCATTGGGCTTACCATTCCACTCTGTGGTTCTGCCCTGCTGAATTCACTCACACAGAAGGAGCAGACTGCTATACAGAGCTGGGACTTTCAGAGTGCCTCCCAGGGAAGTTTTTATCTGGGAATCAGATGGGTGGGTGCTGGGTTGTGTGGCTACATTGCAGGGTGGAGGAGAACCATAGAATGTGGGGGTTGGAGTCACTCCTATCTCCCCTGAGAGCTCAAACCTGGCTATCACAGAAAAGGGAAAAAGTGCTCACCTCTTTCCTACAGACTTGCCAGCACCACCCCAAATGGGAGACTGTTTGGACTCGCTCTCCCAAGTCCTGGTGACCCTGACCGGCTTAGTTCAGTTCCACGTTGGAAATGGTGTGCTGCTCAGAGCTGAGACATTTGCAGTGTGTCTCCCTCAGAGGATACTGTCTAGGACCAGGATGAAATGCTTGGTGACTCCTGTGGGTTCCACCAGCACCTCCTCCCATGAGAGACTCTTTTGATCTGTCCTTCTGAGACTAGGTGGCTCTGACCTATTGAGTTTTCTCCTGCAGAGAGGATGACTGGCCACACTCAACTTGAACCTGCAGCACGCTCCTCCTGGAGGAGCTAGAGTGTGAGACTCTAGCGTAGGGGCAACTTTCCCCCTCACTGAATGCCTGACCATGTACCATGTAGCCCCCAAGTAGGAAACTCACTAGCCCCATCCCCATTAGCCTCACCCTACCAAGCTCCTGAACTGTGCAAGGGTCTGTGCATTGAGCCAGTCTGGGCCCACACTACAGTCTTTCTTCAGAAGGTTCTGGAGGACGACCAGGTAACCTTTGGGAGAGGGTAAGTAGCTGACAGGTACAGGCAAATCTCAGCGAGCCTTGGACCTTTTATAGATTTGCTTCCAGCTCTAAGTTTTATGAGGTTAAATCCTTCTACACGGTTGGCTCCTCCCACACATACCCTGGCTCAGTAGACACAGCCATAAACAGTGAATAGTGTAGTAGTTCCAGACAGGTAGCCCAAGGACAATTACACCCATCTGACATTGAACTATAACTGAATTCACTTAAGTGAACCCAAAACCAACACAACCAGTGGTGGGCTTCAGACCACATCAGAGTTTGGCACAACTAGCCACACAAATGGCACACCCAAAGGGGGATTCCCACAGGCACCAGCCCCTGAACAGTGACTCATTCACTGTGATCAAGGTTTACCCTTAGAGTCAACCAGCCTGAAGGTTTAACTCCAACCACAAAAAGGCCAACAGAATTCAAGACACAACTACAATAGGAGGGTGCACATAACCTACAAGAAACATTCCTAGAGCACCAAGCTCAGGTGATCTGGAAGATTATACCACTGAGATCAACAAGATACCTACATCATAAAGTGATCACCACAAGTTTGGGAGTCATAGAAGATTTACTTAATATACAGAGACACAATAAGGAGACAAAGAAACATGTCTCAAATGAAAGAACTGGAGAAGTTCCCCCAAAAAGAATAAAATGAAATGGAAGAACCAAGATACCAGATACAGAGTTTAAAACAATGGTTATAAAGATGCTCAAAAGATCTTGGGGGAAGAATGGATGATCTCAGTGAAAACTTAAATAAAAAGATAATAAGAATTAAAAATGACATAGAGATATACAAAGTGGAATTAAAGATGGCTGCAGAATGAGTGGAAACTACACTGACACTCTCCCAGGACCAAACTGGAATTACAACTAAATTATAGAAAAACCATCCTGAATAACCAACTGCAACTGAAGATGAGCTGAAGAGCACCCTCATAACCAAGGACCTAAAGTGGAGACCACACAGAGTCTGGTAGGAAGTGTGGAGGCACAAGAAGGCTGGCTAGGCTCCCACAGGCAGCAGCTGAAGGCCCAGAGGTATATCTCAGCTGTGGGGGGTTCCCACTGAAGACTCTGGGGCCTAAACCCCAGGCTGGGCTTCCCAGCCAAGAGTACAACTGAGAAAGGTGCCCACATAACATCTGGTTGTGAAAAGCAGGTGGGTTTCTTTCTGTAAGGAAGAGGTGGCTGGAAATGAAGGCACCCTCTTAAAGAGCCAATACAAAAAGTTTCATGAGAAGCCAATCACCTTGGGCTAGAGCATAGGGAGGGCAGAGTGGACTGGAGCTGTGTGAGGGGAACCTAGGGTTGTAGGCTCTGGAGAAAGAGCTCAGAGGGTACCCCTCTGAATTACTGTACTGAGTCATTCCCCCATACTGAAGAGGACTTTTTTCACAGGCAGACATTGACCTTCCAAGCAGCTTTTGCCTGAGGGAGAAGAAATAACCTCACCCTGTTAGAAAACCTCTAGCCCTACCCTGTGCAGTTTCTACAGCCTGAGGCTCTTTACCAGAACCAGATTAATCAGCCTGTAGGCAGAGGCATAACTCAGAGTGCTTTAAGTCTTTGCTTGATCTGCCTCTGGACCTGGCAATTGAACAACAGACTTTGGTGTGCATCTCAGTCCTGTCCAAACACACCCTGCCCCAACAGAGGGGAACTAAAGCTGAGGGTTGTTGATAGCTCCAAAAAGGGTACTCAAGGCCAGTCACAAACAGCCTCTGATATTGGCCTGCACCAGAGACTTCCAAAAAGACTGAGAGTCCTAGGAGGCCCACCTAATACATAAAAACAAACCCAAACAGGCAGCTGAAATGGGAAGACAAAAAAAACAAGCTCCAAATGAAAGAACAAGAGAAGTCTCCAGAAAAAGAGCTAAATAAAATGGAGATAAGCAATCTATCAAATATAGAGTTCAGAATACTGATTGTAAGGGTGCTCAATAGTATGAAAAAAGATATGGAAACTATGAAGGAAATTAAGAATGACATAGCAGAAATAAAGAATACATTAGAAAGAATAAACAGCAGACTAGAGGAAGCTGAGGATCAGATCAGTGAAATAGAAGACAGGGTAGAAAAAAAATCACTCAATCAGAGATCAAAAAAGAGAGAACAATTCAAAAACAGGAGGACTGTCTAAGGGAGTTGTGGGACAACATGAAATGTTACAATATTCACTTCATAGGATTGCCAGAGGAGGTCGAAAGTAAGCAAGAGTTAGAGAACCTGTTTGAAGAAATAATGGCAGAAAACTTCCCTAACCTGTCAAGAACAAAGTCACACAAGTTCAGGAGGCACAGAGGCTCTCAAGCAAGAAGAATCCAAAGAGGCCCATGCCCAGACACATCATAATTAAAATGCCAAGAATTCAAGACAAAGAGAATCTTAAAGGCAGCAAGAGAAAAGCAACCTGTTACCTACAAAGGAGCTCCCATTAGGCTGTCCACTGATTTCTCATCAGAAACTCCACAGGTCAGAAGGGAATAGCACGAAGTATTCAAGGTAATGAAAAACAAGGATCTGAAACCAAAACTAGTCTATCCAGAAAGGCTATCATTCAAAATAGATGGTGAAATAAAGAGCTTCCCAGACAAAAAAGGCTAAAAGAGTTTATCACCAGACCAGCACTGCAATTAGAAGTAGAAATAGAAGCTGTAATTAGAAGTAGAAATAGAAGCATTGCAAGAAATGTTAAAGGGACTTATGTAATAATAAAAAGAAATAGAAAAAGAAACATAGGCATAAAGAATTAAAATGACAATAAATAAGGACCTATCAATAATAACCTTAAGGACTTTAAAGGAGAGATCAACAGCAATACAGTTATAGTCAGGAACTTTAACACTCCACTGACTTCACTGGACAGATCTTCCCGACAAAAAGTTAACACAGAAACAGTGACTCCAAATGGCTCACTAGGTCAAATGGATTTAATTGATATTTACAGAACTTTTCTCCCCAAAGCTGCATAATATACATTCCTCTCAAGGGCGCATGGATCATGCTCAAAGACAGACCACATGTTAGGATACAAAGCAAGTCTCTACATGCACAAGAAGATTGAAATCATATCAAGCATCTCAGATCACAATGGCATGAAATTAGAAATAACTACAGCAAAAACACTCAAAAACATTCAAACACATGGAGGCTAAATAGCATGTTATTAAACAATGAATGGGTTACCAATAGGATCAATAAAGAAATAAAAAACTTCCTGGAAACAAATAAAAATAAACACACAACACCACCAAATCTATGGGACACAGTGAAAATAGTCCTAAGATGGAAGTTTATAACATTACAGGCCTACTTCAAAAAGCAAGAAAAGTTTGTAGTAAACTATCTCACCTTATAACTTAAAGAATTAGAAAACTTCCCTGTGAAGCCATCTGGACAAGGGCTTTTGTTTGCTGGGAGGTTTTTTTTGTTTGTTTTTTCTTGCTGCCTCCATTTCATCAGTTGTTATTAGCCTATTCAGGTTTTCTGATTCTTCCTGAATCAGTTTTACATGATCTCACTCATAATAAACAAAATAGACTGAGAAACAAAATAGATCCAGAGACACAGAAGTATGGAACAGACTGATGAATCTCAGTGGAAAGGCAGGGGTGGGAGAGTGGGTGGGAGAGATTAATCAAAGAACTTATATGCATGTATGCATAACCCATGGACACAGACAATAGTGTGGTGAAGGCCTGGGGGGGGGCAGGGAGGGGATGTAGGGTGTAGGGGATCAATGGGGAAAAAGAGAGGGATATCAGTAATACTTTCAATAATAAAGATAATTTTTTAAAAAATGACATCAAAACCATAAAAATGAACCAGTTGTAAACAAAGAATACAATATCTAAAATGAAGAATATACTAGAAGAAATCAACAGCAGGTCAAATGAAGTAGAGGATCAAATAAATGATTTAAAGGACAAGATAATAGCAAGCATGCAAGCAGAGCATTAAAATAGAGAATTGAAACAAATGAGGAAAGTCTAAAAAGCCTCTGGGACATCAAACATGATAATATTTGCATCATAGGGGAACCAGAAGAAGAAGAGAGTGAGCAAAAAACCATAGAAACTATTTGGAAAAATTATGGCTGTAAAATCCCCTAATGTAGTGAAGGAAAAAGTCAAACAAGAATAAGAAACACAGAGATTTCCAATAAAGATGAACACAAAGAGACCCACACCAAGACACATTGTAATTAAAAGGACGATGGTTAAAGAAAAGAAGAGAATCTTAAATGTAGCAAGAAAAAGAGTTAATTAAATACAAGGGAGTTCCCACAGGGCTGTCAGCTGATTTCTCAACAGAAACACTTCAGGTGAGAAGAGATTGGCATGAAATATTCAAAGTGATGAAGAGCAGAGACCAAGACTACTCTATCCAGCAAGAATCTCATTTAAAATTGAATGCAAAATAAAAAGCTTCTCAAAGAAAAGTTAAAGGAGTTCATTACCACCAAACCAGTATTGCAATAAATATTAAAGGGACTGCTTTAAGAAGAAGAATTAGAGAGAGGAACAAAGGTATAAAGAATAAAATAGTTTTTATCCATTTTGAGTTTATTCTTCTATCTGGTGCAAGTTGATCAAATTTCATTTTTTTGTATGTAGTTGTCCAATTTTCCTAACACCATTTATTGAAGAGATTGTCTTCATTCCATTGTATGTTCTTGTCTCCTTTGTCAAATATTAATTGAGTATAATGGCTTAGGTCAATTTCTGGGTACTCTGTTCTGCTACATTGATCTATATGCCTGTTCTTGTGCCAGTACCAGTCTGTTTTGATTACAATGGCTTCATAGTATAATTTGATATCTGGTGTTGTGACCACTCCTACTTTGTTCTTCTTTCTCAAGAATGATGTCATTCAGGGTCTTTTCCAGTTACATATAAATTTTTGGAGTATTTGTTCTAGTTCTGTGAAATGTGCCATTGGTATTTTAATGGGGATTCCATTGAATCTATAGATTGCTTTGAGCAGTATCGTCATTTTAATGATGTTAATTCTTACAGGCCATGATTGCAGAATATTCCTCTATTTGTTTGTATCTTCCTCTGTTTTTTTAACATTCTGTAGATTTCTGAGTGCAGGTCTTTTACCTCCTTGCTTTAGTTAATTTGAATGTATCTTATTTCTTGTTGTTGCAGTGATAAATGGGATTCTTTTTAAGTTTCTCTTTCTGAGAGTTCATTATTGGTGTATAAAAATGCCATCAATTTCTGGATGTTGAAAAGGGAACCTGACTGCACTATTGGTGGGAATGTGGACTGGTGCAGCCACTATGGAAAATAGTATGGAGTTTCTTCCAAAAATTAAAAATAGAACTGCCTTTTGACCCAGTGATCCCAGTTCTAGGAATATATCCTAAGAATCCTGAAACACCGATAAGAAAAAATATATGCACCCCTATGTTCATAGCAGTGCTATTTACAATAGCTAAGATCTGGAAACAGCCCAAGTGCTCATCAGTAGATGAGTGGATAAAAAAGATGTGGTACATTTACACCATGGAATACTATGCAGCTGTAAAAAAGAAAGATCAGCATGGAGGGACCTGAAGAGTATTATGCTAAGTGAAAGAAGCCAGTCAGAGAAAGACAGGTATCACATGATCTCACTCATATGTGGAATCAAATGAACAAAATGAAGTGATGAACAAAAAAGATCCAGAGACACTGAAGCATGCAGCAGACTGACAAATTTTGGAGGAAAGGGAGGCATGGGAAGAGATTAACCAAAAAACTTAAATGCATATATGCATAACCCATGGACAGACAATAGTGCAGAAGCAGGGTGGAGAGGGTCAATGAGGGGAAAAGGAGGGACATCTGTAATACATTCAACAATAAAGAAAAAATTTTTTAAAGGATAAAACGGCAACAAATAAGTACCTGTTAATAATAACCTTAAATGTAAATGGATTAAATACTCCAGTCCAGAGACATAAGGTAGCTGAATGGATAACATGACCCATACATATGCTGTCTACAAGAAACACATCTCAGAACAAAAGATACATACAAAGTGGAGGGATGGGAAAAAAAACTTTATGCAAATGGAAACTAAAAAAAAGCTGGGGCAACAACAGTTATGTCAAATAAACATATTCAAACAAAGGCCATTACAAAAGACAAAGACAGTCAGTACATAATACTAAAGGGATCAATATAAGAGGATATAACCTTTGTAAACATATATGCATTCAACATAGGAGCACCTAAATACATAAAGAAAATCTTGGTGGACATTAAGGGAGAGATTTTCAGCAATACAGTCATAATAGGGGATTTTAACACTCCACTGACATCAATGGATAAGTCTTCCCCAAAAAAAGAAATTAACAAGACAAGAATTTTCTTAAATGACACTCTGGATCAGATGGATTTAATTAATGTTTATAGAACATTTTATTCCAAAGCAGAAGAATATACATTCTTCTCAAGTACACATGTGACATTCTCAATTTTAGACCACATCTTAGGACACAAAATAAGTTCTAATATATTCAAGAATATTGAGATCATATCAAGCATCTTCTCTGAACACAATGCTATGAAACTAGAAATCAATTATAATAATAAAAAAATAAACTGAAAAAATTAAAACACATGTAGGCTAAATAACATATTAAACCTTGAATGAGTTAACAGTGAGATCAAGAAGCCAAGAGCAATAAAAATCTCAAATGAACAATCTAACACTACACCTAAAAGAACTACAAAAACAACAAGTAACAAAATCCAGAGTAAGTAGAAGAAGAAAAATAAAAAATAGAGTGGGAAAAAATGACTTACAGACTAAGAAAATAAAAAGGAAAAAAAAAATCAATGAAACCAAGGCTTGTTCTTTGAAGAAATATACAAGATTGAAGAATCTTTCACCAGACTCACCAAGAAAAAAAAGAGGACCCAAATAAATAAAATCAGAAATGAAAGAGAAAAATAACTACTAATACCACAGAAATACAAAGGATTGTAAGGAAATACAATGAACAACTATATGCCAACAAATTGGACGACCTGGGTAAAATAAATAAATTCCTAGAAACATACAATCTTTTGAAACTAGATCAGAAAAAAATCAGAGAACTTTAATAGACCAATTACAATTAATGAAAGTGAAGCAGTAATCAAAAAATGACCAGCAAACAAAAGTCCTGGGCTATATGATTTCACAGGTGAATTTTATCAAATACTTATGGAGGCCCTGGCCAGTGTGGCTCAGTTGCTTATCACTGCATGCACCAAGAGCATGTGAGTTTGACTCCTGGTCAGGGCTAATGCCCAGGTTGTGGGCTCAATCCCCAGTGGTGGGCTTGCAGAAGGCAGCCAATCAATGTTTCCCTCTCTCATTGATGCTTCTCTCTCTTTCTCCTTCTACCTTTCTGTCTCTAAAATCAATAAAAACATATTTTAAAAAACATTCATGGAATGTTTTTAACTTAACATATGAAAAAATGCCCAATGTCACTAATCATCAGAAAAATTCATATTAAAACTACAATATCACCTTATGCCTGTGACAATAGCTATCATTAATAAATCAACAAACATCAAGTGCTGGTGAGGATGTGGAGAAAAGAGAACTCTCATGCATTGTTGATGAGAATGCAGAGTGGTGCAGCCACTGTGGAAAATAGTAGAGAATTTCCTCAAAAATAAAATATGGAACTGCCTTTTGACCCAGCAATACCACTTCTGGTAATATATATGAAGAAACCTGAAACACTACTTTGAAAGAATGTATGTACTCCTATGTTCATTGCAGCATTATTTACAGTAGCCAAGATCCTTCTCAAACTATACCAAAAAATCCAAGAGGCGGGAAGGCTCTCAAGCTCTTTCTATGAAGCCAGAATTATCCTAACTCCAAAATCAGATAAAGACACTATAAGGAAAGAAAATTGTAGGCCAATATTCCTGATGAACATAGATACTAAAATTCACAATAAAATACTAACAAGCTGGATCCAGCAATACATTAAAGGATCATACAGAATGATCAAGTGGGATTTATTCTGGGGATGCAAGGTTGGTACAATATTTGCAAATAAATAAATATGATACATCTCATAAACAAAATGAAGGATTAAAATCACATGATCATATTAATAGGTGCAGGAAAAGTATGTGATAAAATCCGGACCCATTTATGATAAAAACCCTAAGTAAAGTGGGAATAGAGGGATCATACCTCAACATAATAAAGGCTATATGTGACAAAACCCAGAGCCAACATCATATTCAATGAACAAAAACTAAAAGCATTTACTTTAAGATCAGGAACAAGACAGGGACACCCACTTTCACCACTATTATTCAACAGTCTAGAGGCACTAGCCACGGCAATCAGACAAGAAGAAGAAATGAAAGACATCCAAATTGGAAAGGAAGAAGTAAAACTGTCATTATTTGCAGACAACATAATATTATTGTATGTAGAAAACTCTAAAAGACTCCACCAAAAAAATATTAGATCTAATAAATAAATTCAGCAAAGTGTCAGCATACAAAATTAATATTCTGAAATTGGTTGCATTTTTATACACCTATCAGAAAAAGAAATTAAGAAAACAATCCCATTTACCACTGCAACAACAACAAAAATAAGATACCTAGGAATAAACTTAACCAATGAGCTAAAAGACCTGTACTCTGAAAATTATGACATTGAAAAAAGAAACTGAAGATACAAATAAATGGAAGCATATACCATGTTCATGGGTAGAAATGAATTAACATCATTAAAATGTCCATACTACCCAAAGCAATCTACAGAGTCCATGCAATTCCTATTAAAATACCAATAGCACATCTCACAGAACTAGAAACAAATATTCCAAGTATTTATATGGAACCAAAGAAGACCTTGAATAGCCTCAGCAATCTTGAGAAAGAAAAACAAGGTTATAGGTAACATACTACCTAATATCAAACTATATTACGAGGTATAGTTACCCAAAAAGCCTGGTACTGGCACAAGAATAGGCATATGAACAATAGAACAGAATAGAGTCCACAGAAATAAACCCAAGCCTTTATTAATATTTGACAAAGGAGGCAAGAACATACAATGAGGTAAGGGCAGTCTCTTCAATGAGTGGCGTTGGGAAAATTCGACAGATACATGCAAAAAAATTAAATTAGACTTAAACTACCACCAACTTACACTGCACACCAGAATAAACTCAAAATGAATTAAATACTTAAATGTAAGTTTCAAAATCAGAAAAATTCTCAAAGAAAACATATGCAATAAAGTTTCAGACATTTCTCGTAGCAACCTTTTTTGCAGATAAATATCTTCAGGCAAAAGAAACAAGAGAAAAAGTAAACAAATGGGACTACATTCAACTAATAAGTTTTTGCACAGCAAAGAATACCATCAACAAAATGAAAAGAGAACCCACCGAATGGGAAAACATATTAGCCAATGATACATCTGGTAAGGGGTTAATTTCCAAAATATATGACCTTATACTACTGAACACCAAGAAGACCAACAACCCAATTAAAGAAATGGGGAAAGAACCTGAATAGACAATTTTCTAAAGTGGACATACAGATGGCCAACAGACATATGAAAAAATGCTCAACATCACTAATCATCAGAAAGATGCAAATTAAAACCACAATGAGATATCACCTCACACTTGTCACAATGACTGTCATCAATAAATCGTGATTTATTGATGCTGGCAAGGAAGTGGAGAAAAGAGAACCCTTGATTAGAATGCAGACTGGTGCAGCCACTGTAGAAAACAGTATGGAATTTCCTCAAAAAATGAAAAATAGAACTGCCTTATGACCCCACAATCCCACTTTTGGAAATATATCTGCAGAAACCCAAAACACTAATTTGAAAGAATGAATATACCCCTATGTTCACTGAAGTGTTATTTATAATGGCCAAGATCTGGAAACAGCCCAAGTGCCCATCAGTAGATGACTGGATTAAAAAGTTGTGGTACATTCACACAATCAAATTACTACTTGGCTGAAAAACATATACATATGGAAATCTTGCCTTTGTGACAGCATGGATGGACTTATTATGCTAAGCAAAATAAGGCAATCAGAGAAAGACAAATACCATATGATCTCATATGTAGAATCAAACGAACAAAATAAATGAACAAAATAGAAACAGAGGCATGGATAGATACATGGAACAGACTGACAGCTGTAAGAAGGGATGGGGCTGGGGGACTGGGTGAAAGAAGATAATGGGATTAAGGGGGAAAGCCCACATATGTGTGTGTGTGTGTGTGTGTGTGTGTGTGTGTATCATATAGGCACAGGCAACAGGGTGGTGATAGATAGAAAGAGGGGGTGGGTGGTAGGCAGAGGTGGAAAAAGGAAAGGAAAATGGGGACAGTAAGGGACTTTGTTTTTGGTGATAGGTGCATGATGCAGTGTGCAGATGTTTTGTTGAGTTGTATACTTGAAACCTGTATGATTTTTGTGAACCAATGTCACCCTAATGATCTCAATAAAAAAATTTTTTTAAATAAAGTAAAATTTAACATGCTGTTTCTTTGAACCAGATGCCTAAGTTAAGAGCAAAGAAATTAATAGGATATCTTTTCCCTAAAGTAATTGCTATGGACATATTCTTTTAATATGAAGACTAAATAATTTTTATGAAGAAAATGTTGATTTTTTTTCATCTTTTCACCATGGTAAGGGCTGAATGTTTGAGTCTCCCCCCAAATTGATATGTTGAAATTCTAATCCTCAATGTGATAGAATTAGGAGGTCAGACCTTTGAGAGGTGTTTAGGTCCTGAGAGTGGAGCCCTTATAAATGAGTCTGTTGTCCTTATTAAGAGTTCCCAGAGAAGTCCTCAGCTATTTCTATGTGAGATTATAGTGAGAAGGTAGACCTCTGTGAAGAAATGGGTTCTCATCACACATAAAATCTGCTGGTACCATGACATTAGACTTCCCAGTTTCCAGAATTGTGAGAAATACATTTCTGTTGTTTATAAGCCACCTAGCCTATGATAGATTGTTATAGCAGTCTGAAAAAAAAAAACACAGAAATACCATATAACCAAGAACACTGAAATCCATTAAAATTAAACAAGAAATGCTCATGTAAGTTCTTTTCAAAAAATGTTTTCAAGAAGATGAATCTTACTACAATTGAGCTTGCAGGATTTCTGGGTAATCAAAATAGTAACTAAATTTAAATCTCCTTAATCCTGCATGCAAGAAGTATGTTGAGGTATCTTGTTATAGTTTGAAAAATGTTACTATAGGTTTTAAGGGCAAGGCAGTAGAAATGACATTCTTAAGGGAGCTGCTCAGAATAACATTTTGAGAATCAATTCCTACTCTAATCAATAATATGACCTAGAAGTATGAATAAGTCATTCATTGATTCACTCATTTAACATATAGTAAGCTTGTCAAAAGGGTAAAAAGATTAAAAACAAGACTTTCAGTTTTTGGTCTGGCAAACTTGGATGTCATCACCTCATCATAACCAGTAAAAGCTGAGTAAACTGAAAAATCAAAATGCTTCTTAGATCTGTCAGAGAATGACGGGGCAAACCACTACCACAAAAAGGAAGAGACAAACTGGTGGATACAGAGAATCACAAGTTCCTGGAGCAGAAACCCATGACTAGAAACCTCTACAGAAATCAGAAGCAGGGAAGGAAATCCTAAACTATAACTGACAAATTGTTGGAGGTTCAATGTGGACAAATCTAAAGAGTAAAAAACTACAAGGAGACAATTTATAGTGGGGGGTGAGGGGTGGGTGGCAACACTTTTGTGAGTATTACTTCCAGGAGCCCAACCCAGTTCATCATTTCTCAATGAAGAACACAGAAAAATTGCCTCATGTATCCAGCAAAGGGTGGGGAAAAGCAACAATTTTGCAATATTCCAGAGCATTTTGTTCTTCTTAACAAGGAAGGACTCCCTCAAGAGCCTATTTTATCAGAGCTTAACCTACTGAGGGTTTTATTAGACTCTAACTGATTTAAGGAAGGAAAACACTCAACTCTTGCCCACACTAGCCATCCTGTTACTATCCCCCAAACCTTATGCCACTAAAGACAATTATCAGAGTTGCTTTATCCAGTACATTGTGTCCACCTTTCAACAAAAATTTATAATGCATTCTCAAAGCAAAAAATACAGTTGGAAGAGACTGAGTAAGCTTCAGATATGCCAGAAATGCTGGAATTATCAGCCTAAGAATTTAAAACAACTATGAATAATATGCTAAGGGATCTAATGTAAAACATAAGAACAGGAGGCTAATATAAGCAGAAAGATGGAAATTATAATAAAGAATGAAAAAGAAATGCAAGAAATTTAAGACAAACCAATCTTCATAGTAATGAAGAATGTCTTTAATGGGTTCATAAGTAGATGGAACATAGCTGAGAAAAGAATCTCTGAGCTTGAAGAAACCTCCAAACTAAAAAGCAAAGAGAAAAAAGACTGGGGAAAAAATTAAACCAAACCAAATAAACAGATATCTAAGAACTATGGGATAACACAAAGGGTATAAGAAACCTGCAATAGGAATACCAGAAGGAGAAGAAATAGAGCAAGACATGAAAAAAATATTTGAAGAAATAATAACTGAGAACTTCCTCAAATTAACGTCAAAAACTAAACCACCAGTCCAAGAAGCTCAGAGACCACCAGCAAAAACCTACATGTAGGCATATCATATTTAAACTACAGAAAATTGAAGAGAAGGGAAAAATCTTGAAAGAAGCCAGGGGGAAAAATACCTTACTTATAGAGGAATAAAGATAAGAATTAAATCCAACCACTCTTCAGAAAACATGAAAGCAAAATGAGAGTGGAGTGAAATATTTAGTGTTGAGAGATCAAAACCACCAGACTAGAATTCTGTAACTTGTGAAATTATCCTTTAAAAGTAAAGAAATAAAAACTTTCTCAAACAAATATGAGGGAGTTTGATGCCAGTATACTAGCTTTGCAAAAAATGTTTCAAAAAGTTCTTTAGAGAGAAAGAAAAGTATATGTCAGAAACTCACATCTACATAAAGAAATGAAAAGCATCAGAGAATAATTAACTGAAGGTAAAATTTAAAAATTATTCTTATTATTCTTAATTGATCTAAATTGATCTAAGAGATAACAGTGTGTTTAAATAATAGTAACAATGTATTCAATTATGTATGTTTATATATATGCTTCTGTATAAGTGTAATTAATGACAGCAACATTACAAAGGACAAGAGGGGGGAATTGGATATATTTTGTTATAATAACATACTTGCACTAACTGTGAAGTACTATAGTGTTCTTTAAAGATGATATAAATTAGTTGTGAATGTATATTGCAAATTCTAGGTGAAACAAAATTTTTTTAAGTAAATATAATTGCTATAAGGAGAGAAAATAGAATCATAAAAAGCTATATTAATGCCACAAAAGTGAGAAAAGTACATATAGATTAAAAGTATGGGATGGAGAAAGATATATCATGCTAACACTAATCAAAGAAAGCTGAAGCAGCTAAGTTAATTTCACACAGAGCAGACATCAGAGCAAGAGAAATAATCAGAGATAAAGAGGGTTACTACATAATAAAAAAGGGCTCAATACGCCAAGTAGGCATAATATTCCTTAATGTGTATGTGCCTAACAACACAGTGTCAAAATACATGAGGCAAAAACTGATAGAACTGCAAAGAGGAATAGATGAATCCACTATTACAGTTAGAGACATCAATACTCCTTTATCAAAAATGGACAGATACAAAAGTCAGAACATCAGTAAGGACATAGTTGAACTCAACAGAATCATCAATCAACTGAATATAAATGACATGTATACACTACTTCTCCCAACAGCAGCAAAGTACACATTATTCTCAATCTCACATGGAACAATCACCAAAATAGATCACATTATGGGCCATAAAACATACCTTAACCAGTTAAGAGTAGAAATCTTACAATGTCTGCTCTCAGACCACAAAAGATTTTAAACTAGAAAATAATAACAAAAAGATAGCTGGAATATCCTCCAAATATTTGGAGATTAAACAACACATGGGTCAAAGAGGAAAACTCAAGAAAAATTTTTAATATTTCAAACAAATAAAAACTAAAATATAATTTTTCAAAATTTGTGGCATGCAGCAAAAACAGTACAGAGGGAAATTTATAGCATTAAATGTATACATTAGAAAAAAAGAAGTATCTAAAATAAACAATCTAATATGTCTCAGAGAACTAGAAAATGGTGAGCAAATTAAATCTAAAGGGGGAAGAAAAATAATAAAAATTAGAGCAGAATCAACAAATTTAATTGAAAACATGAAATCATTAGAGAAAAATCAATAAAAACAAAAGTTGATGCATTGATAAAAATCAATAAAAATGAGAGAAGTTTCTAGTCAGGTTGACTAAGAAAACAAGAAAGATTGCCACAAATTACTAATATAAAAAATAAAAGAGGGAACATAATTATATATCTCATGGTTAAAAGAATAACAAAGGAATATTATGAACAACTTTATGCCCACTATTTTGATAATCTAGATGAAATGGACCAATTCCTTGAAAAACACAATCTGCCAAACTCACACAAGAAGAAAGAGACAATCTGTATAGGCATATATCTTTTAAATAAATTGAATCAATAATTAATATTCCTCCAATTCAGAAATCAGTAGGTCCAGATAGATTCACTGGTGAATTCTACCAAGCAGTTAAAGTAGAGTTTCTACCAATTTGCTATAATCTCTTCCAGAAGATAGAAGCAGAGGGAATGCTTCCTAACTAACTCATTCTATGAGGCCAGCATTAACATAATACCAAAACTAGTCAGACATTATAGACCAACATTTCTCATAAACATAGATCTAAAAATCTTCAACAATATATTAGCAAATCAAATCCAACAATGTTTAAAGAGGATTATATACCATGACCAAGTGGGATTTATCTCAGATATGTAAGGTTGATTCAAAACTTGAAAGTCAATTAATTTAATTCATCACATCAATGGGACAGATAAGAAAATCACATGATCATATCAATAGATGCAAAAATTTATTTGACAGAATCCAATGCCAATTCCTGATAAAAACTCTCAGTAAACTAGAATTAAAAAGGAACTTCCTCAACTTGATAAAGACATCTATAAAATCCCCATAACTAACATAGGTAAGGCTGAGAAAGTCAAAGTTTTCTTGCTAACATCAGGAATAGAGCAAGGCTTTCCTCTTTCATCACTCCTTTTCAACATTATACAGAAAGTCCTAGATAATGAAATACGATAAGAAAAGGAAATGAAAGGCATATAAATTGGGAGGGAAAAACTATAGGAATCTTTATTCACATGACATTATCATTTATGTAAAACCCTGAAGGATAATCATAAAACTCCTGGAAATTAGTGATAATGGCAAATTTGCAGGATACAAAATTAATATACAAAAGTCAGTTGCTTTCTATACACAAGTAATGAATGAGTGGAATTTGAAATTAAAAACACATTACCATTTATATTAGCATACCCCCAAATGAAATACTGAGGTATAAATCTAAGAAAATATACACAAGATCTAAATGAGGAAAACTACAAAACTCTGATGAATGAAATCAAAGAAAAATTAAATAAATGGAGTGATATTCCATGTTCACTGATAGGGAGACTCAATATTATCAAAATGCACGATCTTCCCAACTTTATAGAGTTAATGCCATCCCAATCAAAATCCCAGAAAGTTATTTTGTGGATCTAATAAACTGATTCTAAAATTTACATAGAGATGCAGAAGACCCTGAATAGTCAACACAACATTGAAGGATCAGAACAAAGTCAAAGAACTGACAGTAGTCAACTTCCATGACTTTGGCTTGTCATTGACTTAAAAGACTAAGGCTGTATAACATGAACACTTACAGTTTCCGACTCTTTGCTAAATGGTTCTTTTTAACTTCACTTCTCTTTAACTTCACTTATCTTCTTTCCTCCTGTCTTCAACCAAAACATGCTTCTCTACAGTGCAAAGGCAAATCCCTCCATGTAGCCATCCTCTTAGACAGGTGTTCTTACTTTCTCTTTTCCACCACCAACACTGGTGCTCTCATAGCTTCTCACTTCAGTACTCACCCCTTTGATAACCTTTTGCAGTTGAACTTCTATACTCACTCCTCTATACCAAATGACTCTTTTAAATAAGGGTTCTCACCCTTGGACAGGCATGCACCAGCACTACCTGGAAGGTGTGACAGAGCAAGACCACAGTCCCCACCCCCAGAGTTTTTTATTCAGTAGGGCTGGGTGCAGCTCAATAATATGCATTTCTCACAAGTTCTCAAGTGATGCAGAGTCGGTACAGGCACCACACTTTGAGAACCACTACTCTTGAAGATGATCAAAGACCACCTAGTAGGAAAACGGATTAGGATTTTCTGACTCATCAAACTCTTTCATTGCTTTGGTGCTCAAGATTCATAACCTCCATCATCTTGCTCCAATCTGGTTTCCCATCTCATCCTTTATGCATCCCCACACCTGACTGAAATAGTAATTGTTTTCTGTCATCCTTCATGTCTTGTGATATTCTCTCTGCTTATAGTACTCTTCTTCACCCACCTCTGCTTGTTAAAATACACAAATCAAGCCTGTCTCATTCTAATGCCACTTCTGTGGAAAATTTTCCTGAATAGGCCAACTATCAGCCAACTGATGCTAACTGCTTCCTCCTCTGTATTATCTTAGCATTTTACTCATTACTCAAGGATATAACAAAGGTCTTTTGGGAGCCTAAAGCTTATGTAATTTGGAGGGGGAATTTTCTTTAAGAATAAAAATTATAAATGCAAAATTAGGCATGGGGCCTTGGAAGGGGCTCAGGCAAGTGAAGTTCTCTGAAACTTATAACTTAAGCTTTGTTAGTTTCACAATAAATCTGCCTCAGTCCTTACTGGACCTCATACTTCTTTTAGATTGTCATCTTTTGGGACAAATTCATTCTCTCTCTCTCTCAGGATAAATTTGTTCTCCCTCTCTCTCTTTTTCTCTCTCTCTTCCTCTCTCTCTTTCTCCCCTATCCCCATCTCCTTATTCTACTCCTTCTTTTTCTTCTTTTAAGAGAAGCAGTGGCAACTTGTGTTAAAAACAAAACAAAAACTTTCAAGCCAGATAGACCTGGATTTAAGATCCCTGCTACCTCAGTCACTTAATTGAACTTCAGTTTCTTCCATTGTGCACAAAAAGGGTAACAATATCTACCTTTTGAGTTATAATAAGATCAAATGTGATAGCAAATAAAGATCTTTAAACAGTGATTAGGGCATGATAAGCACCCAATAAACATTAGTTTCTCCCTTTGGATGGCAAGATCCATAGCTTCGTGTGAGAACTTTTTAATTCCCTCACACCTAGACAACACCATGCAAATAATACTTATGGAACACATATGGCCTGATTGCTATATTCAGGTTCAGGGAAAATGAAATGTCTGAGCATATTGTTTCTTCCTCATTTTACAGCATCTCTGACTACTACTCTTACATCAGGGAAACTGTGCACAGAAATGAGGACTCTGAAAATTCTGTCACTCTACTAGAACTTGGTTGAATTTAATTGAGTGGACAAGTGAGCACTGGTAAAGCCAAGGGATGGGAGGGGGTCAGGAGGAAGGAAATCGACTCATTTACCACAGCTTTTCACCCTGGTTTATATCAAACTATTTGTTGCTATTGTTTAAATAATAAAATTTGGTAATAGCACTTTAAGCATCCATCCTGGTGACTCCAAGGACACTGAGCTGCTGATTGCATTCTCTGATGTATAAAGCAAAAGAAAGTAAATAATTACGTTTTTCTCAATGCAAGGGAGAAGCAAAGGTGAATAATTAATTTTACACAGTTCCAAAGCATAACTTTAACATTTCTCCAAGTTCAGTAATGAAGCAACAGTGTCAAAAATCTCAGAGATTTCATGAGGCCTTTGATATAAAACAAATACCCATAAACAATCTCATTCTAATACCAGGGGTAAATTCAACCTAAAAAGCTAAAGTATTTCCATCTATCTCCACTTAAAGTTATTTTCTATCGCCCAGCTGGGTGTGGCTCAGTGGTTAAGCATCGACCTAGGATCCAGGTGATCAGGGTTCGATTCCCGGTCAGGGCACATGCCCGGGTTGCCGGCTGCAGCCGATCAATGACTCTCTCATCATTCTATCTCTCTCTCTCCCTCTCCTTTCCTCTCTCTGAAATCAATAAAGATATTTTTTTTTAAAAAAATTGTTTTC
The DNA here is from genome assembly GCF_054644295.1 of Miniopterus natalensis. NCBI lineage: Eukaryota > Metazoa > Chordata > Mammalia > Chiroptera > Miniopteridae > Miniopterus > Miniopterus natalensis. The sequence continues at coordinate 26,132,452 of NC_142090.1, forward strand.
TATCAAAAAAACACACACAAAACCTAATTATTTATAATATAAAGTATAATATAAAGCTAATTTTAGTAGCATGTGAATTTATTTATCCTAACTATAAGATTAAAAAGGTGAGTTGAAATTTCCAGTGTGCCATTTTAAGCCATTTAGCATGGTATGCAGGGGCTTTTTGCTCATTCTGCACTTTTTTTTAACTGAACCTTATCCAGTGCATTAAATTATCAAATATTCCTAGACCTATGGACAAAAGCAAGTGATAACAGTCTCCTCCTATTAGTGATAGTGATGGTGGCCTAATAAACTTTCCTGACCATTATCTCAATAGTTTAAAAATCTCTGAAATTAAACCACAAAGACATTTGGTTTTCATAAGGCCTGGCTTTCTTGTATTCTATCAATTTTTTTAAAAAAAAAGATAATCAAAAAAATATAATATGCCTGTGTAGAATTATGGAGTGGCCCAGAATATGGGATTTGAAGACAATATTAAACCACATTTATAGAACATGAAATATAGAAAGAATGACCATCTCTTTCTCCAAAAATCAAAATATTTGAGTGTTTTCTATGTGTTCAGCCCAGTGCTGGGATCCATAAGGTATGCTTCAAAATAATGCCTGGTTATTGTTGCTTATTAAATAATAAAATATGCTTAGTAAATTACTGGGGAAAAATTAATCCATAACTTGATGAAAACTCCAAATAAACAAACGGGAAAAAGCATTAAAAAAAAAAAAAGTACCACTTCTTTGACAGTGTAAATCAGGTAAAATTTAAGAAGACATTAGATGGAATCAACAACAAAATATTTCTCTTATAGAATATGAAAGACAGTTTCAAGATACAAAACCTAAAACATTATAAATCTTGGTTTATCTAATGACTTCTTTAGCTAGTAACTTAGAATCAATTAGATATTCTGCAAGTAGGATCATATTTAAGTTCACCTATTATATATATTCAGGACTCTGCAAACTAAATTTCATATGAAAAAAATGACTCCATATAATAATAACTTGAAATATGTATGTTCAATATAGATCCTAGTCTACAATAATGGTGTTACAAATGTGTTCTATGAACACATCACTCTAGGCTACTGAGATTCACTTACTGAATCCAGGTCTAAAAAGAGTAAGCAATGCTGAAATCTCACCCTCTGGCCGGGACTTATTGAGAAGGAAATGTTCTCTAATATGGCAGTCCCACTGTCTATATATTTTGCTGTAAGGTCTTTGACGGTCATTTGGCCCCCTGAGGGCCAGATGTCATCTTTCTTCAAATGCTGATTCTCAATAATCATAACTTTCGAGAGCTGGCTGTCCGTGGATGGTTTGCTTGACATGGTAGATTTACTTTCTTCTGTTTGCATGTCTATAAACTTAAAGACTCGGCTCACAGATCGCATCTGAAATGAAAATAACAATATTTTATTTTTGTTTGTTTTAGAGGTGCAGGCAATGTCATAATTAGTTTGATGTTTTCTAAAAAATAACTTGTAGGATGTAACACTAGCTAGTCATCACTTGGTTATTTGTCAGAAGGTTTTTCAATGAACTCACAGGAAATAATTGGATATAATTAGAAGCTTAACCAAAGAGATTTAACTAGGACCTATATAAATGGTCTTTGGATAGACCTGTTTATTTTTCTGATTACTTAATTCTCAGTTATGCAAGTTACACATAAATAGCCAAGCTATACTCAAGGGAATTGATAATGTCAAGGAGAAAATTTTTTTTCTACTATGAGCAGCACTGCACAATGTTGTACAACTGGTATATTATAATAAAATCTTCCACACCTCAAAACTACCATGGAAGATTCTTGCCTTTCTCTTGAATTGCCTTAATAGCTCTCTATAATTCTATATGGCAAAAAGGTGGTAAATGAACTCTTGATGCTTAGTAAATACTGAATAACTTCACAATATTCTTCAAACAAATTTAAGTCATTGGCACACATCTGTAGTTAAATAATTATATTTTAACCATTTTAAAGATTAATTCCATTACTGAGCAAAATATGACTGTGTATAATAGTTGTATTTGAAATTAAATATGCATCTGCTTTATAAACTTATTCATATAACATTTAATAATGTAGATCTTTAATGTACATAGAAATAAAAGAGTTCAAACTCTGAACAATTATAGTTTATTGGAATTTAGAATATAATTTTAAAATACTGTGACATATAAAATAATGTGACTAAGCTTATTACAGCTGTTAATAGCTTACTGGCAGAAATGTACTGCTTTTGTTGCTTTAAAAGCAGCGGTTGACTCTGGCTTTACTCAGTCAAGAATTTGTCCTTCTCCTTTACAATGTTAATGTATTATTTTATTTATAGTTAAGGCGTAGAGTATTAGAAATGATATTTTTGCCAAAAAAAAAAAAAATAGGTGGGAAGAAATGCATTTGTGGCAACTGCTTCTATTACTGCTATTTTTCATCATCAAAATTACCTGGGAAAAATTACTTATCTTTAGTATGGAATGACTGGTAGATGAAGCTGAGGAATTTATATTTATTTATTTATTTATTTATTTATTTATTTATTTATTTATTATTTATTTATTTTTATTTATTTTTAAAAATATATCTTTATTGACTTCAGAGAGAGGAAAGAAGAGGGAGAGAGAGAGATAGAAACATCAATGATGAGAGAGCCATTGATCGGCTGCAGCCCACAACCCGGGCATGTGCCCTAACCGGGAATCGAACCCCGATCGCCTGGATCCTAGGTCGATGCTCAACCACTGAGCCACGTTTGGCCAGGCGAAGCTGAGGAATTTAGATGCTGATCCTCAATGGAACATTAAAAGCTCCCACTTAGCAAATCTAATTGTACTGCCTGTTTCTACATGCCATTGATCGAGCCTGCTGTTTGTGAAGTTTTTCATTTTATCTAGTAAATCCGTGTTTCAGTTTCCTTCATTTTGAAATTACCTTCAACAATTGTTTAAGATTCAAGAGAATCCTTATTTATTTATTTATTATTTTTAAATTCTCACCCGGCGATATTTTTTCCATTGCTTTTTAGAGAGAGTGGAAGGGAGAGAGAGAGAGAGAGAGAAATGTTGATGTGAGAGAGACACATCAATTAGTTGCTTCCTGTATGCACTCTGGCCAGGGCCAGGGATCAAGCCTGCAACTGAGGTACGTGCTGCCCTTGACTGGAATCAAACCTGAGACCCTTCAGTCCTTAGGTCAATACTCCAACCACTGAGCCAAACTGGCCAGGGCTAGAAGAGAATCCTTTTAAGTCAAATCCATTGTTAATGGAAGTGAAATGCATCCAAAGCCCACATCCATCATAAATAATTCTAGGGGGTGTGAAAAGCATATAATCACTATTGCTCCCTCATGTAATATTTTAAAATTTCAAATTATGGGTGACTTTCAGGGGTTCTTAAATCCTGACTCAGGTATTTTTTATTAACTTTGAATTAAAATATACTCTTGCATTTCACTCGCATTAGTTTTCATGGAAAACTGCTAGTCTATTTAAGGTCTGGAAGATAAATTAGAATTGTAACAACCACTGAGATGAAAATGTGGGAAAAATAGCTCAAATACATTTCAAATATCTTATTGTATTTATCCTGCATAAGAATAACATCATTCTCTTAAAATGAGAAATTGAGAGAAATGCAGAAATGTATCTTAACTTTATAAAATATAGCTGAGGCTATTAACATGTCTGCATATCAGTGCTATGAAGAATTCCAAATTTATCTTTGCTAAGTGCTTTAGAATGTCAAGGAAAACACCATAAAACAGAAATCTTTCATTTTAATACTTCCAAACAATCAATAAAACATTTAAGTATTGCTATCTAAACTACTCAAAATTATGTACAGTGTTATTAGAAAATGATATCCAAAACCACTATTTTGTCAGCACTTCAATGTAGTCTGTAATTTTTTGTGTAAAGATTTGTATTTGAGCACAGCAAATTACTTTTTCCATTAGTGAGGCTCACCTCTGAAAGTAAATCCAGAACTTCTCATGTCTAATGTGGCAAATGGAACATATCTATCAAATTCAGAAACTGGAAATTTCAAATTGTCATCTTTCATACAGTCTAGGTGCTTAAAGTGTTCCCAGGACAGACTATTATAGTTACCCACAACAAAAGCTGGTTGCCCTGACCGGAAAAAGAACAAGTTCGTCTTAACAATGGGCACTCATCCACAGCATATGAGCAAACATTCATTCATGGGTTAGCATATTTTCTCACGGGAAGAAAAGGTGGCAAAGGCAGACACCTGCATTATGGTCAGCTTTGCAACCACTGAAATGCCATTACTGAATAGATAATGTGGCCAGATAATATTATTAATTACTAACTAATGCCTTGTAACTCACAGGCTCTCCAATTTGCACATTCTACTTCCAGTGTCTCTTGAAGAAGCCACATCAGAATCAGAGCACAGAAAATCAATTCCTGTTTTCAAGTTTCAAAAATTGACTTTTTGCATCAGAAATTGATAGTTTGAAAATTTAAAGCCACATGAATATTGGCTTTTAAGCTTCAAAAACCAAAGCCTGAAGAACTCATAACACAGTGTTTTTGCAAAAACGATAGACACAGATGAAATTTCATGGAAGAGAAATGGCTCCTTTCCTCACTCTATAATCTGACTCATGAATGAGGGTAACAAGAGGGCTGAGACACCAGTTCCTCTAAAAGTACTGCCTTGCAACCAAACTCTGGTTTCATCCTCAAGTAGATTCGGGAGTTTTAGAAAATAGGAGGCCTGTGTCTCAATTCCAAGGTGAAACACAGGAAACAGGGATGCCTTAGAGAAGTTTCCAATGCCTGGCATGGCATGGGAGCATTGGAGTGAACATGGTTGCTTGGCATGTTTAGACACAGATGACAGTGTTTCTGATTTCTCCGTATTTCCAGAGTGGTGCTGAAGGGAAGCCAAAGAATTCCAACCCTCTGGTCCCTTGGGATCTTCCATGCCTCAGGTACATGGAAAAAGCTGAGAGAGAGCTCATCAAAGGAGAGCTCACAATCAGGACATGGACAAAGATTCAATCCAACTGGACTGTACACTTCTAAGTCAGATAGGAACCTCAATGCCTCAGAGACAGTGAGAATGACAAAGGATAACCTAGGGCTGGATGTCCCTTCCCCCTAGCAGCTTGGCATTCTGAAAACTCCACTCAGAACTTAGATTTACTTCTGGCAAGATCTCTGAGACTGTTTCTTTCACTCAGTAGAACACATGTTCAAATGGAAAAAATATTTGACTGTACCATAAACAAAGACATATTTTTTGAACACTTGATTTCATAGCCAAAGATTCATAGCTGTGATTAGAGATAAATCCAGGTTTTGTGGAACCTGAAACTTAAGTAATTTGAGGGGCTCTTCTTTTTAAAAGAATCAAAATTATGCATATGTAATTAAGCATAGGGCCTTCGAAGTAAGAGGACCTGTAGCTCACATTTCAGGGGCTTCATGTTAAACCCACTGTGCCTATGACAGTAACATTATTCAAAGCATTCCTTGTATTCTCCCCATCTAATACTTAGCTTAAAAAATCTTTATTAATCATAAATGAATCCATTGTTCTACCTTACACTCAGAAAGTAGTGTCTGTGTAGGGAGAATGGCAGTGTGGTAAGAAGTTTAGTAGATAATCCAGTCTGCAATTGTACCCCTGAGCTTCTCAGTATGAAAATATACATTGCTATTTGGATTAGAAAGAAGTTGCAACACACCAAGCTATTCTTAGTCTTGTTTATTTGTTTTCATTGAGCTTTTAAGCCTAACTTAATCCTTTCTCTAATTTAGAATGTCTACTAAACATTTTCAGGTGACATGTAAAAATGGCTGTGTCATTGTCCAGACTGAGCTAGATGGAAATTCAGATTTGGCAATTATCAAGAGTGACTGCCAACTGGCATACGCCCAACCTTAAAATACTGCTTCCTGTGCATAAAAAAGTGTTGCCTGAGGAGGAATGAGGGCAGCTCTGCCTGGCCCCTTGACAGCAGGGTCTTATTGCAGCCATCCCCAGTTTAGGTGGGAGCATTTAGATTATGAGAAGTTAATGATGAGGCCAAAATGAGACTCAGGTACTGAGACATTGAACCTATTCATCATGCATGAAGAAAAACTTGACATAATCTGTACAGATTTCTATAACATTGGAGTTTAGCCAAAACAAGGTGGAATTTTTGCTTGAGAATTATTTGCTTAAAATTTTTGGTTTCATTATTCAGATTTACTATGCTCCAAAAATTATCGAGAGTCAATCTTTAAAATTGAGTCTCATTATCTTTATAATAACATTTAAAGTTACTAATCTAAGCACAGGAGAACAGTCTTTTGGGAATGTGATAGCTTTAACAAAAAGATAGCTCCATGGCCTCATCTCAACTTTACTTTATAAGGACTATGTTAAACTGAAAAAAGAAAATAATTCCTGGTTTTCCTTTTCACTTTTTGTTGATAAAGAGGGGAGAGAGGGTTTAATGACCTTTTACAGAACAAGTCATGAAGGCACGTTTCTCTCCCTCACAAAATTATTCTAGTTCCTTTTATCCTTTTGGTTGTTTAGAAACCCAGGCATTCCAAAAGCCATGACAATAGAAAATTTATTTTATAATCCTCAGAACTGGCTAGCAATACTGTAAAGAGATTTCATAACTAGTTGTTACAGGAAGATTGCCAAGAAGTAAATGTGAAGAGAAGCATGTGGAAAACTTACATGATGTGAAAAACATCACACATTTTACAAGCGAAGTTTTCAGAATGTGAAATACATAAAAGGAAGTATTAAAGTATTTTAAATCATAGCTTCTTCCAGGTAGACCCAAACTAACCACTTTTCAGCACTCACTAACACACACCTGAAACACAATGTCCTTTTAGAGTCATTGGCATAATCTTTAGACCATGCACTCAGACTTAAGAGATAATGGCTCTCATGAAAATAGGCTCTGCTCAAAACATATTATTGAAATTCTGGTCTATCTTTCTGTATCTATCACTTATGCTCCTAGAACACATTAAAAGTCAAGTACCATATTGCTATAAATTATTAACATTAACAACATAAGGGAGTTACTTGTAGTATACGATAAACTCTAACCTTTAGTAAATTATTATCACTTGCTATCTACACAAATGACTTACATATTCTAACCTGTGACAAAACACATGGCAAGTCAGTGTGACTTTTTCTGACTGCAAGAAGTTATAGAGATACTGTTCTTGACATAAGAGAAAGAAAATCCATTACAACTAATGACAAAAGACTTGTTCTAAGTAAACATGGAGACATAAAAATATGCTGATGCCTATTTTCAATAATTAAGAGCTTTAGTAATCACGGTACTAAGTGTGCCAAACAGGCAACATCAGGCTCAAATTTACCCTTTAATCTAACATCGCTCATTAAATTTACTATTCAAATTGGAGCTTACTTATACTCTATCTTGTGGTTGTTGTTTGTGTTTTTTTTCCCAAAGCACATGACAAGACATCAGCAAGTGCTTGGTGAATGCAACTGTATGTATGTGGCATCCATTAAAAATAAAGAAAAGCTCAAGAAGCAGAGTCTAAAATGACATCTCAAAATATTTTGTCAAGGTTTTTACTATTTCAATAAATAATATAACAGGCTTCTTTAAGCATCTTAATTTTGAAATATTATGGCTTCCCCAAACTCTGTCATTAAGCAATTAAACATCATCCCTTATGTCTTGTAGAGAATATATATATATCACTGGCTGATATAGAGGATACAAATGATTTGCTGATGGCCCATCAATTCTAACATAAATTCTATCCCATAAACCAGAAGTCAGCAGAATTGTGGCTCAATAGCTAAATCCAGCCATACCCATTTGTTTACATTTGCTTTGCCCTACAAAGGCAGAGTTGAGTAGTTGACATAGAGACCATATAGCCCACAGAGGTAAAAATAGTTACTATATGACCCTTTATAGGGATATGTTTGGTGATCTCCTGCCATGACTCAAAAAATCAGAGTTAAAATGAATCTTATATAATCTAATCTAGTGATTCACAAGTCTAGATACACATTAGAATAACCTGAAACATTTTCAAAAAATATAGACATCATGCCCAGACACCCTGCCCCAACCAACAGAACTGACTTAATTGGTCTTAGAGGACCTGAGTAATCTATAATTCCTCATGTGCTGCCAGGTTGAGAACCTCTGATCTAATCCCTTCCTTCTTGGTATAAATGAGAAAATCTAAACCCAGGAAGCTAAAGTGACACACAAAGCTCAACAAACTTCTTAGCACTCCAGCAATCCCTTAGGGTTCTCATAAACTTCCACTAATTCAGGACCAGAGAACATCAACTGGTTTGGAGTTCTTTAATCATCTCTGACAATGGCAGTGGTGAATAACTTAATCACTGGACTACAGCACTCAGGGAGGGTGGCAGATATGTGTGATTCCTGTGAGCAACTGGAATAATGCCTGACACATGCCAATCAAGAGTTGAAACATTTCATATGAAAAGATGTTAGAAGAGAGAGAATATCAGAGCTGACAAGAATCTTAGAAAATTCCTAACCAAACTGTTTCATCTTACAAACACAAAAAGTGAAGCTTTCAAGGGTGTTAATGGCTTGTCTAAGCTCAACTTTTGGGTGGTAAGGCCAGAATGAAATGCAGAGTAGAAAACCACTCTGCAGGATGAAAAGGGAGTGGTTAGATGGAAAGAAATCTTGTGACAGAGGCCATGAGAGGAAAATATAATATAATGGCTCATGAGAACCAAAAAACAAAGGTATGATCAAGAGACCATTAAAAAGAGGCACACAGCAGGTTTCAGGCTCGATTCTGAGTTGGGGGCATGCAAGAGGCAGCCGATTAATGATGACTCTCATCATTGATGTTTCTCTCTCTCTCTCTCTCTCTCTCTCTCTCTCTCTCTCTTCCTCCCCTTTCCTGTCTCTGAAATCAATATTTTTTTTAAAAAAGGCACACACACACACACGATAAATGAACCCTCCCTCCAGATTCTTATAGCAGAAACTATTTTCTTTCTATTTTAATCCTCACCAGAGGATGTGTTTATTGATTCTAGAGAAAGCTAGGGAGAGGGAGTGAGGGAAGGAAGGAGGGGAGGGAGAGGGAGAGGGAGAGAGACATCAGTGTGAGAGAGAAACATCAATCGGTTGTCTCCCATGCCCAGACCAGGGATGGAACCAGCAACTTAGGTATGTGCCCTGATGCGGAATAGAACCCTCAAAACTTTGGTGTATGGGACAATGCTCCAACCAACCAGAGATGCTATTTTCAATACAAGAGAATTAGCCATCAGGAGCAATGAAGAAAAGCCAGGTTCCCCTATTCTCTTCACAGTAGGTTTCTTATTCATTGCACAGTCACTTGATTTTTAATGGAACTCAAAATAAACATGGGCAATAAAAGGACAAAGGAGAAACAGAAGGAGTTTCTATTGACAGAAAACTTTTCAGATTGCATCAATCTTGAAAAAACTTTCTGGAGTTCCATTAACTGGATTGTGAGCCTTATAGACACACAATAGTCCCTGCTAATCATTTCCTTTCTCTTGTGTTATAAAGAACACACAATAACAAGGATGGTTTGTCTGCTGATATCGTAAAGAGAATTAAAGAAGCAGGATAAAAGTCACACGCTCAGATCTTTTAGTTGTGCTCACTATATAACAGATAGCCCTAAAAAGGCACAAACTGTCAACTGCCTCATACAAACAATGAGACTATGAGTATAGGAAAGTTATCAGTCACTAAATGTCTTGATAGTGTTAAGTCTGAAACATCACTTTTGTACCCTTTAGCTCTTATTTATTTATTTTGATTCCTTCATTCATTCACGGAGGCAGAAATCTAGGTATGCATTGCCTATTTAAGATACATAATCCTTATGTAGCTAAGAATAGGAGAAAGAGAGCTTTATGGCACTAAAAGTGGCAGGTATCTTGTGAATCCATAGGAAATAAATCAGCACACAGCTTTGTTAATTAAGAATGCAAAAAATTTAAGATAATAATTTTAGAAAAATCAATATAATATTTGCCATATGGAGTTAAAACAAATTAACACTTCTCTTTTCATCCTATCTACAGAATGGTATGAAATATGCAACTGAAATGAATAGAGAGACATATACACAATTCATGCTAAAATAAAGAGTGAATTAGAAATAATAGTTTTTAAAACAATGTGTTATAAATGAATAACTGAAAATCCTTAACATGGAGGTTTATAATGGGAATTACTAAACTAGGCTCTGATAATTTTACAATATTTTTTAATTTCTGGGGTGATTCACAATTTATTTTACTGCAGTAAGTCCTCACTTAACATTGTCAATAGTGACTTTAAGGGAAAAGATGTATAATGAAACCAATTTTACTATAGGCTAATTAATATACAGAAGACTTAAGTTCCTACAGCATCTTATCAAATTATAACAAAATGACATTGAATGAAACAATGTTATTTGAGAACCTGCTGTATATTGTTCATAAAGTGACAAGGTCCAGATGATTTTTTTCAAACCTGGTAAAAAAAACCTAGACAAATTAGTAGATAAAATAGACACTTGTTTCTCTTCAATAGTCTCTTAATATCCCATGTATTTTGAGGAGCTTCGGGACAAGAACTTATTGCCTAAAATGTCAAGTCTACTATGAGATATTCTGTCACTGTGTTTTATGAACACATGGGGGTGTCAAATTGGTAGTTGGAAGCATGTTTAGAGAGCATGCTAGTAAACTATAGATATGAATGTGTGATCCATTAAGAGATGGTTTTTGAAATATGGCATTAGAAGCAGCAAGAGAGAGAGAGTAGATATAAGGGCTAAAATATAGCTGAGGTTTAGAGATCTGCAAAAAAACCCCACAAAAAAACAAGTAAACAAGCCGGTGCCAGCAAAGAGGAGTAAGGTAGAACCAGAACGATAACTGTAAAACAAGGTGGAAGTAGCATCAAGAAAATAAGAAAGTATCACGAGAGATCCAAGATGACGGCGGATTAAGTTGAAGCTACACTGACACGCTCCCAGAACCAAACTGGAATTACACCTAAAACAGAGAAAAACAATCCAGAATAATCAACCACAACTGAAGACGAGTGGGGGAGCACCCTCATAACCAAGGATGAAAAGTGGAGACCACATAGAGACTGGTAGGAAGTACAGACATGTGAGAGTGCTGGCTATGCTCCCACAGGCAGCAGCTGAAGGTCTGGAAGGATATCTCATCTGTGGGGTGTTCCCACTGAGGACTCTGGAGCCTAAATCCCATGCTGGGCTTCCCAGCCAAGAGCACCAGAACTCAGAAAAGTACCCACATAACATCTGACTGTGAAAGCAGGCAGGTTTCTGTCTTCCAGGGAGAGGAAGCTGGAACTACAGGTACCAACACACAAAGTTTCCTGTGCAGCCACTTACCTTGGGCTCCAGAAAAGGGAGGACAGAGTGGACTGGAGCTGTGTGGGGCAAATCTGGGATTGTGGGCTCTGGAGAGTAAGTTCAGAGGGCACCCCTCTGGGTTCCTGTGCCAAGTGATTCGGCCAAACTGCAGAGGCCATCTTTCTCAGGCAGAAATTTTCAGCTTTTGCATGGGGGGGGGTTGGTGGTGGAAGCAATTGACCCACCCTACCGGAAAGCCTCTCACCTTACGCAGAGGAATTTCTATCACCTGAGGCTTGGTAAGAGACTGAAAACAACCAGCCAACCCACCCTGTGGGGCTTCTACAGCCTGAGGCTCATTAAGAGAATCAGATTAATCAGCCTTCAGGCAGAGGCATAACTCAGAGTGCTTTGAGTCTTTGCCTGATCTGCTTCAGGACCTGGGCCTTGGAAAAATCAGACTTTGGTGTGCATTTTGGTCCTGTCCAAATGCACCCAGCCCCAGCAGAGGAGACCTCAAGCCGAGGGTTGTTGATAGCTCCAAAAAGGGTACTCAGGGCCAGTCAAAAACTGAGCCTGACATAGGCCTGTACCAGAGACCCTCTAAAAAGACTGAGAGTCCTAGCAGATCTACCTAACACTTAAAAATAAACCCAAAAAGGCAGCCAAAATGGGGAGACCAAAACACAAGCCACAAATGAAAGAACAAGAGAATTCTCCAGAAAAAGAGCTAAATGAAATGGAGATAAGCGATCTATCAAATATAGAGTTCAGAATACTGATTGTAAGGGTGCTCAATAGTATGAAAAAAGATACGGAAACTATGAAGGAAATTAAGAATGACATAGCAGAAATAAAGAATACATAAAAAAGAATAAACAGCAGATTAGAGGAAGCTGAGGATCAGATCAGTGAATTAGAAGACAGAGTAGAAAAAAAAATCACTCAATCAAAGACCCAGAAAGAAAAAAACAATTAAAAAACAGGAGGACAGTCTAAGGGAGCTGCGGGACAACATGAAACATAACAATATTCACATTATAGGAGTGCCACAGGAGGTCAAAAGTAAGCAAGAGTTAGAGAACCAGTCTGAAGAAATAATGGCAGAAAACTTCCCTAACCTGGTCAAGGAAAAAGTCACACAAGTTCAGGAGGCACAGAGGCTCTCAAGCAAGAAGAATCCAAAGAGGCCCATGCCCAGACACATCATAATTAAAATGCCAAGAATTCAAGACAAAGAAAGAATCTTAAAGGCAGCAAGAGAAAAGCAATCTGTTACCTACAAAGGAGCCCCCATAGGCTGTCAGCTGACTTCTCATCAGACACTCTACAGGCTAGAAGGGAATGGCATGAAGTATTCAAGGTAATGAAAAACAAGGATCTGAAACCAAAACTACTTTATCTAGCAGGCTATCATTCAAGATAGATGGCGAAACAAAGAGCTTCCCAGACAAAAAAGGCTAAAGGAGTTTATCACAACCAGACTGGCACTGCAGGAAATGTTAAAGGAACTGCTGTAATTAGAAGTAGAAATAGAGTCTGACAGAGAGAAACATAGGTATAAAGAATAAAATGGAAATAGATAAGTATCTATCAATAACCTTAAATGTAAATGGACTAAATGTCCCAATAAAAAGATATAGGGTGGCTGATTGGATAGGAAAACATGACCAAAATATATGCTGTCTATCAGAGATCCACCTCAGAACAAAAGACTCACATAGGATGAGAGTGAAGAGATAAAAAAATTTTCAATGCAAATGGAAATGGAAAAAAAGCTGGGGTAACAATACTCATACCAGCAAAAAGACATCAAAATGAAGACCAAACAAGAGACAAGAAAGGTCATTACATAATACTAAAGGGATCAATCCAATAGGAGGATAAAACCCTGATAAACATATATACACCCAATATAAGAGCACCTAAATTTATAAAAAAACTTCTGGAGGACTCTAAGGGAGAGATCAACAGCAATACAGTCATACTAGGGGATTTTAACACCCCACTGACTTTACAGGATAGGTCTTCCAGACAAAAAATCAACAAGGAAACAGTGAACCTTAATGACACACTAGATCAGATGGATTTAACTGACATTTACAGAATATTCCACCCCGAAGCTGCAAAATATACATTCTTCTCAAGTGCACACAGAACAGTCTCAAAGATAGACCACATGTTAGGACACAAAACAAGTGTCTACTAGTTCAAGAAGATCGAAATAATATCATGCATCTTCTCTAACCACAATGGCATTAAATTAGAAATCAACTACATTAAAAACACTAAAAAACATTTAAACACATGGAGGCTAAATAGCATTATTTTTAAAAAATATATATCTTTATTGATTTCAGAGAGAGGAAAGGAGAGGGAGAGGGAGAAATAGAAACATCAATGATGAAAGAGTCATTGATCGAGCCCACAGCCCGGGCATGTGCCCTGACAGGGAATCAAACCCCGATTGCCTGGATCCTAGGTCGACGCTCAACCGCTGAGCCACACCAGGCTGGGCAATAGCATTTTTTTTAAAACAATGAACGGGTTACCAAAGAGATCAAGGAAGAAATCAAAAACTTCCTGGAAACAAATGAAAATGAACACACAACTCCAAATCTATGGGACACAATGAAAGCAGTCCTGAGAGGGAAGTTGATACCACTACAAGCCTACTTCAGAAAACAAGAAAAATTTTTAATACCCTCTGTAAACCTACAACCTAAAAATTTAGAAAGAGAACAACAAGGAAGGCCCAGAGTAAGTAGAAAGAAGGGAATAATAAAGATCAGAGCAGAAATAAATGACATAGAGACTAAGAAAACAATACAAAAGATTAATGAAACCAAGAGCTGGTTCTTTGAAACATAAACAAGATTGAGGAACCTTCAGCAAGACTTATCAAGAAATAATGAGAAAGGAACCAAACAAACAAAAGCAAACGCAAAAGAGGTGAAATAACAACTGACCCAAAAGATATATGAAGGATTGTAAGAAAATACTATGAATAACTATACACCACCAAGCCAGACAACCTGGATGAAATGGACAAATTCCTAGAAAAATACAACCTTCAAAAAAACAATCAGGAACAGTCGGAAAACCTGAATAGGCTGATAACTGCTGATGAAGTTGAAGCAGCAATCAAAAGCCCTGGGTTGGATGGCTTCACAGGGGAGTTTTATCAAACATTCAATGAAGAATTAACACCTACCCTCCTCAAACTATTTCAAAAAATCCAAGAGAAAGGATCACTTCCAATCTCTCTTTACGAGGCCAGCATTAGCCTAATTCCAAAACCAGATAAAAACACTACAAAGAAAGAAAATTATAGGCCAATATCCGCAATGAACATAAATGTTAAAATCCTCAACAAAATATTAAGAAATCAGATCCAGCAATATATTAAAAAGATCATACACCATGACCAAGTAGGATTTATTCCAGGGATGCAAGGCCAGCACAATACTGTCAAATCAGTAAATGTGATACATCACATAAACAAATTGAAAGACAAAAATCATATGATCAAATCAATAAATGCAGAAAAAACATTTGATAAAATCCAACATCCAGTTTTGATAAAAACTCTCAGCAAGGTGGGGAAAAAGGGATCATACCTCAACATAACAAAGGCTATATATGACAGACCTACAGCCAACATCATACTCAATGGGCAAAAACTAAAACCATTTTTCCTAAGAACAGGAACAAGACAGCAGCATCCACTTTCACCACTCTTATTCAACATAGTACTGGAAGTCCTAGCCACAGAGATCATAAAGTAGAAAACATAAAAGGCATCCAAGTTGGAAAGGAGGAAACAAAACTGTCATTATTTGCAGATGACATGATATTGTAAAACAAAACCCTAAAGGCTCCACCAAAAAACTACTAGACTTAATAAATGAATTCAGCAAGGTAGCAGGATACAAAAATAACACCCAGGAATCGATGGTATCTTTATACACCAATAATGAACTCTCAGAAAGAGAAACTAAAAAATCAATCCCATTTACCATTGCAACTATAAACATAAGATACCTAAAAATAAACTTAACCAAAGATGTAAAACACTGGTACTCGGAAAACTACAGGACACTGAAAAAGGAACTAGAGGAAGATATAAACAAATGTAAAAATAGACCATGTTCATGGATTAGAAGAATTAATATCATTAAAATGTCCATACTACCCAAAACAAGCTATAAATTCAATGCAAATTGAAATATACCAACAACATATTTCACAGATCTAGAACAAACACTTTGAAAATTTATATGGAACCAAAAAACACCCCGAATAGCCACGGCAATCTTTAGAAAGAAGTACAAAGTTGGAAGAATCACAGTACCAGATATAAAGTTATACTACAAAGCCACTGTAACAAAAAAAAAAGCCTGGAACTGGCACAAGAACAGACATATAGATCAGTGGAATAGAATAGAGAACTCAGAAATGGACCCAAATCACTATGTTCAATTAATATTCGACAATTGGGGCCAAAGCATGCAATGGAGTAAATACAATATCTTCAATAAATGGTTTTGGGAAAATTGGACAGGGACATGAAAAAAAAAAATAAAACTAGACCACCGACTTACACCACACACAAAAATAAAAAAATGGATACAAGACTTAAATGTAAGCTGTGAAACCATATAAATCCTACAAGAAAGCACAGGCAGAAAAGTTTCAGACATTGTAGCAATGTGTTTGCTGACACATCTCCTAGGGCAAGAGAAACTAAGGAGAAAATAAACAAATGGGACTACATCAAAATAAAAAGCTTCTGCACAGCAAAAAAATAAATAAATAAATCAACAACAAAAAAGGGAGTCCACTGTATGGGAGTATATATTTGTCAATGACACATCAGATAAAGGATTAATATCCAAAATATATAAGGAACTCATATAACTTAACAAAAGGAACAAAAACAATTCAATTAAAAAATGGGCAAAGGAACTAAATAGACACTTCTCCAAAGAGGACATACAGGAGGCCAAGAGACATGAAAAATGCTCAAAGTCACTAATCAGAGAAATGCAAATTAAAACCACATTGAAGTATCACTTCACACCTGTCAGAATGGTTACCATCAACAAATCAACAAATGACAAGTGCTGGGGAGGATGTGGAGAAAGGGGAACACTAGTACACTGCTGGTGGGAATGCAGACTGATGCAGCCACTATGGAAAGCAGTATAGAGTTTCCTCAAAAAATTAAAAATTGACCTGCCATTTGGCCCAGTGATCCCACTTCTAGGAATATATCCTAAGGAACCTGAAACACCAATCACAAAGAACTTATGTACCCCTATGTTCATAGCAGCACAATTTACAATTGCTAAGATCTGGAAACAGCCCAAGTGCCCATCAGTAGATGAGTGGATAAAAAAGCTGTAGTACATTTACACCATGGAATACTATGCAGCTGTTAAAAAGAAGGATCTTTTATCCTTTGGGACAGCATGGAGGGAACTGGAGAGTATTATGCTAAGTGAACTAAGCCAGTCAGAAAAAGACAAGTACCACATGATCTCTCTTATATGTGGAATGTAATAAACAAAACAAACTGATGCACAAAATGGATCCAGAGACATAGAAGCATGGAACAGACTGAGGGATCTCAGAAGGAAGGTGGGGATGGTGGAGTGGGCGAGGAGAGATTAATCAAAAACTTATATGTTTATAAGTATAATCTATGGACACAGACATTGGTCTGGTGAAGGCTTGGGGGTGGGGTGGATGCAGAATGGAGGGGATCAATGGGGGTATAAACGGGACATCTGTAATATTTCCAACAATAAAGATAAAAAAATAAATTAATTTAAAAAAAAGAAAGAAAAGAAAACAGGACCCAAATATATGCCGTCTAAAAGAGACCCACCTCAGAACAAAAGACTCACACAGGCTGGGGAAAACAAAATTCTGGAGGACTTTAAAGGAGAGATCAACTGCAATATAGTCATAGTAGGATACTTAAACACCCCATTGACTTTATTGGATAGATCTTCCAGACAAAAAATCAACAAGGAATCAGTGACTCTAAATGACACAAAAATCAGATGGATTTTATTGAACATTTCACCCCAAAGCTGAAGGATATGCAGTGTCCTCAAGTGCACATGGGACATTCTCAAAGATAGGGCACACGTTAGGCCACAAAGCAAGCCTCTACAAGTTCAAGAAGATTAAAATAATATCAAGCATCTTCTCAGACATTTACACAATGGAATACTATGCAGCAGTAGAAACAAAGGATCCCTCACCCTTTGAGACAGCATGGTGGGACCTGGAGAGTATTATGCTGAAACATGCCAGTCAGAGAAAGACAAGTGTTACATGATCTTACTCATATGTGGAATCTAATGAAGAAAATTGGTCCAAAGACATAGAAACATGGAACAAACTGAGGAATCTCAGAACAAAAGTGGGGGTGGGTGGGGAGATATTATTATAATAATTTATATGCATATATGCATAACTCTTGGATACAGACAATAGTGGGGTGAAGGCCTGGGAGGAGGGGTACAGGGTGAAGAGGATCAACGGAGGAAAAGAGAGTACATTTGTAAGGCTTTCAACAATAAAGATTAAAAAAAAAAAAAAAAGGAAGTGTCATGAGAAGGATTTTTCCATGGCATAAATACTGGTGAGACGTTGAGGGAGACAAAAGCATTAGCTCTGGCAAGATATTGGTCATGAGTTATGGAGGTGATGAAAATGAAATGACATCGATTGTAGAAAGAATGGGGAAAAGAAAACAGAGACAAGCACTCTTTTCAAAAAATTTGGCTGTAAATAAGTCAATGAAATGGGGCACAACCTGGAGGTCAAGGAAAGGCAGCTTTAAACTAGAAAGAAAGATCCCACAAAGAAAGGTTAATTGCATATTACTGGTCTTTATATAAGAGCAAAGACACAGAGAGAAAGTGACACACATGAATAGAGGTTCAGCAGGGTTGTGCATTAGAAGGGAAATGAGGAACTTCTTCATGGTTGCTTCTGTTTTTTGTCTATGAAGTGTGTAGCAAGGTCATTTGCTGAGAGTGCAGGAAGTGGAACTATTAAAGCACCCGAGAAGAGGCAAGAAGGTAGGAAAGAACTATCTTAGGGGATAAAATAAAGAATTAATGAGGGCAATCTAAGATGGCAGCAGAGTAGGTGGAAGCTATACTCACCTCCTCTCAGTATCAAACTGGAATTACAACTAAATTATAGAGCAATCATCCTGAATAACCATCTGAAGACTAGCTGAAGAGAAGTCTTATAACCAAGGTTTTACAGAAGAAGGCACATAGAGTTTGGTAGAAAAGGCAGAGACGTGAATAGGAATGGCCCCACTCCAATACCCGGTGGCTAAGAGTCTGGAGGGATATCTGAGCTGCAGGAGTTCTCCCTAAAAAGTATGGGGTCAGAACCTTAAGCTGGGCTCCCCAGCCCAGAGCACCAGAGTCAAGAAAAGATGCCCACATAAATCTGACTGTGAACATTGGTGGGGATCCTATCTGTCAGGGAGAGACAGGAGTCTCCTAGAGACACAGGTGCATTCTTAAAGGTCTAACACAGAGAATTCCATTCATAGTCACTCACCCTGGACTCCAGCAGAGGGAGGGCTAAGCAGACTAGAGTCATGTGAGAAGTGTCTGGGGTATGTGTCTAGAGAGAGAGATTAAAGAGATAGCCACCAGGATCCCTGTGCTTAGTCCATCTTGCACACTGTCAATGCCATCTGTCTTAGGTGGAGTACACCCTTCCATATGGCATCAGCCTGGGGGCAAACAATAGCCCCACCCTCTGGATTTCCCCTTGCACCACTCTGCAGAGCTTATGCCTGCCAAGGAGTCAGCCGCCTTGGTCAGCTGCCTTGGTGTAAAGATCTGTAATGATCATGAGGCATCAATGACTAAGTTGTGTAGTTTTGGGATGGGGACCATTCCCCTCATTTTCCCATGAACCTGACCGGTGCTTCCCACTCACGAGATATCCACTAGAACCACCCTCCAGGATTCTGGCAGTCATATCATCTGGGCTTTGGCAGCCCTGTCCACCATATTCCTACTGGCTCCACCCGGCCAAGTTCAGGGCAAAATCCAAGACAGACTGAGTTGTGTGGCTCTTCATGAGGCCCTCAACCTTTAACTTCCCAGAAGCCTGACTGGCAACTGCCCTTCATGGGATATCCACTAGCCCCATCCTCCCAGCAACTGATGGACCCAGCGTGCTGAGCACCTTCTCCTCCTGGCAAAATCTGAGACAGACTGAGTTGTGTAGTTCTAGGATGGGGTGATTTTTCCCTCACACACCCAACTGAAGCACTACCCTCCCTTCATATTGCCAAATCATGGTCTGTTTGGGCCTGACGAACTCTGTTGACCGCATCCTGATGACTCCCTGAGAACCTGCCCCAATACAAAGGTGTGCAAGCACCCAGTGGGTGGCAGCTAGATTTGGCATACTGGGGGACATTTGCTGAGTGGACCCAAACCCAGCACTAGCACTGAGTTGGAACCTGTATCAATTGTGAACACCACTAGCCCCTACCTGGTGACTCACTGAGAACCCACCTAATGCAACTCGAGTACCACCAGAGGCTCCTTTAGTGACTAGGCCTAACAGGCAGTTGGCAGGTGAAAGCAGGTGGAGGCACATCTCAGGTGTATTGGAACTTTTGCTGACCTACCTCCAGGCCTGGTGCTGATAAAAGCAGGTCTTGGTGCACAGTTTGGTCCTTGCGGCATGCACCCAGGCCCAGCAGAGGCAGCCACAAACTATGTATCGCTTATAGCTCCAAACAGGTCATCCAGGGCCAGTCACAGGCAGTGTCTGCCATTGTCCTGCACCAGAGTCCCTCTCAAGAGAACCAGAACCAACACACACAGTGGCCAGCTTCAGACAACATAAGAGCAGGATCCAATAAACTTCAAAAGGGGCATATCCAAAGGAAGATCTTGGCAGTCACCAAACTCTGCTGTGGCAAATTCTGCATCATGTGGTCACCACCTACACAACATTTCACATGCTATGGTCAATGTTGAGCCTCACAGACTGCCAGGCTGAGGGTTGATCCCACACATGAACAAGCCAATAGCAGTCAAGACTCAATTACAACAAGAGGGCTCACATAAGCCACACAACGGACATTCTTGGAGCACCCAGCTCAGGTGATCAAGGAAACTGCACTGCTGGACCCAAGGGGGCACCTACTATATAAGGTCACCCCATGAAGACTGGGAGTCATAACAGATCTATCTAATACATAGAAACAAGCACAAAGAGGCAGCCCAAACAGGGAGACACAGAAGGAGGCCCCACATGAAAGAACAGAAGAAATCTCCAGAAGAAGAGCTAAAGTAAATGGATGGAAGCAACTTATCAGATATAGGTTTCAAAGAAATGGTTATAAGGATGCTCAACATCATGAAAAAGGATATAGAAACCATAAAAAAGGACCAGTCAGAAATGAAGAATACAATATTTGAAATGAAGAATACACTGGAAGGAATAAACAGTAGGTTGGAAGCAGAGGATCGAACCAGCAGTTTGGAAGACAAGGTCGAAATAAACACCCAGTCAGAGCAGTAAAAAGAAAAAAATATTTTAAAAAGTGAGGATAGTTTAAGGGACCTTTGCGACAACATGAAATGTTGGGGATACAAGAAGGAGAAGAGAGAGAAAACTTATATGAGGAAGTAATGACTGAAACTTTCTTACCTGGTGAAGGAAAAAGACACACAAGTACAGGAAGTGCAGAGTTCCAAAAAAGATAAACCCAGAGGCCCATGCCAAGGTACACAATAATTAAAATGGTGAAGGAGAAGGAGGAGGGGGAAGAAAAAGGGGGGGAGGAGGAGGAGGAGAAGGAGAAGCAGTAGTAGTGAAGGACAGAGGAATACAGTTGAAAGAATAAAAATGGCAATAAATACATACTTATCAATAATCACTTTAATGTAAATGTCTTAAATGCTCAAATCAAAAGACATAACATAGCTGAATGGATAGGAAAACAAGAACCATATATATACTGTCTACAAGAGAGACCCACCTAAGAAAGAAAGGTACACAGAGACTGAAAGTAAAGAAATGGAAACAGATATTTCATGCAAATGGAAATGAAAATAAAAGCTCGGGTAACAATGCTTATAGATTTTATAGACAAAATGGTCTTTAAAACAAAGACTATTGTAAGAGACATAGAAGGACACTACATAAAGATAAGGGGAGTAATCCAACAAGAGGATATAACTCTTACAAATATTTATGCACCCAACATAAGAACTTTACACTTACATGAACTGGAAAAACAACAATAAACAAATCCCAAAGTGAGGTGATAAAAGGAAATAATAAATATCAGGCAAAAATAAACAAAATAGAGTGTATAAAAGAAAATAAAAGAGCAATGAAATCAAGGGCTGGTTCTCTGAAAAGATAAACAAGATTGACAAACCTTTAATCAGACTCATCAAGACAAAAAGAGAGAGGACCCAAATAAATAAAATCAGAAGTAAAAATGTAACCACTGACACCACAGAAATACAAAGAATTGTAAGAAAACATTACAAATAACAATATGCCCACAAATGGGACAATCTGGAAAAAATAAATAAATTCCTAGAAACATACAATCTTCCAAAACTGAATCAGAAAGAATCAGAAAATCTGGGTAGACAGATTACAAATAATGAAATTAAAGCAGTGATAAAAAAAAAACTAAAAAAAAACCTCCCAACAAACAAAAGCCCTGGACTGGATGGCTTCACAGGTGAATTTTACCAAACATTCAAAGAAGAACTAACACCTATCCTTCTCAACCTATTCCAAAAAATTGAAGAGGAGGAACAACAACCAATCTCAATTTATGAGGTCTGCATTATCCTAATTCCAAAACCAGATAAAGACATATAAGAGAAATAAAACTATAGGCCAATATTCTTGATGAATATAGATGCTAAAATATTCAACAAAATATTAGCAAACCAGATCCAGCAATACATTAAAAAGATCATCCACCATGATCAAGTGGGATTTACTCCAGGGATGCAAGGTTGGTACAATATCTGGGGAACAATAAATGTGATAAGCCACGGGAAAAAAAGAAGGTTAAAAATCACACGATTGCCCTGCCCAGGTGGTTCAGTTGGTGGGAGCACCTTCCTGTACACCAAAAGGTTGAAGGTTAGATTCCTGGGTTGGATTCCTGGTTGGGGAATGTCCGGGAGGCAAGTGATAAAAGTTTCTCTCTCACATTGATGTTTATTTATCTCTTTCTTTCTCTCTCTCTACCCCTTCCTCTCTCTAAAACCAATAAAAACATATCCTCAGATGAGGATTAAAAAGATAGAAAAATTTTAAATCACGTGAGCATTTCAATAGATGCAGATAAAACATTTGGTAAAAGCCAGCACCTGTTTATGATAAAAACTCTCAGTAAAGTGAGAGTAGAGGGAACACAATAAAGGCCAAAAAATGAAACTAGATCCACTTCTTATACCACACACAAGAATAAACTCAAAGTAGATTATAGACTTAAATGTTAGACTTGAAACTGTAAAAATCCTAGAAGAAAAGATAAGCAGTAAAAACCTGGACATTTCTTGTAACAATATTTTTTTCTGATATATCTCCTCAGGCAAGGAAAACAAAAGAAAAAAATAAACAAATGGGTCTACATCAAACAAAAAGTTTTTGCACAGCAAAGAAAACCATCAACAAAATGAAAAGAAAACCCACTGAATGAGAGAATATATTCTCCCATTGATAAGGAGTTAATATCCAAAATGGACAAAGAACATAAAATTCAACGCCAAAAAAAGAGAAATGATACAATTAAAAAATTGGCAAAGAGCCTGAACAGACACTTCTCCAAGAAGACATACAGATTGCCTATAGACATATGAAAAGATCGTCAACATCACTAGTCATCAGAGAAATCAAAACCACAATGGGTTCACACCTCACACCTGTCAGAATAGCTATTATCAATAAATCAACATCAACAAGTGGTGGTGAGGACGTGGAGAAAAGGGCACCCTGTGCACTGCTGGTGGGAATGCAGATGGGTGCAGCCCCCGTGGAAAGGAGAAGTTTCCTCAAAAAATTAAAAATGGAGCTGCCTTACAACCCAGTGATCCCACTTCTGGGAATATAGTCGAAGAAACCTGAAAAAAGTAATTTAAAAGAATATATGCACCCTTATGTTCATTGCAGTGCTATTTCCAATAGCCAAGATTTGGAAGGAGCCCAAGTATTCTGTAGTAGATGAGTGCATAAAAATGTGGTACGTTTACACAGTGGAATACTACTCAGGCATAAAAAAGAAGGAAATCTTACCCTTTGTGACAGCATGGAAGCTGGAGAATATTAAGCTAAGTGAAATAAGCCAGTCAGAGCAAGACAAGTACCGTATGATTTTACTTATATGTGGAATTTAATGAACAAAATAAACTAACAAAATAGAAAAATATAGAGAATAGACTGACAGCTGTGAGAGGTGAGGGGAGGTTGCAGAGCTGGGTGAAAAAGGTGAAGGAATTAAGGGAAGAACAAAACCATACCCTCATGCACACAGACAACTCTGGCAATTACCAGAGGGAAAGGGGTCTGGGAGGAGGTAGAAGAAGGTATAGGAGGGAAAAATGGTAAAGGAAGGAGATTTGACTTGGGCTGGTGAACACACAACATAATATACAGATGATGTATTATAGAATTGTACCCTTGAAACCTATATAATTTTATTAACCAATGTTACCCCAATAAATTCAATGAAAAAGAAAAACAGGTAATTAATTAGAAAGGAGTAATAAAAGGGTTGTTGGCCAGTTTTTAGTGCTGATATTTGAAGTGTATAGTCCATCATTAATACAAAGTGACCAGAAGTAGTAATGAGTATCATCATCCAAATATTACCTTTATTGGTTGAAAGCTAATGAAAGCTAGGTACCTGTGTATAAGCAATGGATGAACTATAAAAGAAAAATCATATTGCCATTTTCATAACTTCATAGTTCTGTTGACACTTCACTGTGTCCATGTCAAATGGGAAAATAAAATATTCTTTCCAAATCTAAAGTTTTTTCTCAATAGTCCAGCACTGAAAAACTAAAAGCACATGTCAAGCAAAACACTGTTTACTGCATGCTAAACTGAGATCTAAATTCAGTTAACAAATCAGTAAAATAAAATGAGAACATATTGAGTTTTTACTTCAGAGGTCATAAAGATGTTCAAATGTGAAACTGGAGGACATAGGTATCTCCCCGCCTTGTACTCTGAACATATGCCAGGTGAAAATTTAAAAATTACTGTATAACTTTAGCAACTGCATGGGTGAAAGCAGTATGATGGGAATTAATACCTAAATAAATATCCACCAAGGCCCAAGAAAGACCACTTGTGTGATTTGGCAGGGAAATGAAAACTAACACAACCACTTTCACATTCAAACAAAAGAGCAGGACTTTTTAAAATGAGATAAAATTCATACTGACACTTTTTTTTTGTTAATCTTCACCTGAGGATATCGTTTCCATTGATTTTTAGAGAGAGTGGAAAGGGTAGATAAGAGAGAGTGAAAGAGAGAAACACCGATGTGAGAAGGCACATTGATTGTTTGCCTCCCACATGGCCCAGACCAGGGCCAAGACCAAACCTGCAACCCAGGTGAATGCCTTGGACTGGGAATTCAATCCAGGACCCTTTGGTGTATGGACCAATGGTACAAGCCAGGGCAACAACAGAAGTTTTGACATCTATGTGTAGAGGTTGTTACATAAACCAAGGCAATTAATATGGCAAAGAGAAAGGAACTGTGGATATACAGGCTGAGATATTTTAGAAAAAGAGGTGACATAATGAGGGTTTTAATTATAAAGTCAAAGTTGTAGAAAGTTGGGAAGAATTATATAAATGCAAGCACAATATTTATTTACTCTTCTGCTATTTTCCAACAGAAACATTTTAAAGTACATTTACGATAGACACCCAACCCCAAAAGCATAAAAGCCAAGTGAGGAGATGAATGAGTACCTAAAAAGAACTGGTCAAACTCAAAGAAATAACGTTAAAGGAAAAGAGATAAACCCTACTATAAACCATGTTAAGGTTAAATTGCATTTTAATGAATTATTAAAATGCTTTGGTTAAATAAAATACTAAGAAACATAGGTAAAAAGAGGACATTAAAAGGTTTGGGCTTTTTCCCCTAGAGGTATTTTTTATAATGATATTTGTTCTGGTAGGAATTGATTATACAAATGTCACAGCTGAATGAATGTGTGTGGTTTGAGAACAAGTAAACTGTCTCAGAGAATGGGAAAAGGAACTTGGACTGGAATAAAAGTCATTCTCATCATGGGTTTCTAGACCCTCCACCAATGTCATAATGGATGACTAATTTTAAATACAGTACTCCAGACAGACTGAGAAAAGTTGATGATTAAGCTATCCAGACAAACTACACTGTGTGATTGAAAATTAGTATTTATTTGTGGGGTTTTTTAAAACAAAAATGGGAAATCTGCCTTGCTTCCTTTATCGCTCATTCTTAATGCCACAGGATTTGCGTCCCTGACACTGTGTTAGCTCATTAACCTTAGTGCAGGCTCTGCATTCTAGGGAAACAAGACAAGAGAAACAAAAAAAACAAAATAGGATCTTTGCATACACCGATCAAGGACACAAATGTGTAATGATACTGATCAAGTAAAAAGAGAGAAGGCAATGATAAACACTTTAAGAATGAGAAAGGAGCCCAGCCGGTGCTGCACAGCTGTTGAGCATCCACCCATTAACAAGAGGGGCACGGTTCAATTTCCATTCAGGGCACATGCCCGGGTTTCAGGTTTGATTCCCAGTAAGGGGCATGCAGAAAGCAGTTGATCAATACCTCTCACCACTGATATTTCCCTCTCTCTCCCTTTCCCTTCCTCTCTGAAATAAAAAATAAAAAAAATAAAAATTTAAGAAAAAAAAGGCGCCTCTGCAGCATGGTTCAGTAGTTAAGCATAGACTTATGATCTAAGAGATCATGGTTTGATTCCTGGTTAGGGGGCATGCCCTGGTTGCTGGCTTGATCCCTAGTAGAGGGCATGTGGGAGGCACCCAATCAATGACTCAATCACTGATGTTTCTCTCTCTCTCCCTCTCCCTTCCTCTCTCTGAAATCAATAAAAACATGAAAAAAAAAAAAGAATGAGAAAGGAGCTATGAGTACAAACTGGAAATTTTAATATAAGAAAAGAATATTTTTTTAAAAAAGGTAATGCTGATAAATTTGAAAACCCAAGATAGGTAAGAATTACTAAAACACAATATTGAACACAGAATACACAAAAGGAAAGACAAATAAATTTAACTTCATTTAACTTAAAGGCTTCTTTTCATCAAAAGACACCAAAAGCCAGGCCACTGACTGGGGACCAGGTCTGAAATGTATGGAAGGATAATTGATCTAGAATTCATAAACTCCTATAAATCAATTAAGAAAAAAGCCCAGGCTATTTGAAAAATAGGCAATCAATATGAACAAGCAATTAACAGAAGCAGAAACTCAAATGGCCAATAAATATATATTAAGCTACCCTATCTCCTTCGTAATCACTTCACATCTGATTGCCAAAATTAAAAAGCCTGAAAATATAAAGTGTTTGTATCATAGGTATGGACCTATGAGAATAATTATGCTCTATTGATGGGAATATAAGTTGGTATAACATATCTGAGAACAATTTAGCATCAACTAGTAAAGTTGAATGTGGGTTAATTCTACAACCCACCAATACCACTCCCAGGTATCTGCTCTAGAAAGATACTGGGCAAGGAGACTGTGCAAGAATGCTCACTGTGGCACTAGATCTTGACTGTGGCTATCTACATGGAGGGAAGAAGAGATATGGGTTTAGTAAGAGATACATAATGGCTTTTAATTTATCTGTAATGTTTTATGTCTTAAGGTGAGGGTTGGGTACCTAGTCATCCCTTATGTTATTACCTACAATTTTTGGTTTGTCTGAATTTTTTCATAGATTAAAAAAAAAAAAATCATTACTTACCAAACTATCCACATCTATGCTGGAGTTTATAGCCCACTGCAATGTACCCATGATATTCATGGCTAATGTTAGGACGATACCTATTGTTCCTTCTCTTTCACCTATAAGTGGAACAAAAATATAAATAAACTTTATGTTATTCCTCTCCTGAATTCTTTTATTTATAACTCTTCAGGGCATATGTCATTTCAAGTTACATTTCAATTCTGTGCGAGTTTTAATCATCTTTCATCTCAGTTCACTATAGCATATACCACTAGTAATAATGCCGTGCAAGTGCATATAGTAAGTATTCAACCAATGTTTTAAATCAAAGAGTGATTGAAGATTAGGAGTTGCTCTTTTTTAAATGCTTCAGGTATTGAAGGGGCTGTTGGTGTTGGGTACACACCATGTTTATCTCCTCTGCTACTACTCTGTAAGTAATAATACCTTCAAAGACTATAATGGACAATGGGGAAAAAGCCCTGTGTTCCAATGAGCTCCTCTACAAAGAAGTCAGATGCTGTTGGGAAGAAAGGGACCTACAGTTTCACAGGGAAGTCAAAACTCACCAGTCTGCCATTTAGAAAGAGACGACTGCCATTTACGTTACAAAAAACAACAGGACAACTAGTTCATCCAGGAAGAACAAAACTTAAGTGTTTATAGAGTAAGTAGATTTTCAGGGCTGGAGAGGACTACTAATTAAAATTCATAAGTATTCAGTGTTTATAACCATAAAAATTTTCCAAAATTTTCCATTCTTAAATTATTATAACTGTAGGTCATCAAATCACAATAGAAAGTAAGTCTGTATCTATTATGCATGATAAAATTGTCATAGGGTTCTAAAAATAGAAGAAATAATTCATCCTATCATTATTAATTGAAATTTTTGCTTCTACAATTCCTCTAACAGAAGACAAACCATAGACAGCAGGTATATGTTTTTAGTACTAAATCATTTATTCTAAACAGGCAAGATTTATTCAGAATTTCAATATATAGCCCATTCTGAAGATTAAGATGAGAGTAAGATAAAATTGAATAACGATAACAATAAGAAGCAATGTAAGATTTATGGGTATTTATTATAGGCCAGGCACTGTCCTGTTATGCACAAATTATCACATTTAATACTCAAAACAAACCTGCTGTGTGGCTAACATTCACTCTGGTTGGGTATCCAATTTGACTGATAGGTCCTAAATTACTCCTGATTGTTAAATGTTTTGCCTACCACTCCAGGTAAATCAGGCCATAATCAGATCCTTAATCATTATGTTATAGCACATGATATATTAATTTGAATTAATTGTTAATGGATCTTTAGTCATGTAATTTAGCCCTCTTTGATCCTGTTTCAAATAACTTGAGGGAAAAAAGTTTAAAATTCTGAACCTATAAAAAAAATTTTATTGTTTTAAATGTTGCCCAAAATTACTGTACTGTACTGTACTTCAAAGAGAGAAATGAATGAAGCAGCTGCAGAAAGGAAGGGACAGAGGCCAGCATTTGGCCTCAAGAGATGAAGAAGAGCCAAGTATGATTCTCCATGCCTATTCCATTTCCCCTAGAGGCCCAGGGTACCTCCTGCCTTGGGGCTCCAGGAGGCACTCTTGTAACTCTTCCACAGGTGACTCGTTTTGATTTGAGCAGGATTCTCTTCTTACAACCAAACACTCCTTTGGCCTTTGGCATTTGCCCTGAGCCTTTATCCACTGTCACATATATATTTTAATACTTTATATAGCTCAGTAATATAACTTCTTACATTAGAAGGACTTACTTGTCACTTGTCTATATAGATTTTTATTTTTTTATGATGAAATACTTTGTTTTTTACCCAAGATCTTAAGATTCAACACATTTGTATTTAAAAAATATGGCACTTTTATCTAACATTTCACATCTGTGGCGGTTTTTGTCATGCAAAATTCTCGTTAGGATAACAAATTTTACCAACTGGTGGTTAAAAAAACAAAACTTATCAGGGATGAGGCTTTTGTATGTGTGTGTGTGTGTAAATGCTGATGTTTCTTTCCCCCTATTCAGAGAGCTCTTTATTAGAGATACCTATTATTTTTATAATCCTTTCCTACTATGAGTGTCCAGAGATGTGTTTTTTCTTTTTTCAATCACAGATTTGTTATCTGACAGCACTTTGTCTCAGTTTGTTAAACCGTAAAGTAGGGATAATACTACAGAGAGTTCTAATTCAAAGATATCATTTGTTCAACAATAAAACAATAGAAATTCAAGAAAATAATTTGTTCAACAATAAACTAATAAATGTTTTGATTAACAAATGCCCCCCAAAATGGTTTAAAGATATCTAAAATTTTTAACCTAAAGAATGTAGCATTTTATTGATTGGCAAAATTTTAAATTAAATGTTTAGTAACTACTTAAACAACTTCACAGTACCTGTTGTTAAAATAGAAATGAAGGTAACAGCAATGAAGAAGATGACAAAAATAATTTCTATTCTCATTTGGAACCAGCGCAGTGTTGACAGGTACAAGAACCAGTTGGCAGTATGTAAATTCAAAGCTTTGTGGAATAGTATTTCAAAGTAAGGCTGACGTCCAAAGGCACGAAGTGTCCATAGTCCTTTTAAGCTTGTAACCAGATGAGTGAAAATTGGACTCCTGCCTGTGAAATATTCCCATAGAAAACAATGCAAATCATGTAAAGGCAAAATGAAAATTCTTAAGACTATGTCCCTGATAAAGATTAGCTTAAAAGACAGCAAATGTCATTGGTTAGAGAGGTTTTCATTCTGGTGCTATATTTGGAATAGATGAAATTTGTTAATTTTTAATGTTACCCTCCTTTTTTAGTTGGCTAACATGGATGGGAACGTATTATAAAATCACTGCTATTATTTATTCATGCTTCTTGACTACTACTGTCAGTTTTTCTGGCTAATCTTAAATTAATCACTGTTGAGACAAAATGGTTTCCTTTTAAGACAATTTATTCAACACCTTGACTAAGAATGCTTAAGAGACTTAATTTAACAAATAACCTTCAATGCAGAAATGCACTTGAAATTTAGCCCCTGAAAATGCACCTGCTCCAATGCTATTACCAAAAAATGTGCTTCCCAAACAGTTCAAGCATGTTTGGGGCACAAAAAGGCAGAGGGAAAGGAAGGGTGTCTGAAAACAAGCCGGGAGGAAGAGTTTTGTCCAGTATTGTTTAGGAACTCAGGCAAACCTTTAGTAATAGTAGCACTATTATTTTAAAATTTAATTTATATCAGTAAATTATGAATGAATATCCTATATACCAACCTTGGTAAGACTCTATATAGTGGTTTTAAAACTAAAATGATTTCACATAGTCTTAATTACCAAAATCGATCTATGTGTACTTTATAATTTACTATTTCCTTTTATATTTATATGCTTTTAATCCTCACCAGAGAATATGTTTTGTTTTGTTATTTTAGAGAGAGAAGAAGGAAGAGAGAAAAAAATAACAACATTCAGGCGAGAGAGAAACATTGATTGACTGCCTCCCTTACACTCCCAGACAGGGGATCAAATCCGAAACCTAGGTGTGTGCCCTAACCAGGAATCTGACCTGCTGCCTTTTGGTGTACGGGACTACGTTCTAACCAACTGAACCACCCAGCCAGGGCTATATTCATATACTTTTAAAATGTCATTGTTATATAATGCAAAAGTTTAAAAGCAGAAATATTTTGTTTTTGAAAAGTAGATTAATAATAGAGAATCACGAGTAGCTGTTGTGGATATTTTCTGAGGTGAGCGTTGCACATTCAGCATCATACCTTCAGATTCCAGTTGTTTGAGTTGCTGGGAGGTGTGGAGGAAGTAGGCTCTCAACATAATAAAAGCAGCGATCACTGGCACTGTTGCTAAGAAGATGTAGGGCTCTAAAACGGAGACGACTACTACAGCTCCAATCACAATTAATACCAACTGTAGGATCAAAGAAAACACGTTAGTGTGTAAATGCTTTCATGTTGCAAAGTGAACAAGGTATGTCAGCGATATATTTCTAAATAGCTCTTCACACTGTTCTATTCTCAATAAAAGGCAGGCATTTTCCTACTAGGAACGCTGTTATCTCAAAGTACTTTCTTATAAGTTTTCTCTGAATACTAAAAAAATTGATTAGGTCCCTCATAATAGCATTTTGAAGTTTAGAAAACACAGTGATCTTGGATCTCTCAGTGTGCTCATTTCCCTTACACTTTAAAGTGCATGATAAATAAACTGGAAAGGGTGATTTTTTTCCCCCTAGCCTGGCCCTCTTTTAAAATAAACTTTTTATTTTGAGATAATTTCAGTATGAATGTGAAATTTTAATGTTTATTTTGCTTAGAAAATTTCTGAAATTGGGCATTCATCTTGCAGCCTTTTGAGTCAGAAAGACCTGGTTTAAATGTAGGCTTGTCACTTAAGCAACCTATTTAACTTCTCTGAACCTAGTTTTTTCATGTTTAAGATTGAAAAAATTATACTTAATAAACAAATGTTACTCCCCTTCCCCAAATCCTGTTTCTGTTCCTTAAAACAATTAGAGATGGCCTAGAGGCTCAAAAAAAAAACAAAAAGCAAAAACAAAGCAAAGAAAACAAACTTGGGGGATATGGCTAATTTAATTTGAAATTAGACAGATTTTTCTATCTCATATATTGTCAAATAAATTTTGTGTTTCAGCCAAATTAATCCACTAGAGCTACTGCTTCACATTATTCACCAAAAACCTGGAGCCCCATTGATCCCTGGCAGTCTCAGAAACAATCTAACCACAATGGTGTTCTTCAGCATCAAGGTAAAGGCTTAACTTCTATATTTCCACATGACAATAAATCCACACATTTTAAAAAGAAAAAAAAAGTCTGCTAACATTTATTCCACAATAATTCATTTGAATAATGTATAAAGTAACTGCCACAACAAGGGTTAAAAAAAACCCTATTATAATATCCATAGGATAATCAATGAACCAGTTTCTATGGGTGACATGTGGACAATGAAGTGGACGATGGGAGCATTTTGGTAGATGGGAGCAGGATGCAAGTGTAGCTAAAATCTGCATAAATCTTCTTTGAATAGGTTATTTTCATCTAAAATTTCAGATAATCATATCTCAGTGACACTTTTCTAGGGAAAATGCCTGTACATCTCCAGTCATCGATTCTGCAATACCAGCCTTTTGCTCATTCAACAAATATTCAGATAAATCTTTTTTTTCCAGTGTCTGCCAGGCACTGCTAAGTACATATGATGACTCAATAATCTAAGGAAAATCTTCACTATCCTATTCTGGCCCAACAAGTGCCAAAGCCCCTAATGCCCTAGTTACTACATGACAAGACTTTATCAATGGGAAACCACAGTTTTTTAATGAAGGATTTTTTTCTCAGAAATAGGATCTTTTGAGGAGAAAAGCGAAACATTCTGTTCTAAGCATGATTAACTAGGGATATGACAATTTAAATGGGCTATCATATTAAATAGCAGTATGCCTGATGGACAAACGCTGCTGCATTGGACACATGGAAACATTCAGCTACACCATTACATTCCAGGTCTTTTATTTGCTGTTGACAATTGTAAATGTTCTGTGTCTGACTTCTGATATATCTACCATATATCTGGGTAGTCAACTAACCAAGATATTGTACTGGGTTAGAGAAAAATGAAGAAGGTGGGTACAACTGGAAACAATGAAACATTCAAAAGATAGGTTTCCAGTAATTATAATCATCCAGAGTACAGCCTAAGTATTGAGGAAAATAATTATATTTGCTCCATAAGAGGTCACCCTTAGGCACTGAAGTTAAAAGCTAATAATTTAGCATTGTGTGCAAAATTAAAGCACTGATTTAATATATTTAATATTCAGATTACACAGAAAAACCTTAAATTCTATCCTAGTTTAATTCACAATGGATAAGAAACAAGTCGTTTCAGACTGGGCATATCAGTGAGAGGACAAGATAAATAAACAGAGGGTCTTTAGGGCAAGACGAAAATGTGAGCACAGATTTCTAAATACCATTCATTCTTATCCAAATCCTACGCTTCATCAGAAGAAAAAAAAAAAGTCAACAGACTAAAACCTGCAAGGCACCATTCATTCATGCTCCTAGGAAGTGTACATCACTTTTTCAACTGCTAAAAGCAGCTCAAAAGCATCTCTGACACTGACAGTCACATAGTACCGCCAGAAACCACAGCTGACAATAAGGATAAAGGATCACTTTGAAAACAGCAATTATTTATTTAATTAATAGATAAATCGATAAATAAGTTAATACCTATTTAAAACCATGCAATGAACACCAGATTTGGAATTCATAAATGATAGTGCTTGAGAATTTCTAAGTAAGGGATTAATGGAATTAATAGAATGAGTAGGGAAAAAATGTGAAAGACATAGTAGAGATCAAAGTATCAGGACTCAGTGTGTAATTGCATGTAAGAGAGAAGAAATAAAAAAAAGACCTAAAAGTTTGGGGGCCAAGGAGATTTTGGTAGTTTAAAATGTGTAGGTTTCTGTTTCATTTTTAAAAAATCATTCACCCAAACAGAGAGATAAGTAGAAGCTAGAATACTGTTTTTCTCTGTTTGGCTTCAAGTTCAAGTTTATTATTCATGGTCCACTTCCAGTATGCCAATCTGAAGCATATAACTTTAGTCCTGAAAGTGATCATCATCAGCTTTATCTTCCTCCTTTCATGGGTTAGAAAGCTCAGAGCCGCAGATTAAGTGTCTTATTAAGGTAAAGTAAATAGTGGTATCTGAAGAATAGAATCTAGATCTTCCATTTTCATTATATAATATTTTGATCCAAAAGCAAATTTGCTAGAACATTATCAAATGTTAGAAAATAGAGTAAATAGAAATTAATTTTTAAAAGGAAATTTATAGGTATGCTTTCTTTGTACAAAAATTTGTTCCTGAAATATGACTAGAATGAAATTAATCAGAGCATAATTAAATATAACTGGAGGAGTGCACAATTTAAAGAGCTCTTGTGATAATTTTTTTAATAAAATAAAAAATTAATCAAATTTTTATTGTATTTGATTGTCATATATTGTGCTTCCTTCTTGTGGGACCCTCCTATAAATAAAATGGGGAAGTTAAAAGAGCCCTGACAAACCCTTGTGAAGTAACAACTAAAGAATCCCAACAACATCAGAAATTAAGCTGAAACTATTCAAATTGCCACAGAGAAAGCATTCAAGAGCCAGCACCTCTGTCAAAAAAAATGTTAATTTATAAAATAAATATTTAAAAATTAATCTCCCAGAGAACTTTTAAAGTGAGCTTTATATTGATTCAGGAACTACTCAGTAGGCCCTAACCACTTTGGCTCAGTGATTAGAGCATCGGCCCTCAGATTGAAGGGTCTCGAGTTCCATTCCAGTCAAGGGCACTTACCTAGATTGCAGGCTCCATCCCCGGTACCTGGAGGCAACCAATCAACGTGCCTCTCCCACATCTATGTTTCCCTCTCTCCTTCCACTCTCTCAGAAAAGCAATGAAGAAATATCCTCACATGAGGATTAAAAAAAAGAAAATACTCAGACTACATAAGTAGGAGAAGAAAAAAAAACTATCATGAATGCTTTTGCAATCATGTCAAGATGTCCATGTTCCAGTTTGCACCTGATTTAATAATATTATATTTGGAACCAGTCATTTACACTCCTGAAACAAGGAACAAATGTCCAGCATTAAAGAAAGACAGAGGAAACAATCCTTCAAATGCACAAACTCAAAGATTCGGTTAAAGAATTCCAGCGGCTGCTGTTGTGTTATATCCTAAACAGAGCAACTGAAGGAAATCCAAAATGCTAAAGTTCGCTTAGAATAGTTAATGTGTTTGATTCTTCCCATCATTTCAGATGAGGCAAACTGACAATCTGGTTTCTCTGTACCTGCAATGTTGGTTGTGTAGATTCTCTCAAATAGAGTATTGTTATTGAGGGGTGGGGGCGTGTGAAATGGATGGGAGGAGAGGGTGATTCATGGTAACATGGGCTGAATGGTATTCCAACTGTCTCACCGAGGAGATCACTGAGACTGTGGCATTTGCTCTCTGGGGCTCCACCGAAGCCAGGCAGGAAGCTGTTTTTAAACCTGGTCCAACACCAAGGTTATTAATTCACAACACACCTTAAGTCCTGTCACTTATGGAATCATAATGCAGTATCCCATAGCTTACCTTCATCTCTATCCCCTTCTTCTTTATTCTCACCACCAGTTAATCACGCCAGAGACACATGCTCAGAGCCAAGCTACATTAAAGGCCCCTTCAGATCTTTATAACCCAGGGATAGTCCTCACTAGTCCTGAATTTTTCTTCCCCTCTCACTGTCTTGAACATTTATTTGTAATTCTGTCCTTTCTTGCATTATGGTCCTTCTTGTAAGGTTGGTGGCTACCTTATCTGTGCCAAGGTGTTCATGGATGAGACTAGGTGAAACTGTGGCCCACCAGGGAATAGATTTTCATTTTAACATGGGCTATTTGGAGATAGGTGACTTCCATCAAATAGTGATGCCAATGTCAAAAATGTCATACTTCATGGATAGTGATTTGGGGGAAGATGGTCTGTTATAATTCTCAAATCACTCCAAGTAAATGGTTATTACATCTAAATGTGGAATTGCCTTGGGTTCGGGTCAGGTAAAGAGTTCTAACTTGTCACTGAATTTACTAAAATAATGCTTACATCAAAGATTTTGATATTGACAAAATTCATACAATAGGACTTCAGTTCTCAGGCAAATGAAAAATAAGCAAATGCGCATGTACTTCTTTTTCTAATTATCTTTAAAAGTATGACAAATGCAAAGACACTTAATAATACTTATTTTTACAAACCTGGATGAAGTCAAATATGGTAAGAGGCAGAAGATCGTCCAAAATTGCTATATCTTTGGAAAATCTATTAAGAATCCCACCTATAATATAAAAGAAGATAAATTCCTCAAAAACCAGTAATCTTAAAAAGACATTAATATTTGATAAAATTTGATCATATCAGAAGCATTCAGAATTTAAATAAGAATTAGCATGTAATCAGATAAAGACTTAGAAAAATTTAGTGTTCTACAAAGATTCTAAGTAACTGTGTTCAAGTTATTGTCTCCCACTTTTAAACCTTTATAAAATATAGACTATTGTAAAATTCAGGCCAAAACTAATGTCTTTAATAGAGCCCTTATCACAAATTATGTCAGGAATGGGTACTCATCCTACTACAATCTCACACTTGCAAGCCTGGCTATATTCTCATCATTCCCTTACATCTGTAGTCATACTGCATGGCTCTCCTTCTCTGACTTCCTCACCTTTCTGACGCACCTCTGCAGAACCCGTGGCTTCTCCCAGTCCCTACCTGCCCACTATGTGCATGTCCTTTGCCATGTTTTCTCTTTCTACCTTCTTCACTGGCAATCTAAGCTTCAGCCTGTTTTCTAAAGTACAGACTCACATTTATAAGTCTGATAATTTTTTCCTTGAATAGAAAAGAGTTATATATGAAGTGTCTACTATGTGCCAGACACAATGCAAGGCACGGAGGTAACACAGGTGAATAAGTTGTGCTCCTTGCCCTTAAGGGAATTCATTGTCTGGAGGGAGTGAAACATAATTGGATAAAATTCAACATAATGTTGTACAAAGTGATAGTGAATCTTATCATTCACCACCACCCCCATTAACTGCAGGATAAAGTCTAATATTCTTAGTTTAATATTTAATGCCTTCCATGATTTGGCTTTAAACCCCCTAGTTAATGGAAGCCTCCTTTACTCAAGCATTCTGTTTCAGCCAAATTGTTTGATTCCTTTTTAAATTATATTTTTAAATTATAGTTGACATACAATAATAGATTAGTTTCAGGTAAAAAACAGAGTGATTAGATATTTATATATCTTCAAAGTGATCACTCCAATAAGTCTAGTACCTACCTGGCACCATAGTTATAATATTATTGACTATATTCCCTATGCTGTACTTTATTTTCCTGTGACTAATTTTATAACTAAATCCCCTTCTTGGTTTATTCTTTATATATGCTCTACACTCTCCTACCTCCCTGCTTTGTCTATGTGGTCCACTCTGCCTGAAAACCATTCCCCTCATCTTTATTTGTCAAAATCTATGTCTCCTTCCTGGCCCAAATAAAATGCCTCTCTTGTAAGGAAGCCTCAATGTTTGCACCAGCTCCAATTAATCCTTTCCTCCACTGGACACACTTAATACCTTTACTACATCTTGTCAGCACTTCTGTGTTATAATGACTATACCCATGTCTTATATCATAGGTGCTTGTATACATGTCTTATCTTTGTTTCTACACTGTATATTGCTAGAGGTCAGTGGGACCTTGCCACATGTATTTTCTATTACTCATACACTCATTACCCTCAGCAAAAAGGATTATATGTAGGAATTACTTAATGCATGTTTATTGATTTATGTCACTATCTCTTAGCCATTATCAATAACATTTCCTTGGGCATACTTTAACATATTTGTATATCTTTCCATAAATTACCAAAAATTGAAAAATAGTAGTCTATGATATATATACTGTTCAGAAAATGGAAGTCCACTTTGGTGGGAAAAAAATATCATTAGTGGTGCTTATTATATTTCAAATGGTAGTGTTCTTTCAAAATATGTATTTCCATTTCCATTCACTCAATATACTTTACTGGGCACCTACTATGTGTCTGTATGACTAAGGTCATTTAAATAGCAACCTAGGAAAATCAGACAAGTAGTCAAAGAAAATCAAGTTCAGTATAAAATTTCAGAAGGGCACATCTGAGAGAAACTGAAGTACACATACAAGGCAAGGGAATATTAGTTGTTGGTGATTATAGCAGAGAATATGTAGGCAACATAATGAGAAGAAATGGACCATAAATCGGGAAGAGCAATCTTTTTTAAAATAAAGTACCATCTTTGCATACAGAAATTGGGGGTGCGGGTAGGAGTGGGAAAAGAACATCTAGATGTTATAAGGTCATCTTGCTATTTCAGTTCTCATGAACATGAATAAGGAAAAATGTAAAAATAGAGATGTTGCAGAATAATCCTACAAAGTAGATTAAAGTTTGGAAAATAAGATGAATGAGAAAATGAAATGACATTTATTTCATCTTGGCTATGTAACAGGTAAAAAGATTGCCTGTTTTACTCTCACAATGATCCTCTGAGATCTCCATTTTACAGATGCAAAAGTAAGGCTCAGGCTCAGAATAGTAACTTGTCCATGATCATCACTCATATGAGTACAAGCCAGGACTCAAAATAATTCCCACACTCTTTCCATTATGTCTCATTGCCCATTTATGAATGCTGGCAACTTGGACAAATCCTCTATCTTCTCTGGGTCTCAGTTTTTGCATAAAAAAATTAAATTATTGGATCAAGGTAATCCAATCCAATCTAACATTCCCTTTTAGGTCTACAATGTCTTTGGTGTAAAACAGATGGTGATGAGTATATCCAAATGAGGCAAGCCTTTAGTGACCTACAAGGGCTTCAGAATAAATATAAAACTCTTCCTGAAAACTAACACTGAAATTTTGTTAACCAGAAAAACATTGATTGATATTTCTTGTCTTGATATTTGTAGATACAAATCACTCTAAAATCCTCAATCCTGGAAGTTATTCTTTGCTTTATAATCAAATGCTTCTGTATCTACCTCCTTCCCCTTGCCTGTGAGTTCTTCCAGGGTAAAAACTGTGTGCCTCATTCATCTTTTCAGACCAACCCCTGGTTGAGTGCCACACAAAGTAAATGTTCAGCAGATTGCTGTAAGAATAAAACTTGGGAATTCCTTATGAAACTCTAAATGTCAATTTGTCTAAAGGAGAATTAATGGAATTGATTACTTTCAATGTACCTTATTGTCCTTAGGTGTTTTTTTAAACCTTTGGTGCATCAATTTCACTACTTTTACTTTCTGTGACTGTATTTTTATTAAGGTATAATTAACAAATAAAATTGTAAGGTATTTAAAGTGTACAACGTGATGATCTGATACATGTACACATTGTGAAAGGATTCCTCCCATTGAGTTAACACACCCATCATCTCTCACATCTGCCTTTTTAAAAACTTGTTTATTTTATTTTTTCCATTATCCCCTCTATGCCCTCTTCTGCCTCCACCCACCACCCTCCCCCTCCACAATCACCACACTATTGCCCATGTCCATGAGTCCTCCCTCTCTTTTCCTTTTTTGCTCAATGCTTTTGGGCAGGGGGAGGGGGGAGAACATTTAAGTTTTACTCTCTTAGTAAATTTCAATTATATAGTAAACTGTTAGCAATTATAGTCACATGTTATACATTAAGTTCTCAGGCCTTACTCATAACTGAAAGCTTCTATCTTTTTACCAACCTCTATGATGGTATCAAAAATATTTTAAAAATACATTTAGGATTTCAATCACCACCAAACTCACCCACACTCCCTAAAAAGAAGTAAAAAACCTGAAATGAATTTGTATGATCACTTTTGAATAGTTACAGGAAACAAGATTTTACCCATCAAAATACTTTATCTGTAAAAGAATTTTAGATTTTCCATGATTGTTTCAATTCTTCTCCTCTTTTAAACAATGCTGAACATTGGCACCGAGAAGCCTTGAAGGGGTTAGACAGAACATCTGCATGGAGAACAACTGA
Source organism: Miniopterus natalensis (assembly GCF_054644295.1). Taxonomy (NCBI): domain Eukaryota; kingdom Metazoa; phylum Chordata; class Mammalia; order Chiroptera; family Miniopteridae; genus Miniopterus; species Miniopterus natalensis. The sequence goes on from NC_142090.1 coordinate 26,172,614, forward strand.
CCCAGAAGGTCTTGCTGCTCCATTGCAATGCCATTAGCATCACTTTCTAACAAACTGAGTACTCAAATTAGCTGATGCAGAAATAGGAAAAGCAACAGTATCTGACAGTCTATAGTACCTGAAAAATGTACATGCCTGCCATAAGGAAGCTCAACAAAGTTCAGATGCCTCTGTGCAAAGCCAATGCTATACTAGAAAACCAACTAAATCACAGGCCCTTTTGATGGTGAATCAGCAGCTTCAGTTTCTAAATCTAGTCAAATACCTGCTTTCAACGTGTTGAGGGTTGACATAGGTGCATGGAGAACAGAATGTAACATTTTGTGGTGTAAAATTTTTGACACTGTGATTAGAGAATGCACTAGTGGTAAACCTCGGAAGAATCCCAGAGCAAGCAAAGTGTCGGCTACTCCCACATAAATGTAAAAAACATAAAATGAGCTGGTGTTGGTGATGATCACTGCATAGCTGTTATTTGTACTCCCAATACTATTCCCTTTGTCTTGAGAAGGTGTTCTGTAAAGCAAAGGGAAATTGTTAATCAGCAACAAATTCTTCACATTGAATTTGCAATACTATATGTAAGTGAAACTGAAGTTGAGTCTAAAGAAACACAAATATTTCATTAGCAGAGTTTATGACTTTAATCTCAAGTATTTTCTATTGTAAGAAAGTATATTAAACTTTTTTATCATTGAAATAGATAAAACTGATTCTTACTAAGTACTCAGAAAATTCTAATATATAATGTTGTTTTAAATATTTTCATTACATTTTATGGAAACTAAACATAACTGAATTCTTAGAGATTGGTGAAGAGCTGCAGGATCTGCACATGCTCACACTTTTAAACAAAATAATTTGATTTTTCACTTCTGTGATATCATGGGAAAATTAAATATTACAATATTTAATAAACCCCAAATAACCAATAGTAACAAAATATAATACACAGTAAGACATGGAATACTCACTGTTTAAGTAGCCGCAAAACAACCAAAAAAACAGCCACCTGGAATGGAACAATCAATACACACTTAGTTCTTCCCATACCCACTTCTAATTCCACCACGACCAAAATCAAAACACACACAATTGCATTTTCCTTTTCTTTTCTGGGCCCAGCAGATACAATAATTATTCTAAGAACCATTACTTATGGTGAGAACATGGTAAATTAATGGGATTCAAATTTCACTGAATTAAATACTTTATCATTTCTTTCCTTCATTCAACAGGAAGTATTAATTGCCTCCCAGGAGAGCTAAGATCATAATTAAATGTTTTAAATAAACTTTGTTTCTTATACAGACTAATCTCAGCCTACTGGCAGATAATTTATCTGATTATTTATAATCAGATAAATAAATTCATTTGTCATGCAATGATTATGAGGGACAAATATCTATGATGAGATTAGTATTTATGAAAATCAATTAAAGGTCTCAACAGTACAAAAATTCACAGTTTATGAATAAAGGTAAAGTACATTCAGGTTAAAACATATACTGCTGGGCTTTCTCAGGTGGAAACTTTTGGCTGACAGACAAATGTTTGATGCCATAACTAAACAATACAAAATTTTAACAACTATATTTCTTTTAACTCCCTTTGATAGTTAAGCTATCTGTACTCTGTTCTATATCAATTTGGCTTTCTAGCCTCTTAAATTCTGTGGAGAAACAATCTTCTGTTGATGCCCTCACAACTGTAATACTAGAAATGACTAAAATGATACAATTTGCTCAATAACAACTATACCAAAAATTAAAATAGAAAAAGACACAAGAAATTGTGAGTAAAATAATTTGAAAATGAACACAGCATAAAAATAAGCAAGGAAAAAACAAATATACTTGGTATAAGAAATCTGTCATTTCATATTCAAACTTAAGTATGTAATAGTAATATATAAAAATTTATAAAGAACATTTAGCACTAACTAAGAAATTACATTATGAAGTCCTATACTTGAAACAGGTGCATCTGCTTTAGTTAAATTCGCATATCAGATAGGCTTATAATGATGAAAACTCTTAATGGCATCAATCTCACTTTCCTATGTTTCATTTTACACAAAGCCTTTTTGCACCATATTTATGAAGAGAAAAACTATCCTTGTTTCTTGAAATTCAAGTAAATTCAAAATGACAAGAAACTCAGTGATAATCTATATCAAAAGTCTTTGTTTCAGTACAGATGTTTTTCTATTTCTTAAGACTAATCAAGATACTCAAGAACCTAGATAAGAGTATATTTCTGAGTCACTTTTCAGTTATTATACTCCCCCTTTGTTCCATTTAAAAGAGTGTCAACAATGCTGGTATTGCCAATGTTCTCTGGATGTGAGTAAATCCCAGAATAAATATTTTATAACATTTACTATGGAGCAATAACCAAAGCAGTTTTCCAAAGAACTTGTCTAATCAGTGTAATATAAAGTTATCTCCTGGCTCTTGTGGATAGAGGCATGGAACTTGCAACCCAAACTGTTTTTATTTACTGAAACAAAAACCTTTCTAAGCACTTGACATAATGATTTTAGCAAATATACTTGGGCCATATAGACACAATTGAATAAGCAAGTTCTATCATTTAATTACCAAAATGTTTTCAGATTGTGAAAGTTCATACAGTTTATGATAGAGTGACCATCCTGGATGATTAAAGCAAAAAGGTCCATATTTTCAGTTTTTTCAGTGTTTAAACATCATTCCGTAACACACAGAAGCAGTACAGTGTAGACCAGTATTGACCAATAGAAATTTAAACAATAATAGAAATGTTATAGTCATGTGCTGTTCAATATTGTTGCCACTGATCATGTGGCACTCAATCACTTGAAATGTGGTTAGTGTATGTGAATGATGAACCAACTTTTAAATTTTATTTCATTTTAATAAATTTCATTTAAGTTATACGATCGTATATGGCTGGTGGCTACTGTATTAAACTGTGCATGCATAGGTTATAATTATTAGTTATGGAGGTGTGTAGACAGATTATTTATTATATATCCATATTAGGCATCAGGAATCTAATAATGCCATTCTCTAAGGATAGACCCATGAATGGCCAAGATGATGATTAATGAACTTTGCTAATGGAACCAGGATGAAAAATAAAAACCAATATTTTGAAGCTAGAATTAAAATTATGTAGGTAATTTGTCTACATGATTAAAATAAAATGGATGTGAGTGTAGAATATCATAGTATATACATATGGAAAGAGAAGTTATGTACCTACCTTTGAGAGACTTATTTGCTAAATGAATCACGAAATATCTTAAGAGGTGTGATAGATGAAAGAAGATATAATGCAGAACTAGAGCAAGAATATATCCAGGACTATGAAGATCCCTATCCAGGTACAATTCTGATATTCACAACTAAAGAAAATAGGTTTGAAAGAGAAGAAAACCACCACAGAGAACGTGTTAAGACCTGGTTTATGAAAGGCTCAAAAATGTGAATACAAGCAAACAAGGTAAAATGGTCCAACATTCTCTCATGAAGAACTTTGACTGACTGCAGAGAAGACATGCATAAATATTTCACTGAGGAATACCTGCAGAGCCTTTAAATATGACTGAAGGTTTCCAATACTCAAGATGTTAAGCATAGTTAATAACAGCAATCCCTTCCAGTCATAACAGATGTCCCTGCTTTTCCTTGCACCCATATCTGATCCATTTTGCCTATAGCAGACAGAGTGATCTTTTATTTTATTTATTTATTTTTTATGTTTTTATTGATTTTGAGAGGGAGGGAGGAGGAGGGAGAAAGAGAAACATCTATGTCAGAGAGAAACATTGATCAGTTGCCTCCTGTATGCATTCCAACCAGGGACCAAACCCAAAAGCTGAGCAATTCCCTGACTGAGAATTGAACCCCTGACCTTTCGATGCATGGGTCAATGCTCAATCAACTGAGCCACACCAGCCAAGGTGAGAGTGAGCTTTTTAAAACATAAAAAAGTGGGAATAAAGGGATCATACCTCAACATAATAAAGGCTATATGTGACAAACCTACAGCTAACATCACACTCAATGGGCAAAAACTAAAACCATTTCCATTAAAAACAGGAACAAGACAAGGATGTCCACTTTCACCACTCTTATTCAACATAGAACTGGATGTCCTTGCCATAGCCATCAGACAGGAAAAAAACATAAAAGGTATCCAAATTGGAGAGGAAGAAGTAAAACTATCATTATTTGCAGATGACATGATCTTGTACATAGAAAACCCTAAAGATTCCATCAAAGTGCTACTAGATTTGATAAATGAATTCAGCAAGGTAGCTGGATACAAAATCAACATTTGGAAATCAATGTCATTCTTATATACCAACAATGAAATTTCAGAGAGAGAAACTAAAAAAACTAGCATTTACCATTACAACTAAAAAAATAAGATACCTAGGAATAAACTTAACCAAGGATGTAAAAGACCTGTACTCGGAAAACTATGTGACACTGAAAAAAGAAATAGAGGGAAATTTAAACAAGTGGAAGAATATATCATGCTCATGGATTGGAAGAATTAATATCATTAAAATGTCCATACTCCCCAAAGCAATTTATAGATTTAATGCAATTCCTACTAAAATACCAACAGCATATTTCAAAGACCTAGAACAAACATTTCTAAAATTTATATGGAACCAAAAAAGACCCCGAATAGCTGCAACCATCTTGAGAAAAAAGAACAGAGTGGGAAGGATCACTTTACCAGATATCAAACTGTACTACAAAGCCATTGTATTCAAAACAGCCTGGTATTGGTACAACACCAGACATATAGACCAAAAGAACAGAACAGAGACCCCAGAAATAGGCCCACGCAATTATGGTCAGTTAATATTTGACAAAAGAGGCAAGAGTATCCAATGGAGTAAATACAGCCTCTTCAATAAATGGTGCTGGGAAAATTGGACAGGTACATGCAAAAAAATGAAACTAGACCACCAACTTTCACCACACACAAAAATAAACTCAGAATGGATAAAAGACTTAAATGTAAGTTGTGAAACTATAAAAATCCTGGGAAAAAACATAGGCAGTAAAGTCACAGACATCTCACATAGTGGAATTTTCACTGATACATCTCTTAGGGCAAGAGAAACAAAAGAAAAAATAAACATATGGGGCTACATCAAACTAAAAAGCTTCTGCACAGCAAAAGAAAACAGCTTCAAAATACAAAGGAACCCCATGGTCTGGGGAAACATACTTGCCAAGGATGTATCTGATAAGGGGCTAATATCCAAAGTCTACAAAAAACTCACACTGCTCAGCAAGAGGAAGACAAACAATCCAATTTAAAAATGGGCAAAGGATCTGAACAGATACTTCTCCAAAGAAGATATGCAGATGGCCAAGAGAAATATGAGAAAATGCTCAAAGTCACTAATCATCAGAGAGATGCAAATTAAAACCACAATGAGGTATCACTTCACACCTGTCAGAATGGCTGCCATGAACACATCAGTGAACTACAAGTGCTGGTGAGGATGTGGAGAAAGGGGACCCCTGGTACACTGCTGGTGGGAATGCAGACTGGTGCAGCCACTATGGGAAACAGTGTAGAGATTCCTCAAAAACTAAAAATGAAGCTGCCTTTTGACCCAGGGATCCCACTGCTAGGAATATACCCTAAGAATCCTGAAATACTAATTAGAAAGAATATATGCACCCCTATGTTCATAGCAGCACAATTTACAATAGCTAAGGTCTGGAAACAGCCCAAGTGCCCATCAGTAGATGAGTGGATAAAAAAGCTGTGGGACATTTACACCATGGAATACTATGCAGCTGTAAAGAAGAAGGATCTTATACCATTTGGGGCAGCATGGAGGGACCTGGAGAATATTATGATAAGCGAAATAAGCCAGGTAGAGAAAGACAAATGTCACATCATCTCACTTATTTGTGGAATCTAAAGAACTTAATAAACTGATGAACAGAAATGATTGAATGACATGGAAGCATGGATCGGACTGACGAATCTCAGAGGGATGGAGGAGGGCAGGTGGGTGGAGGAGAGAGATTAACCAAAGAATTTATATGCGTATATGCACAACCCAAGGACACGGACAATGATGTGGAGAGGGACTGGGGAGGGGGGTGGGAAGGGGTGGGATGGGTCATTGGGGAGAAAAAGGGACATCTGTAATATTTTGAACAAAAATTTAAGAAAGATAAAAAAATAAAATTATACAAAGCTAAATAAATAAATAAATAAATAAATAAATAAATAAATATCACATCGTATCCTTCCCTAAAGCCTTTGAAGGGCTGTTATTGAATTTAAAATAAAATCTATGCTTTTTAAGATAGTCAGGGGTCCTGGGAGTCTAGTTCTGGCCAACGTTTCTATATCACCACATGCTACTTGCTTCTCTCTCCCAAAGCACAATTACACCAACCTTCTCTCAGCTTCCTTAATTTACCAGACTCTTCAAAGACCTTGGCATTTATCCCCATCTTTTTACATCTGAGTCTTCTTAACATTTGGGTGTCATTGAATGTCAGTCTCTCAGAAGGCCTCCCTGTCCACCCTCCTTTTCCCACCTTTATAGTAAAGAAATTTATTTCCTTCTAGTGCTTATCATGTTCTGTAATTATTTCCATCAAAATGTATTTATCATCTATCTCCAAAGCAGAGAGAAGTCCACAGTCCTCTTTCACACTGTATCCTCAATGCCTAGCACAATGCCTGGTAAACAGTCAGCATTCAGTAACTGTAAATAAAATAATGGATAAGAGAATAATTTAAAATATACTTAAAAATGAGAACAGAGAGAAAGTATACAATGATCATATAGAAAATATATTGGAAAAAGCATGTAACATGTTATATAAAGATAAAGAACCAAAACCAATTTATTCCACAAGCTTTGTACATGTACAGAATTCAGATCTACCTCCCAAGTCACAAAATGAGATCTGTGTTAAATGAATACCTATTAAAACACTATTCACATTTTGAGTTTTACCAAAGAAACACAGCATTATAAATCTTCTTTTAACATAAACATAAGTTCATTCATATACTCCATCTGTATGTCCTCTTTTATTCTTCACTGTACACATAGTACACAGAATTGTGCTTGGCATAATGAGGGAACTAAAAAAAATATGTGTTGAGGCAGAAGAGATAGCAGCAGAGGCCAAGCCTAGTGGTTTGAACAGTCTCAGGAAGGTCCAGTCACTGGGGGTGGGGCCAACCACCCCACTAACCCAGAAACCTGACTGGTGCTTCCCTCACACAGGAGAACTGATAGAAACTCTAGGTTTCCAGCTGATCTCACTGGACTGCATATGAGGATCTCTGCCCAGTCGAGGTAAGGGTGATATTCTGGGACACTCTCAGAGGAATAGCTCTGGGACAGGGAAACACATCCACCACTTTCCCTGAAATCTCAATGCCACATCCCTCTCACGAGAGACCCAGAGGTGTAGACTCCAGATTCCACTTAGAGGTCTAGATTCCCAATTCTGCCGAAAGCACTTTCAGAAATAAACTTTTGAGTGATTAAGATTGACAGCTGGCTGTCAGGTGAAGGCAGGTGGAGGTGAAGCCCACCCAGGGACCATGGGGAAGTTTGCTGGCCCATCACTGGGCCCAGTGCTGCTAACAGACTGGCCGTAGAGTGCTTGCTTGGACCCTCCAATGTGTAACCAAGTCCTGTGGAGAAAGGCACAAACTGTGTATCGCTTGAAGCTTCAAACAGGTTGCTGAGAACCAAAGGAGGACAGTTTCTGACAGTGGTTAGCAACTAACTACCTCCCAGTAAGTCCAGAACTGGCAGGCAAAACAGTCAGCCTCAGTCATCAGAAGAGCAGGATCTAAAGGGAGGCACTAAACTCTGCTCAGATGAACACCACTGTATTTTTTGTCTTCTTTATCCTCTTTATCTTTCTTCTTTATTGATTTCTTATTATTTTAGTCTCTTCCTTTTCTTTCATAGATCTAATTTTTCCCTTCCCTTTTTTACCCTGTTTTTTCTTATTTCTCCTGCTTTCTTCTCATTTTTCCTTATTTTTTCTCCTCTATTTTCTTTATCTTTTTTTTAATCTTTTCTTTCCTTACACTATTCTTTTTCTTATTTTCTTTCATCTCTTCCCTACTCCACAAAGACTGGGAAGCAAAGAAGTTTGCTCTAAAACATACAAGCATATACAAAGGGACAACAAAAATGGGAAGACAAAAAAACAACCCCCAAATGAAAGAAAAGGAGGAAACTCCAGAAAGAGAGCTAAATGAAATGGAGGCAAGCAATTTATCAGATATAGAGTTGAAGGTAATGATATAAGAATGCTCAAGTAACTTAGTGAGAATTTCAAGAAACTTAGTGGAAACTACAACAGCATGAAACAAGAAATAGAAACCATAAATAAGAATCAGTTGGAAATGAAGAATAACATATGTGACATCAAGAATACACTGGAAGGAATAAAAAGTAGATTAAATGAGGCAGAAGGTCAAATCAGTTACTTGAAAGACAAGGTAGAAAACAACACCCAGTTAGAGCAGCAAAAAGAAAAAAGAATTAAAAAGTAGGAGAATAGTTTAAGGGCACTTTGGGACCACATGAAACATAGCATCTGCATCATAACCCTGTTTAAAGAAATAATGACAGAAAACTTTCCTAATCTGGTGAAGGAAAAAGTCACACAAATTCAGGAAGCACAGAGTTCCAATCACGATGAACCCAAAGAAACCCATACCTAGGCACATCATAATCAAAATAACAAACATTAAAGAAAAAGAAAGAATATTAAAGGCAGCAAGAGAGGGACATAAAATTGCCTACAACTGAGTTCCCATTAAAATGTCAGCTGATTTCTCAACAGAAACACTTCAGGCTGGAAGGGATTGGCATGAAGTATTCAAAGTAAAAAAAGCAAGGACCCAAACCCAAGACTATTCTATCCAACAAAGCTATCATTAAAATAAAAGGTGAAATAAAAAGCTTCACAGACAAAACAAGACTAAAAGAGTACATCACCACCAAACCAGCATTGCAAGAAATGTTAAGGGGAGTGCTTTAAGAAGAAGAAATTGAGAGAAAGAGGAACATAGGTATAAAAAAATCTCAATAAATAAGGACCTATCAATAATAATTTTAAATGTAAATGTACTACATGCTCCAATCAAAAAACATAGAGTAGATGAGTGAATAAGAAAAGATGAGCCATATATATGCTGTCTAAAAGAGACCCCCCTCAGAACAAAAGATTCACACAGACTGAAAGTGAAGGAATGGAAAAACTTTTTCCATGCAAATGGAAACAAACAAACAAAAGCAAGAGTAACAATATTTATAACTGACAAAATAGGCTTCAAAGCAAAGGCCATAACATGAGACAAAGAAGGCCACTACATAATACTAAAGGGACCAGTACAACAAGAGGATATAACCCTGCTAAACATATATGCACCAACTATAGGAGCACGCAAATATATAAAAAAGCTCTTGGAGAACTTTAAGGGAGAGATCAATAGCAATACAGTCTAGTAAGGGACTTTAACACTCTACTGATATCACTGGATAGGTCTTCCAGACAAAAAATCAACAAGGAAACAGAGAACTAAATGACACACTAGATCAGATCAATTTAATTGATATTTACAGAATATTTCACCCCAAAGCTGCAGAATATACATTCTTCTCAAGTGCATATGGGACATTTTCAAAGATAAACCACATGTTAGAACACAGAATCAGTCTCTACAAGTTCAAGAGGACTGAAATAATATCAAGCATCTTCTTGGATCACAATGGCATAAAACTAGAAATCAACAACAGTAAAAACACTCAAAAACATTAAAACACATGGAGGCCAAATAACATGTTGTTAAACAATGAATGGGTTACCAATGAAATCAAGGAAGAAATTTTTAAAATTCCTGGAAACAAATAAAAATGAACACAAAACAACCCCAAATCTATGAGACACAGCAGAAGCAGTCCTGAGAGGGAAGTTCATAACATTATAGGCCTACCTCAAGAAACAAGAAAAAGCTCTAATAAACTACCTAACACTGCATCTAAAAGAATTAGTAGAGAACAAGAAAAGCCCATAGTAAGCAGAAGAAAGGAAATAATAAAGATCAGAGAGGAAATAAATGACATAGAGACTAAAAAAAAAAATACAAAAGATCAATGAATCTAAGATCTGGTTCTTTGAAAAGATTAATGAACCTTTAGGAGGACTCATCAAGAAAAAAGAGAGGACTCAAATAAATAGAATCAGAAATGAAAGAAGTGAAATAACAACTGACACCACAGAAATAAAAACTAGTAAGCAAAGACTATTAACAACTATCTGCCAACAAACTGAAAAAACTGGATGAAATGGACAAATTCCTAGAAAAATACAATCTTCAAAAACTGAATCAGGAAGAATCAGAAAACCTGAATAGGCCAAGAACATCTCATGATATTGAAGCAGTAATAAAAACAACTCCCAGAAAACAAAAGCCCTGGACCTGGCAGTTTCACAGGGAAGTTTTTCCAAACATTCAAAGAAGAACTAACACCTATCCTCCTCAAACTATTTCAAAAAATCCAAGAGGATGGAACACTCCCAAGCTCTTTTTATGAGGCCAGCATTCACCTAATCAAAAACCAGATAAAAATACAAGAAAGAGAACTACAGGCCAGTATCCCTGATGAACATAAAAGCTAAAATCCTCAACAAAATATTAGCAAATCAGATCCAGCAATATGTTAAAAAGATCATACACCAAGATCAAGTGGGCCTTATACCAGGGATACAAGGCTGGTACAATTTTCACAAATCAGTAAAGGTGATACATCATGTAAATAAATTGAAAGACAAAAATCACATGATCATATCAATAGATGCAGAAAAAACATTTGATAAAATCCAACACCCATTTTTGATAAAAACTCTCAGCAAAGTGGAAATAGAGGGAGCATATCCCAACATAATAAAGGCCAATTATGACAAACCTACAACCAACATCACATTCAATAGGCAAAAACTAAAAGCATTCCCCATAAGAACAGAAACAAGTCAGGATGTCTACTTTCACCACTCTTATTCAACATAGTATTAGAAGTCTTAGCCACAGCGATCAGACAAGAAAATATAAAAGGAATCCAAACTGGAAAGAAGGAAGTAAAACTGTCATTATTTGCAGATGACATGATATTGTAAATAGAAAACCCTAAGTACTCCACTAAAAAACTACTGATTTAATAAATGAATCGCAATGTAGCAGGATACAAAATAAACATCCAGAAATCAATCCAATTTTTATACACCAATAGTGATCTCTCAGAAAGAGAAACTAAATAAACAATCCCATTTACCATTGCAACAACAAAAAATTAAGGTACTTAGAAATAAACTTAAACAAGGAGGTAAAAGACCTATACTTATAAAACTACAAGACAAAGAAGAAAGAGATAGAAAAAAATTTAAAAATGGAAGAATATACTGTGTTCATGGATTGGTAGAATGAACATCATTAAGATGTCCATAATACCCAAAGCAATAGTCAATGCAATCCCTATTAAAATACTAATGGTATATTTCACAGATCTAAAACAAATACTACAAAAATTTATATGGATCCAAAAAAGACCCCAAATAGCCTCAGCAATCTTGAGGAAGAAGAACAAAGTTGGAAGAATCACAATACTGGATATCAAGTTATACTACAAAGCCACCGCAATAAAAACAGCTAGGTACTGGCACAAGAACAGGCATATGGATCATTGGAACAGAACAGAGAACCCAGAAATCGATCCAAGCCCGTATGCTCAATTAATATTTGACAGTGGAGGCAAGAGCATACAATGGAGTAAAAACAGTTTCTTCAATAAATTGTGTTGGGAAAATTGGAATACATGCAAAAAAAATAAAACTATACCACCAGCTTACACCATACACAAGAATAAACTCAAAAAAGATAAAAGACTTAAATGTAAGTCCTGATACCATAAAAATCCTAGAAGAAAACATAGGCAGCAAAATATCAGACATCTCACATAGCAGAATTTTCACAGATACATCGCCTAGGGCAAGACAAACAAAGGAAAAAATAAACAAATGTGATTACATCAAACTAAAAGGCTTCTGCACAGCAAAGGAACCAGCATAAAAATGAATAGAGAACCCAATGTATGAGAGAACATATTTGCCAATGATACATCTGATACAGGGTTAATTTCCAAAATATATAAAGTATTCATACAACTCAACAAAAGGAAGACAAACAGTCCCATCAAAAATGGGCAGCAAACCTCAATAGACACTTTTCCAAAGAGGACATACAAATAGACAAGAGACATATGACAAAATGCTCAACGTCACTGATCATCAGAGATGCAAATTAAAAGGACAATGAGGTACCTCCTCACACCTGACCAAATGGCTATCATCAGTAAATCGATAAACAACAAATGCTGGGGAAGATGTGGAGAAAAAGGAACCCTAGTACACTGTTGGTGGGAATGCAGACTGTACAACCACTATGGAAAACAGTGTAGAGTTTCCTCAAAAAATTAAAAATGGAGCTACCATTTCACCCAGTGACCCCTCTCCTAAGAATATATCCTAAGAAACCCAAAACACCAATCACAAAAAATATATGCACCCCTATGTTCAAAGCAGTGCGATTCACAATGGCTAAGAACTGGAAACATCTCAAATGCCCATCAATAGTTGAATGGATAAAAAAACTGTGGTACATTTACACAATGGACTACTATGCAGCTATAAAATGGAAGGATCTCTTACCTTCTGAGGCAGCATGGAGGGACCTGAAGAATATTATGCTAAGTAAAATAAGCCAGTCAGAAAAAGACAAGGATCACATGATCTCACTTTTATGTGGAACCTAATGAATAAAATAAACTGACAAACAAAATAGATCCAGAGACACTGAAGCATGCAATAGACTGAAATATTTCAGAGAGAAGAGGTAGGGGGGCTGGGGAGGAGATATTAAATAAAGAACTTATGTGTACAACCCATGGACACAGACAATAGTGTGGTGAAGGCCTGGGGAAGGGGCGAGAGTGGGGTGAAAGGTGTCAATGAGGGGGGAGGGGACATCTGTAATACTTTCAAAAATAAAGATAAATTTGTGTGTGTGTGTGTTGAGTGAGTTAATGGCTAAATGAATGACAGGAAGTAATATTAAACTGACACCTTGTCATGACTTAATAGATGATTTCAATGCTTCATAAGTCAAATCATGTCCTAAAACTTAGACCCATGCTAAGTAAAGCTTCCTTAAAAGGATTACTGTTGGTCAATAGCAGCAGTGGTATTATGGGAGCATATTATATGTCCAAGCTGCCCAGGGATTCTTCATTAACAGACAGAAGGGAAATCATAAAAGAATAGGATACAGCAGATAGCAGTTCTCTGACACATTTCTTAAAAATCTCAGAATGAAAACACTAAACAGGATTTTTTGGATACTCTGGCCAACAACAACACCCTCTGGTTGTTGTAAAAGGAACCAAGAAACTGCCTCCTAATCTATTATTTGCATTTTTTTCTCTATCTAGTCAATGATTTCAGGCAGGAACACTAGAAAGACCAATAAAACAGAAATATTACATCCTTGGTGTAATATCTAAGAACTTATAGAAGATATTATCCAATAGTATGAAAAATGGTACAAAGGTAAAATGGTAGACTGACCCTCATCAAAATGATATACTAATGATAAGTGGTAACAAACTGAATAGACCAAACTAATTTTTTCAGTATAACACTTTGAAAAAGTTAAAAAGTCTATGTATTCAATACTATAACAGAGAAGCACATTAAATCTACTGTATATAATCATAAAATATAAATTGAAGTACAGCCCCTATGAAAACTAAAAATAGTTAAATCACTTTCACCAAGAAAGAAATGTATTTTAACCTTTCTTTTAGTTCTATGATTATGATGAGCATGAGGCTCTAAACAAGATTTAAAAGAACTAAACTATCTTCCTGGATTAGCACTTACAGCATGATGCAAAGCACTGATGAGATATTTCAAAGATAATGAGAAAGGGGAACACTGGTATCAAGAAAGGAGCTTAACCAATAAACATATATATATATATATATATGTAAATTTTGATCCAAAGAAGGTACCAGAATTGTGAACATCAGTGAGTAATTTGTTTAGCTGCATAACTGTGCACATAATTAAAACAATTACTATTTGTCCACTATCACCATGTTTTTGTTATTTAAAATTATGAGAGCCAGTTAATTGGCAATGACTCCAAGATATTGACCAAAAAATTTTATCATTTACTACATTGCTTCTTGCCTACAAAATGGCACTACCAATTGTTTTGTCAATTAAAAAGAAATTTTTTTACAATAATTTTGAGAGTTCAACTCAAATAAATGGGTAGCATTTACATCCTCTGTTGTTATTTTCTAGCCCAAAGACAAAGGACCACTACCTTCTTGATTAACTGAGCTAATAATATTGTACACATGTGAAGCAGCTCAATGTTCAATAACTAATTAATTAATTATATACCATTTTGAAAGATGTGTAAGTTCAACCCTATGAAGCTGCATGGGACAAAAGTCTTATAAATTAACATAAATCACCACCACATTCAGATAGGACCATTTTTTCTTATATAACACTATAAATTGAAAACAATCAAGAAATGTGATCGTTCAGTGCAAAGGTTCAAAACATTAATAATTATAAAGGGTTGGTTTGAGATGAAATGTAGTACAGGCCTGAGTTAATGTTGGTCATTTGACAAGACTGGCAGAGATTAATGAGGTAAATTTAAAATACATTTCAACTCAATTTTTATTACTTATGTGAGAGTGTCAAATTACCCAACCCCACATTTTTTTGTTAAAATGTAAAAGGAATTATTGAAACTTTCATTATGTCTGTGTTATCAACTTGTTCACCATAAACTATCTTGAGCTTTATAATGAAAATATGACCTTACGGATATTAATGAGAACAAGCATTGCTCGATATGTGTCAAGCCCTACATTAAGTGTGTTATAATCATGATGTCTCTTAACCCACAGAAATGGCCTATGAAGCTGGTGCTATTACAACCTCCATTTTATAAATGAGGAAACTGAAGCTCAAGGAGGTCAACAAACTGGCTGAGTTTCACAGTATTAATAAAATAGGGTTAGAATTCACTGCCAGCTCAGTCTGATTCCAGAGTTGGCACTAGGCTATACTATATCTCATATCAAGCCTCCATTTGATTTGTTAATTTAAAATAGTAGTGTGGCAAAACAGCTATTATCAGAACCCAAAGATCAAATGGACTCCAATGGTTTAGAGGTGAAGTAGTATGTACAACTTTTGGGGACATACCTTTAGACATTTAACACTATCTTACTTGGTCACAGAGGAGTGGTGATATTTTATGTAGCGCTCTCATATGAGGTTAGAAATAACTTAACATTAGGACAAACATGTAGTCATCATTTGGTTTCAATTATGTATATATTTATATAGCCTCAGGAAAGGCAACTATTCCCTTGACTCATTTCCCCCCTGAGGGCAGTGTGGGCCTTCCTGTTAGATTTAGGTTGTATATTAGGACACATCCAGCAGTGTCCTCTGGAATAAATATCTAGAGTAAGTAGTCATTCACAGGCTGAATGGAATCTATAAGTGTGTTTTGTTATGCCCCTGTAGTGTTTGTTTTTATTTAATTGACTACCCACATTTAAAATGGTAAAATTTTACAGAAAAATCTAGTTTTCCATTTTATCTTGATAAATAAGATTTAGCAAAACTAATCCCAAATTCCTTCATGGCAAGTCCTTGACTGGTGCTGAGTTACAGTTGCCCCTTTTAGACAACTGGAGGTCAAATATTCTTTATTCAGCCTTAAAGCCACTGCATCCACCTGGTCCCCTTTTGCCATCTAGGTGGCTGCTCCTGATCTAGGAAAGCCTCATCCATCAAACAGCTTCAGAAACCTCTTATGCTGAGTAGAAGGGATAGAGAGAGAGGAAGAGAGAGAAACATTGATGTGGGGGAGACACATCGATTGGTTGCCTCTTGCACACACCCCAACCGGGCCAGGGATTGAGCCTGGAACCGAGATACATGCCCTTGACCAGAACTGAACCAGAGACCCTTCACTCCACAGGCCAACACTCTAAGCTAAGGTGAGCTATTTTGAGAAGGAAATATTAATGTGATTCCACTCATATCACTTGATGCTACTATGCTTTTATTCCTGGTGTCTGTGTGATATCACTGAGTTGATTGTTGCTGCCTTAAAGATCTGTGATGTCTTGTATATTAGGTAGATATCCAGTTTTCATGGAAGACTGAGGACATTGTAATGCATAATGTATGAAGAAAATCTAAGTGGAGATTCTGTTTGTGTTTGACTTAGAATGTTGTTTTATGTCACCATGCAGGTCATCTTTTTATTGTTGCGTTAATGTAAGACAGAGGAACTTTATGAACTTCAACTACTTTCTCCAAATACTCTTTAAAGAAAATATGATGTCAACTAATTAAAACCCTGAAGTATCTTTATAGTAGTCATAGATAGAAGTGATGAACATTAGTTGATGCGGTTGGAACAAAAAAGTGACCACAGATATGTGAGAAAGTATAGACAATTCATCCTTAAGTGCATAAAATTATTGTACAATCCATGTTTGCTAAATAATTAACCTCTATTTTGTAAACCAAAGAAAGCTCACCTATGAGATCATTATATCACAAGGACATGAACATTGTTTAAGTGATTGTAATGTGTATTTTGACAAATGGTCACATAATCAGTTTGTCATGCTTTATTTAGACTATGTGTGAACCTATTATTTTTATTAATAAAGCTGAATGAATTTGAATGTGTTCACATATCCAACCTCATTTAAGGTTGTCTGTAAGAATATACTATTTGGTAATGCAGTACAATTATGTCATTAGCAATCCAATTCCCCAGTGGCTTAAAATATTAAATAATGTAAAAAGATTTTTCCATTATTGATAAACTTTTCTCTTTTTTTGTACCTACTGGGACATTATGATAGTTACAATAAAGATTACATGACATTTTTTAAGGAAAAAAAAAAGAAACCTCTTATGCTCATTGACATGGAACTGATTTTGATTTTGTGGCCCACTGTGCTATTTGCACTTCCCTTTTGTTTAAACGTACTGATACGAAAAACAGCAGGAGCATGGCAAAAACACCATGATGGTGGTGCTGAACACAAAAATACTCTGTAAGCAAGCAGGTAATTCAAATCTCTGAAAGGATTGTTTACAATGATTACTAGGCCACTAATATATATTTATTTCATTTTTAAAGAAAGTCATTTAAAGGTGTTGATTCATCACTTGCATTTTTAATAATGTAATATCTAAAGTCAAATGAATTTAAAATTTAATGCAAAATGATTTTCAGTGTTTAATTTTAATCCATATAAAGGCATTCTACTTTGAGGTTCTGAAACTCTCTATTAAAAACTCTTCATAGCCCTGGCCAGGGTATTTCTGTAGGTTGGGTGTCATGCCATGCACCAAAAGGTTGCCAATTTGATTCCCTTCCTGGTCAGGGTATATGCCAGGATTGTGGGCCTGATCCCTGGTAGGGGGCATGCAGGAGGCAGCTGATTGATGTTTCACTCTCATATTGATGTTTCTCTCTCTCTAAAAGTCAATAAAAATATATTTTTTAAAAACTCTCTTCATATAGAAGATTCATGTGTAACTATTTTATATGATATATATGAAATAATAAAATACATGAAACAATCATACTATTATACAACATAAAGTTACATATATACATATGTACTTATATTTATGTATATTCATTTATACATGTGTACATATATACGCATATATCCTTCCAAACTCTTCTTACTTTAACTCTAAATCACAGTAATATTTTATATCAGAAAATTCTTACCTCAGCCAGAAAAATAACTAAACACCAAATTAGCACAAAAATTAAGTTCTTGTGGACAGTAACATATCTAAGGTATGTGTTCCATGTAGTCACTGATGGTATGCTCTCCACATCATCAAAAAAGCACTCCTGAAGAAAGGCATCATGGTTACTACAATGAGACTATACAGTTTCACATCACCTATGTGGTTTTGTTTTGAATGCTTAAAAATAAGAAATCACTACTATTTAAAGTTAAGTGAATTTCAACAAATACAAACCATTATGACACATGTGGTGTCACTCCACAGCCAATATAATGTTCACTGGAGCAACATAGCTTTTTGAAAAATGAGAAACACTATAATTCTTCAAAATTCTGAAAGCATATCACTGATTATGTAACTATTATTTTTGGACAATTTTACCATTTTAATGCTTACCAGTGTCACACCTTTAATCAAATGAACAGTACCATCAAACTAAAGCTTCCCAGAGCTCTCCTTAATTATTTAAGTGGGTCTATGGAAAAATACAGTTTGGAATTATACTAGCTGTAGAAATCTCCCAATAGGACCTAATGCCAACTGATGTTTGCGCATTTCTCAGTAGACTAGGATTATCTCCCTTTCCAGCTATGAATTAAATCACATAATTCTACTCCTTAGTATATTCCCCTAGAAGTTTTTATTTGTCCTATTTAGATGCATTTCAAAAATTTGAAAAAGAGTGATTATAGATAGTCCAAAGGCAAAGGATATTTTTGTTTCTCAAGAACTCAACAAAATTCACAGAAGCAGCACTAAAACTTTAAAGAAGGGGTCTTATGAAATTGGAACATAGCACACTAGCTAGGTATGAAGATTTTTGGAGTCAAATAAACCTGGCCTTGACTCTGGACTCCACATTGACTTTCTAGATGCTGCTTGAATTTAGACAGTTGAATACCTCTAAACTTTTCTTTCCTTATTTGTAAATGAGGATAATGATGGGTACATTCTAGGGCAGTAATGGGGACTAAATATGTGCTGCCTGGAGGTAGAAGCAATCAATAAATAATAACTAGGTATTAAAGAAATCATTCTTAACAACTAAATTTATAGACTCAGGTTTGAGAATTCATTCAGACTGATATTAAAACCATATAGATAAGTTATCCTTTAGGAAATCTTTTTTAAAATTATAAAAATACTGAAAGTAATCATTTTAGAGATAACCTATTGTGTTCCTTTATTTTACAAAGAGGGAAACCTTGGCCCAGAGATGTTAAATGACTTGTGATTGCCAAAGGTCATACTGCTCTTAATCGATCTATGCTATTAAACATATCAATTCATCACAAGTCTGCCTGTTTCATCCAAGGTACTTATGGAATTTTTCTAGTAAAAAGTAAACAAAACCCCTCCACTTATATTGCTTCCTATTTAAAAAATAAAAGTATTTTATTCATTAAAACTTAATGTAAAAAATTTTCTGTCTGAAGGTTTGTGCTAGTATGTTGTTTCTCAAGCCTTTTAAAAAAGAAACCTGTGTAGAAATCCAATGTATAAAGCAGATTTAAATGGTAAAAAAGTTTACAATAAATGTAAGTTAGTCCTGTTAAGAAACTAGATGTATATATGTCTTACATACAAAAATAGTTCTTGCTCTCTAAATAACTGCCACTATTAGTTTATATTTATTTATTTATACTCCACCTCTTCCCACAGAGATTTTAAGATGGTAAAAAGGCAGTTTTATAATGATTTTTAATAATTTATAATTTTTCTAATTTATAATGATGATTACCACTGATCTAGTAAACCCAACAAGAGCCCTTGCTTTGACAATACATTTTATGGGAAAAGATACATCCATCATAAGAGGAAATAGTTGACTCTTTTACATTTTTAAGTTACTTACATAATTATGAACTTTGCATTTTCAGAGTCTTAAGATAAACCTCATGCTAAACCCATAATTTGAGTAAGTTTTGTAACATACTATATATTGCATTGCACTCAGTTGTTTTCTGTGGCAAGAAACAAACAAAAAAACCACTAATAATTTATACACACCTTTAAATCTTCTTCATTAATTTCTTCACTTATTTCTAAACTACTATCTTGAGATAAACGCCTTGAATATATATTCATTTCCGCTAAGTCCCCCTGAGGGGCCAGTGACATTTTCCGTGTGGATGCAGCTCTGTTTCGGTGAATGAGTTGACCTTGGTTCACTGAAGAGCGTGTCATCAGGTTCAGAACAGACTGCCTCCTTCGCCTTTGAAAGGTGGGACCAGTGTTAATCACGTTACTTCGGGGCAGGATAGCCTCTCCCTGCTCAGAGTCGGGAACCAAGGACAGCCTTCTCTCTGAAGGCTCTTCAGAATCTTCTTCAATGCCATTCATTTGCAATGGAGTCTTTTGCACAATTGAAAATTTTTTTAAAGAGTTGATTGGATTGAGAATAGAGTTCTTCCTATTTTCACCAAACTCTCCAGTCTGTTTGAAAGACTGTTTTTTTGTTTCCTTCCTGGGGATGGCAGCATCTCCTTCTAATGAGAAACGCCGTAAAGTCTCAGTTAGGATTGAATTTCTTCTTTCTGCACTAAACTGGTCAAAATAATCATATCCCAGGATCTTTGAGTTGAAGTCAGGCCGTAGATTTTGTAATTCAGAAAATGTCCCATAAAAATAGCTTTTACCTTCATGTAAAATTAATATTTTGTCAGCTTTCTTTAAATGTTCCATTTTAGAAGTGACCAAGATCCTAGTTTTGTTAGCCATCAATTTACAGACACAGCTTTAAGAATAAAAAGATATAAATATCAATTTTATGAATACTTTATTACAATACTATATGTACTTCATTTAAACATTTTATCAATGTATGGTTATATAAAACCTCTATAATACAATGTTATTATTATATTTTAAATAATTCTGAAAATAAATAGCCAATACTAATCAATGTGGTGACTTTTTGAGTTACTGTAGCATGAAATACTGTATTATTGAATTATTACAGCATGCTATATTATAAAGTTGAGTGTTAACAGGCCTATAATGAAATTAAATATATATTAAATAAACATTTGAGCTTGAGCAAATTGGTTAACCTCTGGTCTTGGTTCATTCACCTAGGAAATGAGAAAATTGTTAGAGGGCCTTAAAGATTCCTGGAGGGGAGGTCTATATTTCTATGTATCTTCTAAAATGTCAGAGCTTTCTTGTTCTTTAAATTTTCTATTAATTTCCTTTTACATTTTAAGTTGACCACCAATTTAGTTCTCAAGAGTTTATATTAAGACTAATCTGATTTTTTAAACCAAAGCCAACAACAAACCTAAGAACTGAATAATAAATTGACCCTTCTCTAATAAAATTTTCCTCTAGTCAAGAACTAAATCCAGAATAGAACCATCTAAGGGAGACAAATTTCTTTTAGGCATTAAAACATTATATATTGTATAGAATGAGGCACAATTCTAGAGTGTACTCTAATATACTAACATAGCTAGCAAAGTTTATATTGGTATGAAATTACTTATCACAGTCACTGTATTGTAAAAATAGTATGTTAGGTTTTAAATTTAACTAAATTCTAGGAAAGGTGCTTTCAGGAATAATGCTGCCATTTTATACACACATACATCTATATCTTTTTTGCTAAAATCTTTCTAGGAGAATATTATGACAATTCTCATAATAAACTATTTTATAGTCTATGAAATTAGTTTGAAACTTTGAAATCAAGTCATACAACTTGATTGTCTCTCTTTGGAACTTCACATACTTTGAGCCCTATTAGAAGCTCCAATAAAATGTAAATTCTGAGCTCTGTGTGACTGAGGACAAAATTCTGAAGGAGACATTGAGTTAGATGTATAGTCTAAGCATTCACTTACAGTAAACATTAAAACATTCAGCTTATTTTATTCCTTAAGTTTACTATCTAAGGAGGAGATATGATAAAATACTAACAACACCAAAAAAGCAAGTAAAAACTTTAAGTATAATAACCAATTAAAATAATGTCAGAAGTCAATAATATTGTAAAAACTACATAGTGATTATTAAAGCAATAGCAATGAGGGAAATTGGTTTAGCATGAGGTCAAAAATTTTCATGGAAGTGATATTGAATATTGACTGTAAAGAGAAAATGAGATTTGAGTACGCGCTATGTTACACTCTTTCACAGAGTCACAATGGCGGGCATGTTTCTCAAGTAATAATATGCAGTCTATGATAATACAGTCATTCTTTCTTTGTCTTTTAGCATGAGCATTATGTTATTCAAAGAACATACCTTTCAAATATTTCTTTTTCTGTTAAAACATCTAGGTATCCGAAAGGAGAGTCTAATAAGTACAAATCAGCATCCTTATATACTGCTCTAAAAAGAAAATGAAAACTAAATTAGATTTCCTCTGTATTTCCTATGTCATGTAGTGTAGATGATTTTAAATGAAGAAGAGTAAGTTATATATGATTTTTATGGCTTTTCACAGCACTCTCCAAAATTGCTGACATGGTTTTGCTACATACAAGTGACATAAACCAGCAAAAGTTAAAAACTGAATCACACCATACCATACAATTTAAAATATTACCTTAAATAGAAAAGAAAAAGAACACCTTCCAACAACAGAATCTAATTAGAGCAAAACACAGTGCTATACGCTGTAAATATAATGGTAAAAATTACACAGTCCCTGTCCTCAAAGATTTTGCATTTTGGTGGGGGCTAAGGGGGGGGCGGAAAATAAAATAATTTCAATCCTGTAAAATGTCAGAGACAGCAACTAAATTGCAGCACTTATGTGAAACTATTTCTCTTTAATGTTTTTCGTTGTTGGCTGCTACCAACTAGTTGACAGCTGTACTATTGTGGCTATATGATATGCTTTTTGCTCCTTCTAATCTCAGTCTCTGTACCATATTCATAAAAATTCCAAACAAGAAAAGAATGAATAATTCACAGTAAAAATGTATACCCATATTAATTTACTTTTTAAGTTAAAAAATAAAATATTATGAGCAAGTGCATTCTTTATAAAGTTGATTGTAGAACAGTAATAAAATGAAGATATGATCCCATATTAATGAGAATGAGATTTCTTCATAACACTTAAAGTTTTCAGGCATGGTTGTTAGTAACTTTATCACTACCCAACCACAGAGAAATCAGTATTTATGTATAGTTCTTGGCCCTTTCTGTAAAAAAAAATGTGTTCAATCAGCAGGTTTATAAAAGGAAATACAGAAATGGCAAAAAGTCAAAGTAAAATCTAAAAGAACCTTTCAGTGTAAATTATTTTTGAAGACAAAATGCAAGAGCTAGCCCACCTAGTGTGGCTCAGTGGTTGAGCATTGTCCTAGAAACCAAGAGGCCCCAGTTGGATTCCTGGTCAGGACATTTGCCCAGATTGCTGGCTTCATCCCCAGTGGGGGCGTGCAGGAGGCAGCCAATTGATATTTCTTTCTCTTCGATGTTTCTATCTCTCTATCCCTCTCCATTCCTCTCTCTAAAAATCAATAAAAATATATATTTTTAAATGCAAGAGCAAGATAAAAGACCCCCATCAAAATATACTCTCAAGGTCTTCCTTTCCCCACTTCATACTTCTCTCTCTCCTTCACATCTATCACCACAGTTAATAATATATTCATCATCTAAAACTGGACAACACATGTCACATTCCAATAAAAATAAAAATAATTATTTTTTGTAGTACTTCAAACTGTGTGCACCTTACAATAAAACCAAATTTTAAACTAGTAAATACAAACTCGATTGTATGTTAAACATCTAGAAGCCATGTAGCATATCTTACCTAAGTATTAAATGGAATATTTAAGGTAAGTCTTACTTGAGTTCACAGGTAAATTAATCAGCTTCCATTTATTTAGAGGCCATTATCTTTTCTGTGTATTATCAGTATCTATTGATTTATTTCTTCAAATTGTAATCCCAAGATCAAGGCATTATTTTTAAAAATTTATCTTTATTGTTGAAAGTATTACAAAGACCCCCCTTTTTTCCCCCCACTGACTCCCTCATCCCTGCTCCCACCTCCTCCCCAGGCCTTCACCTCTGCACTTATGTAGAATGAGAGGACCCAGTTCAAATTGTAACTTCACCATTTCCCATTGCGGCTTTTGGCAAGTTATATCTAACAGCTTCAATTATCTCATGATTTCTATCATAAAATGAGAGAACAAACCTATCTTCCAGGGTGATATGGGGATTCAGTAAAATTACAGACACACACACACACACACACACATACACACGCATGCACGCACGATTACACCCCACCTAAAATATTACTAGGCAATTGCAGGTACTCAGTGAGTCAGTTTTCTGTTTCAGCTTTTAAAAGCAGGGGGGAGCCCAGCCAGCATGGCTCAGTGGTTGAGCATCAACCTATGATCTAGGAGAACGAAGTTTGATACCCAGTCAGGGCACATGCTGGGATTTGGGGCTCTATCCCCAGTGGGGGGACATGCAAGAGGCAGCTATCAATGACTCTCTTATCATTGATGTTTCTATCTCTCTCTCCCTCTCCCTCTTTCTAAAATTAATAAAGACATACTTTTGAAAAATTAAAATTTAAAAAAAGCAGGTTAGAAAAAAGTAAGGAAAAGGAGCCAAAATATCAATAAGTCAGTGTGTTTTCTTATTAACAACTTCGGCAATACAGTAAGAAGAATTTTGTTCGAATATAACTGGAGGAACATTTGACATCCCATATCATCAATAATTTTTTAAACTGAACGTGAGAGTTTAACTACAAAATTTTCTTCTTAACAGAAATTAACTGCATGTACTTCTCTCTTTCACAGCTCAAAATGCTTAGACCAAGAATGTCTCTACTAATGGAACTATCCACCATAGTGTTCCATGTGCTTGTGTTGTCATTAAAGACTACAGACTTTACGCCAAGTGATATCATTTGCCTTGTCATTCTTGTTATGAGAATTATTATGTTGAAAATTTTGAAAATATATGTTTATCTAAACCAAGAAGCATAAACAGAAGCCTAGAGCAAATGTGTTTATTGTGGGGTGGGGATGAGCAGGGCACTGTGTGATGGACTTCACAAAAATTTACATTGTATCTTTCCTTGTGCTATGCAGAATCGCAGAGTTTGCCTTTGTACTAAAACATACCAAAAGGTAATCAAACATACAAACCCCAAAATAAGGGCATGAGTGGTTTTTTGTAATATATCTCTATTGACTTCAGAGAGAAGAAAGGAGAGGGAGAGAGAGAAACATCAATGATGAGAGAGTCATTGATCGGCTGCCTCCTACATGCCCCCTACGAGGGATCGAGCCCACAACCCGGACATGTGCCCTGACCAGGAATCAAACCGCAGTCTCCTGGATCCTAGGTCAATGCTCAACGGCTGAGCCGTGCCTGGCAGGGCGGCATGCATTTTTATCAGATATGACTACTGTATCATGATCTGTAATTCTTAAAGGTGATTCTTAACCAGCTAGTCATAAGACCCCAAGCACTTTTCGATTCCAAAGCAGAATATGAAAAATAGAGAAATATCTATAATTTTACAAGCATGATTATTTACAGCAAATGCTCACTGGGCCAATAATCAGATATTCACCTTGCTAGAGAAATTCTTGCTCGCTGCCCTCCACTCAGTGTGATTCCACCTTCTCCAAGGACTATATTGTCTTTCTCTGCAAACTTGGAGATGTCCTATTATCAAAAATAGAAAGTAAAAAAGGAATTTTTAGAATGTTGGATCTGAATTTGCAAGGTACTTTTTTCCTTCAAATGTAATTATATATCACACTACTGCTTTTAACCACAGCTGAATTTTGAACACTGCATCTTGATTATTTCAAATCCACTTCAATCTGTCAAAACATTGCTGATTTTGAGAAATAAATTTTTGTTTAATTTTTAAAATACCATTAATGATCATTAATTAATAATTGGAAAATATAGAAAAGTAAAGCCTATGTATATTTATGGGTATGTAAATATGTATGTATATTATCCATAGGTCATTATACAAACCTAAGTTCTATTAATGTGCTCAAGTGCACTTTCTTCCAATTTAAATACACAGTTTTAAGGGAATGTCCAAAACTGAATAAACCTCTCAATAAGAGAAACTAAATGAATGCTACTTACATCCCCACCTTCATCATCCCCCCTCCATCTCCCCCATCCCTGCTGCCGTTGCAGTGTCTAAACATATTTAGTGGGTAGCCATGGGTACAAGGCAACTCCTTTCTATACTTCTCTCACCCACTCACCCACCCAACACCTCACTCCTGTGTTCTCTCCCCATCCACTCTGCCTCCCCTGTTAACTCCCTTCCACATGGGTTGTGTCATCCTTTCTCCCAGTTAATGAACTTTCTGTGGCAATAAACATTGTAAAAGCATTGCAAAGCATTGTAAAAGAAGTTTAGAATTTATCAGAAATAGCATTTGACTCCAAGTCATTCTAAATCTAAGCCATAATTCTGGAGAATGTTTAATAACATCCAAAAGATTTCATTAACCATGTTAATAGAGGTCATAAAATAGTACACAATTAACTTACAAATTAATTGTACAGATAGATAGAAAATGCTGGAAGACTTTCTGAAAGAGATGGGGTTTGGCCTGAGATTTGAAGAGTGGGAAGCGTCAGATAGGCACTACTCTCTTTAATTCAAAAAGGTTCTTTCCCTTTTCCCTTCCTACCCCTGAACACCTGCTCTTTTCTTTTGTTACTACCTTCTTCTCTTTCCCTTTATTAAAAATAAACTTCCATACTCTTCCTCCTTTTTCTTTGACAGTCCAGAAGCAAACCACCATCTCTCTTTGACTTGTCAACACTATTTATATTTAAACTGTCAAATGGTTACTACAAAATTCTAAACTCACAAAGGAGGCAAACTAACAGTGATCATTTATATTAAAAACTATTTCGCAGTTCCAGTAGACTGAAACCACTCTAATCACTGCCCACAAAGAACTGTTACTATTAACAATCCTGAGCTGGGGTGATCAAGGGAGCAGTATCAAAAACGATGACATGTTGGAGGAGATTTAGTAGGATAATCCCCACTTCTTCCTCTGGCAAACATCAATCTGTTCTCTGTATCTATGAGTTCAGGTTTTTTTAGATTCCAAATATAAGTGAGATCGTACAGAATGTGTCTTTGTCTGACTTACTTCATTTATCGTAATGCCCTCAAGGTCCATCTGTGCTGTTGCAAATGGCAGGATTTCCTTCTCTTTTTTTTTTTTATGGCTGAATAATATTTGAATATATGTATATATACCACATTTTCTTTACCTATTCATCTGTTGATGGACCCTTAGGTTGCTTACATGTTTTAGCTATTATAAATAATGCTACAATGCACCTGGGATTGCAGATATCTTTTTGAGATAGTGATTTCACTCCTTTCAAATAAATACCTAGAAGTGAAATTGCTGGGTCATTTGGTAGTTCTATTTTTAATTTTTTGAGGAACCTCCATACTATTTTCACAGTGGCTGCACCAATTTACATTCCCATTAATATCCTTAAGTATTTTACGATTTTCTACTATTGTGAATTAAATAACTTTCGATTTACACTTTGAGACCATTACTGCTAGTATAAAGCTAATCTACTATACAGCCATATTATATTTCCTTGTTACTTCTAGCAGACTTTTGTTTTCTGTTTGTTTCTTTACTTTTTGCTATAATCTCGGGGTTTTTTAGGTGAACAGTCTTTTCATGAACATTTAATATTGTTCCTATTTTAATACAAATGGTATTAACATTTTGCCACTTAAAATAATGTTTACTTTGGGAAATTACTGTATTTATGAAGTTTCCTTCTATTTGTATTTTGAATTTTTATTAGAAATGACTGTTGAATTTTATACAAGATTCTTTTAGCATTTACTGACCCTTTACTTGGTTTTCCTCTTTGTCAATATAACAAATTACATTTTATTTATATATTTTTTTATATTGAAGCACCCTTACATTCTTATCATAAGTCTTGTTTGGTCATTTTTTTTATTTTTATACCATTCTGTATTCTATTTATAACATTTTATTTGAATCTCTATATCATAAATATGACTATAGCTTTCTTTTTCATATTATTTTTTCAGATTTGGATACTAATACTATTTTGGCTTTAGAAAATGAACTGAAGAGCTTTCCATCTGTTTCTATGGTTTGGTATAGTTTAAATAACATAGGGAATGCATGTTATTTAAAAGTTAGATACAGTTCAGCTACAAAATCATCTAGTGATAGTGTCTTTTTTAGTAGACATTGAATCACCTTCACAATGGTAATGTGTCTATTCAACCTTTTTTATGATTCTTTCTTCCATTTTGATCATTTGTATTTTGCTAATAAATTATCCGGTTTCTCTAGGTTTGTTTATGGGGTGTTTTTTTTAGGATTTTAAGTTTGGATAGCAGTTGTGATAGTTTCTGGTTAGATATACTATACCTATAAAAGAATATGGTATTTTACACACCGTTAAAATATTATTAAAGAAAGCATTGCTAAAAAATCAAGTTTTGTCTAATGCTTAAAACATCTTCAATTTCCTACCAGTTTAAATCTTTTTAAAGTAATTTTGAAGACCTTTCCTCCTATGCTAAGACAGTATTAAATGTGAAATAATCTTATAAGAGAAAATACTTGTGTAAAAGGAAATAGGGAAGGAGGAGGCAGGGAATGCTGGGAGGGTTGTCAGACCTGGATACAAGTCCAACTCCTGAGTGAAGGCGAGGACAGTTGGATGGGAGAACAGTAAATCACTGTTGCAGTTTAAGTCTAAGCAAGCTTTGAAAAGCTATCTGGGAGTCTCTGAAGCAAAATTAGTTAATAAATAAGTCCCATATCTTTCAAACACAAATCTGTATGCCTGCCACACTCAGTCATTCATGAGAAGCAGCCTGCGGAAGGAGCAGTCTCAAGACAAACTCAGTGAGTGAAGGATTTTGACACATAGCAACTCGGGCCCTTCTTCAGTTATGCTCCCTACAACAGTGGTCTGTAAGGCACATCTCACAGTCACCGTAATACCTTACCCCTCAAAACTGGCCAGGGATATGAAGTCAGAATGGCTAATAAACATGAAAATATATATACTCTCAGCATCAATTAGGAACTACAAATTAGAAAAATAGAGAGATACAGCTTTTTGTAAATTAGAATGGCAAAAATTAAAATCTCTGTCAAAAACAAGAGCACACAAAAATGTGAGTCAATGGGGGTTGTCATAAATGGCTGGTGGTAGTATAAACTGTGATAATTAAGGGGCAATTTGGCAGTATTTAGTAAAACTGGAAAACTGGAAGTATATATATCCTAATACAGCACAATTCAACACCTAGATATCTACACCAGATATCTCTTTGTGTATGGAAAAGAGAAATATTCAAAGGTATTTATTACTGTAAAATCTTAGAACAATCTAAATGTTTATCAGTAGAAGAACAAGTAAATAAAATGTGACATTTGAGTACAATACAGCATTTTAAACAAATGAAATAAATTTCTACATATAACTAGCACAGCTAGACCTCAAAAAGATAATAGGAGCAAAGAAAGTAAGTTAAAGAATGATATGTACAAAGGATGGCATTTATGTAAATTTTAAAGCCATGCAAACAAAACTACTAAATATTGTTTATGGATAAGTGTGTGTTTATATAGGTATAAGTTATTTGAAATGAATTGGAAAAGTACATATCACATTCATAATAGTGATTGCCTGAAACCTGGGGTTTTGTAGAAGAATGATGGTGAGAAGGATTTGTCTAAGCCCCTAACAATGCAGTTAAGAAAGCAGGGATGTTGTCATATGAATTTCTGTCTAAAATAGACACTAGTGAGACAGATTACTTTTAAAAAGCATGAAAGTAAAAGATTCCTGCATACAAAAAGATTTGATATTCTGAGACAATGTTTTTGGCCTCCTTTTTGGACTAAAACCACTTATGAAAAGAAATGTGCAAATTTAGATAATTTAACAAGTATTTCAGAGATTGTAATGAATAAGAAGCTACTGAGACTGAAATAAGACAAAATAGTGGAGGTAGAATAAAGAGAATTGTGAATAAGTCCATTATTTTAAGATCAACTGTGTAAATAATACCAATAATACCAATATCCTGCTGCTAATGTGAGCACTTGTTCTGATCACCTAGTTTATTGTACATTTGTAGATTTCTTTATTAGTGTTTGGCTTTTTCTGTTTGATTTAACATAAAAGACTTTGTTTTGTATGCACTGTAAACATTTATCTTTGCTGATTACTAAGAGCACTCAAATCTGGCAATATATTTATCTTAAGGGTGTTGGTTTTCACAGCAGATTTTTGCTTCTGTGAAAATTATAATCTAAAACAGTTATACCACTTAGTGCTATCATAAATTTAGAAAGTAGCCTAAAAGCAGGAGCTTCTAAGAGACGCCTTGCACACAGAGACAAATTCTATTTCCTTTTCCTCACACAGAAACTTCTTCTGAATTCCCTTGGAGCTATTCATAAAAATTGTTGAGGAAATAATTAAATGGAACTAAGATGATGGGTGTGAATTGCTTTCTTATATAAAAATTAACTACTGAGATTACTAAGTCTCATTGTGGTTATCATTTTGTGGTATATACGAATATCAAATCATTGTGTTGTGCACCTGAAATGATTTTATGTCAATTATACCTCAATAAAAACACAAGTCTTAAAATAAATCAAATATAGACTTATAAAAATCATGATCAATTAATGTTTTTGTTGAAGGAGATTCTGAAAAACCTTTATCTAAAATCATCCTAAACTGTCATTTGAATTTTTAATAATTTTCTTAGCACAGTTTATCTATAGATAAAATCAAGTATCTGAATCACTGGTTCTCAAAGTGTAGTCCCTGGAGCAATTATTTCATAATCACTAGGGAGCTTGTTTAAAAAATGCTGCACCTATTCTGATTTGGAAGAATTAGGACAGAGTCCAGGAATCTGCATTTTAAACTGTGATTATGCTTAGTCAAATAGACACTTGTTCTTTCACTAATTTCCTTTACAATATGCTGTTCAGAAAGGCAAATGTCAACTTCAAAGGATTCTGTGCATACAGTACATTAGGTCTCCTTTAGATTATAAAGCACTTGAAAATATTTAGATAAAGAGTGCCAGGGAAGGTAAAAGTAATGTTGTAATAAAAGTATGCAGTAAAGATTAACTTATTTTATTAGTAGAAGTGTATAATATCCCCATGTGATATATGCACTTTTCACACAAATGCTTATCATTTTATTCTTTAAATGATAAACTTCATCATTCTAATATTATTCAACTAAGCTAGACAAACCAGAATTTGTTAAAGAAGAATTGCTAATATAAAGCTCATTAACTTGGACTTGAACGTACAGCAGAGGGATGATACAGGGTGTTAGTATATTGAGAAGAGAAAAAGGGAGAGAGGAGAGGAGAGGGAGAGAGAGAGGAAGAGGGGGAGGGAGTGCGAGAGGGAGAGGGGGAGAGAGAGGCTTTAAAGAAAGAGTGGAGTATTACATTTAATGGTCCTGTGTGATTTTGCAATATTTGGTGAGTACATTTGAGTTTCATGTGACTTTGTAGATAGGTAAATGCTATAAACCTTGTTTTATTGGCTGCCTTATCACTCTTTAGAACAACCTTGACAATACAGCTGCTTGTGGTGAGAGAGTGGGGAGAAAAGCTTGGGTTGGGGCAACATGAACTTTAGAGGCAATGCCATTCAATAAAGAATGTCTTTAACAGTGAATCATTAGAGCGTTAATGCCATTGTTATTAATGTTTAATAATTACTAAACACTTGTACTGTGCTTTATGCACAAGGAAATGGGCAAGAAGGAGGGAGGAGAAAACTGTTGGGGGAGCAGAGGGAAGAGGTAGGGAGAAGAGATTAAGGAAAGGAGAGAATTCGAGAAAGCCAGGAGAGTACTGGAAAGAGAGAGCAAGAATGAATGAACTATTTTTGTACATAGCTGTTGTAAATATGGATTTGTTATCTTAAAATATCTATGTACCTCTGTATGATATATATCCACAGAGATTAATATCTACAGCAGGAAAGATACAGGAATGAATTCATAAACTAAAAATTTGAATTCTCTTTTATTAGGAAAGATATAGAAATATTGGCTAAAGATTAATCCTTGCTAGAAGCATAAGAAGTGAGAACTTATTGTCAACTTGAAAAATAAAAGCCTTTCTTTCACTGAGCTTTGGTACTGACCAAATTTATAGCAGAAAACTTAAATTCCAATATAATTTTATTGGACCCAACAATAGTACAAAAAGCACTATTATAATAATATTACAGTTTTTGACACCAATATTAAATTATTATTTAATATTCATTTATACACACACATATAGTTTTGTGTATGAACTTGTGAGAATATATATAATTCTGTTAATACCCTAGGACTCTTTAGTGTTTATTTCTGTATGTGAATAGGTCTGTATTTTTATTTGAAAACTAATAACATGAGCATTTTTAAAGGAAGAACTATAAAATTCAGTAATTTAAGGTGTCTTTGGGTAAATGTTCCCAAGGAAGTAAAGTCAAAAAAGAAACTTGAAACAAATAAAGACTATTATTTATCTTATTCAGGTTCTACATTAAACTCATTTAACTAGATTTCTGGACCCCAGATTTTTACATTCTCTGAAATAACCCTTATAAATTTTGTTTCTAAAAGCTCACTAGATTTTGATTCAGTTGGTCTAAGAATTGGCATTTAAGGAGCTACTAATTCCTTAACTATCTCTTCTAGGTATATCTACCCAAGATGCTGGTAGAAATACAATCCATACAAAAGCACTCCGTTCTCAGTACTTCACTGGCACATACAGTGTTATCTTGCCATTGATCCTGCTTTGGAGTTCCTAGCATACCTCCCAGGTCCTTAGTAACTAGCCTTCTGCTTTGTAATTCAGTTCCTTAGGAGATGGGCTTTAATACTCACTCATCCATTATCTCTGAAGTAATCCTAACATGATCCTTATTTTCTCTATACCAACTGCTCAACTTGCCCTGAGCAGGCTTCCTCTCCTGTGCTGACTGCCCACCCTCTTGGACTTCATATTTTAAATTTGAGGTTATGAGGCATAAAGAAAAGATTCTGCACCAAGGAGAGAGGAAAAGGGAAAGATAATTCGGGAGAAGACCTGGGAAGAAATTTCCTGGCTTATTTAAATTTTAAGTGTGTTAGCACAGATAGCTTCCTTAAGATATACTTATTTAGGACTGCAGTAGCTTGATATATCATTTATATGAAAATAAATACCCTGAAAATACTTTTTAAAACTAAGCTGTGGAATTCTCAATGCTATTAGTTCACAAATCTTTATCATTATCTTCTCTACAAATAGTAGATTTATAATTTTGATGGTTTAATAATACTATTACAATAATAGTGAGATTAGCTAGCCTGAAGTTCTAACTTAAAGTGAGCAATGTTCAATGGATTAGAGTTTCTTTTCTAACAAGCAACATCTCCATCAGTATATAGCAAAAAAGATAAGGAGTCAGAAGATTTGGATTCTATTGCTGATCCCATCAATTGTGAGACAGATGATCTTAAGTCTCTTAAACTTTCACCTCTTATTCTTTAAGATATGAAGAATTTCATAAACTTCTAAACACAACATATCCATTATCCCCCTCCAGTTTGCGTATTACACTAGATGAATCTACCTAAGATACAATTTTTATTATGGCACTTCCCTAATAAAGAAAAGCTACCATAGACCCATTTGCTGTCCTCCCAGGGTACTTTTCTGCTCCCACTTAGCATCATGTTTCCCTGACTCCTCTGCAGCTGGAGTGCTGTCTGAGAACTGGATTTTACCAGTTATATTAAACATGAAAGTGAAGTGGAGCACTTATATCTTTCTGCAACTTTTGGCTATTTTTTTATTGCTGGCAAGTGGAGAGACAAAAACCATGATCTGACTGTCCTCTCACAGTTCAGCTCTCGCCATAGAAGCCTTCCTTTCCAGACCCCAGCCTTGCTGCATTACCTCAAGATCCCATAAAAGTGCCATGTTGTCTTTTGGCTCCGGGCTCATTTTATTCTCCATCTCGGCCACATGGAACCGACTGTAGCTCCTTGCCTTGACTATACAAGGCTCCAGGCCTTGTATATTCTGTTATCTTTCTAGAATGTTCTCCCTATTCTTCATTCAAATGATTCTTACTCATACATCATCTTTCAGATTAGATGCCACTTCCTCCAGGAATACCTTATCTGACCTTCTAAGTCTGGATTAAGTGTCACTTCTCTGTACTCACATAAGA
Organism: Miniopterus natalensis; assembly: GCF_054644295.1. Classification (NCBI taxonomy): domain Eukaryota; kingdom Metazoa; phylum Chordata; class Mammalia; order Chiroptera; family Miniopteridae; genus Miniopterus; species Miniopterus natalensis. Next base: position 26,206,857 of record NC_142090.1, read on the forward strand.
ATCCTATATTGGCCAATATCATAGAACATATCAAACTGTACTGGTTTTCACTTGTTCATCTCCAACAGAATAAAAGCTCCTTGAGGACAAGGATTTTTATCTTGTTTATTAATAATTTCCAGAGTTTGGCACAGTTCCTAGTTCAATGTTTGCACTCACAAATATTTATTGAATAAATATATTTAAATACCTTTTACCCAAAAATATCTGTAAGTCAAAAGTGCATTGAAGACAGGCACCCTTGTTATACTTGCAGACAACATAAAGAGTGCTTAGCATAGTACTGTGTCCATAATAGGAACTCCACAAATATTTGTTGAAATCAGTTCTTTATTGAATTTGAATCAATGGTAACTAAGCCTTCTAAACAAAAATTAGGTATTGTAGACTGGTTCTGCAACATATTAATAATAATACATTTGTCATTTCAAGGGCTATTTTGTTTAGAAAACACACACAATTTTTAGAAAATAAATAAATAAGTTTCCCTTCCTGGAAAGGTCATTATGAACATTATCAAGTTGTAAGGTCCTATTTAAATATAAGTGTAAAATCTTCTCTTGATCTTGTTTAGTTAGCCATCACTACAAAATGGGAAACTCCAAGAGTAGAGAGTCCGGAATCCCAACTCCTCTAGAGGGATGAAACACCAAGCATGTATGTACTGATAGCATGCCTGTTACCTTTGGAAAACAGTGATTTTTTTGTTTATTTATATGAAGGCATGGTTTAAATATCTTAATTTCATCATCTATTCATGAAATTATAATTAAATTTTTATACTACTATTCTGTTGACTTGCCCAAACTTACTAAGACAGTCAGGACAATTTTGGTTTTAGAGATGTAAGAATTCTCATTTGTTAAGCTAATAATTAGTTCCAGAATTGTAATTTTAATTCCTAAAACCTAGTTCATACTTTTAGAATTTTGCATATATTCCTATTGACTGTAAACTTTAGGTAAAGTTGTCACTAGATACCTAGAAAGTGAGAATCAATGTACCAACATGCACAAAGTGCTTAGTACAACAGTGCTGACAGGCTCTCTCAATAGATGGTAGCTACTATTTATTTTTTAAGTTCCAAGGTTCAAATTAAGTGAAAAACAATTTTGTTCAGGAAACACCATGTTATCTTGTTGGGTTCCAGTTCAATAGTCTTATAAAATAAATGCACTTGCTTCATATTACAGTAAATAAATGGCAATGCTTTCAATCTTACTTAATTACCTATCAGTAGCAAATTATAAGTGGTTCAAAGTACAGTCACTTAGTATGGTTTATTTTGGTTTAGGGGACATAGTTCAAGGTGTTTCAAATATGTTTTAGATGTCCATTGGCTACTATTGAATGCAAATATTAATTCCTATGGCACCTTTTTATTTACAGATCTCCCAAATGAACATTTGTGAATTCTCCTACAATGGTAGATTGACCATCTAAAGGTTAAACCCATGTTCAATGCAGTTTAGTTTTGGCCAGATATGAAAATCCAGAGGTCAACATTTAAATTAAATTAATTAGTCTTGTGGTATCTGTATGATGGAATTTATTTTCCAGAAGGGTCATCAACTTATTTCTTTGCTTACTTCCCTCCCAATTTTTTCATACTTCTTGCCAATATCCCTCCCAAGTTTTTTTTTTTTTTTCTTTTAGTAACTTCTTGCCAACTTCCCTCCCAATTTTTCCTTCTGGTGTCTTAAATATGAAAACTGATAAGCAGTGGTGAAATAGACAACACAAACAGATTTTAGTTCTTCAATTTACACAGTAAATGTTTTAATTACAATGCCTATGTAATGACTGTCATGACAAATACTTAATGTAACCATTTTGCAGTTACAAAAGGATCTCAACAACTTTGTGAAAACCAATTACATATTCTAAGCCCCTGACCTCTTCTAACACACCCATCTCCCATCATGCACTATTTAAAAAGCCAATTACTTCTCCAAACCAAGGTACTTTTACAAGGGACTGACTGGCTAAATAAAGGCAGTCCAATTACTTGTTATCTAACACTGGCTTGGTTAGAATTTTCTTGCTGTCAGCTGTAGGGCTGTGTGGTAGGATGAGGAATCTGTGAAGTGCAAAAGAGGTAGTATTCTGGGGATAAAAAAGGCAAGAGAACAGCAAAGTCTGTCACTCTTTCAATAAGGAAATATTTTAATCACCTTAAGTGACGAGTGTTTCTCTTCAAAACGTATAAATCTTTTGCCTTTTAATCACCTTAAGTGATAAATAAGTTAACAAGGGCCTAATTATATTGATTTCTCTTTTTAAGCTAGTAAAGTCTCTAGTGCTAGTTACAAAAATTACAAATATTTAGGACTCTAAGGATAGTCTGGGTATGTGGAAAGAGAGAAAAAGGAGAGGACAAGTTAATGGGCACAGGGATACAAAATGGTATTTTAAAAAATAATGATCAATTTGTCTAGGCATCTATTCTACTGTAATCTAGCTCCAAAGTACGATATTTAAGGCATGGAGATGTTTCTAAAGGAAGTGGACTGAAAGTGGAGAATTCGAACATGACTTGCTCACTCATGTTTGCACATCACAAGTTATCCTGTCGGCACAGAACTCTCTCCATGCCCTTCCTTGTGATAAAGTCTTTGAGCTATCCCACTGAGTGAATAGTTTTCAACAAACTGAAATCAGAAAACTATGTGAAATATGCTGTGAGTGCTTTTACCTCTCCAAGCAAGTTTACACCTATCTGCCTACTCGTATGGCACCAACATCATTACATACGCAAGTGCTGTGTAGATATTAGAGCTGAACAAAAACACAAAAATGATGAAGAAGATCTTCCATTCTCATCTCCAGTTCCAAGTCTAGATGTAGTACATTAAGAAACAGATCAACTTTGGCAGTCAAAATGAAAACAATGAGTCATGAATATTTGTATTTGGTGATAGAGGTCACATAGAGAAGAATGTGAGGGATTCTTTTGCTGGCAACAGCTGTAGGTATTTTCTGTTCCTACGCTCAGAACTCCTCCACACTTAAAAAAATAAAACTTTTATTTTGGAAGGTTCTCACTGGCCTTTTTCAAAGGTGTGAACACTTGTTTAACAATGAGAACAACAAAAATATAAAAATTGGAACCTCTAAAGTCACTGAAAATAGAGGAAACTTGATTCTGACTGTGAACATAGTCGAGCACTTTTGATTACTTTTGTTTGTCACTCCCAGCAATAATATGCTGTCATGTAATTGTCTCCTCAAACTCTTAGACTGTGAGGTTCAGAAAAGAACATTTTCTGAGCAAAATTCTTGCAACTGACATCCTACTTCAAAATATATCTGAAACAGTCATCAAATAAGAATTTACCCTTCTGCATATCAATGTGCTAGGTGAAGTGTGCCAAAACAAATTGTTTAGAATGGCTGTTCTCAAGGAATTTACCATGTAGTTTGCTAGATAACAACATATAGGAAACATTCAGGAAAGAGAACAGCATAGACTAATGTACTCATTGTACTTACTCACTATATTTTTGCCAATTTAAAGTACAGGAATTTTAGGAACTGCTGAATGTTTTTGCCTAACATAAGATGTTAAAAAGGTCTAAATCAGTTGCAAAAGTCAGCAGTACAGCTAACAGTGGGAACTCAGGGATAGTTAGAAATTTAAAGCTAAGTGTTTAATTTTTTTTTTAAATGAAGGTCATCATCATTATTAATAATTTTTATTAAAGCCCATTAGTGGTGGTCTACACTGGCACTTTGCTAGTGCTCCTTCTGCCTTGATGAGATATCTCAGTTCTATGTAGTTCAGCTCCACATCCTTCTTTCCTAAACCCACAGCATTTCTACCTGTCCCTCTTTCCAATTCCTGTTATGCAAGGAATCCTTAATCTTAAACCCATTTCTCTTCTCTTCTAATCTCTTGAGGAAAAAAAAACTCACTCTTCCCTGAAGGCTCATTTTTCATGATGCCCTTTCTTATAAATGCAAATATTAAGTACATAAATATGACTTCCCTTATATTCTAATGTTTCTCTTCTTGTCCATCATGACCATTATCTGGATTACTGAAACAGCTTTCTATTAGTGTCCCTCCTTCTAGTCAAAGTAGCAAGTAGCACTACTACTACTACTACCTCCCATGTGCCAGAAGCATACAGAAAACCCTACAAAGTAGGTTATATTCCCCCCATATTGCAGAGGATAAAATTCAGTACTCAGCAAGGGTAAATAACTTTCTTTAGTAACCCAGCTCTGTCATATTTCAAAATTTATGTTCTTTCTGCTATCCCACAAAGCTTCAAATCCTGTCAACCTGAATTCTGCACCTCATATCATGACCAAAGTGATATATCTAAAAATGCAAAGCTGATTTCATCATTCCCCTAATTAAAGCTCTCCAAGACCAAATTCCTGAGACTGGTATACAAGACCTCCAAGACATGGCCCTCCAGCTTCATTCCTCCCTACTCACTGTCCCCAGCTACACTCTGGTTCTATGAAGAGGCTTGCGGTTCTCTGTACTAAACAAGTGGTTTTATGTTCCATTTTTCTGCTCATACATTGTCCTCTGTACAGAACACTTTTTCCATTTTTACTCATCCTTCAACTTGTCTATTTTTGCAAAAAGCTTTCCTGAACAGTCCAGGCAGGTTAAAAGCCCTCAACCAGGCTTTCATACCGCCCTGAGATACTTCTATCCCAACACTTGCTATATTATATTGAAATGGTCTCTTTATGTATGGTTTCCTCCAACCAGCTTATAAGTTCTTTGAGGAAAGGGATAATAAAGTTTTCACTTTGTACCCACCTTGCTCCCTCCAGCGAATAGTGTCTGACATAAGGTAATCACATAAATACTGCTTTGGGGTCTGAAAGGAACATAGAAACTGGAATCATCTCTCAACCCCATTGCCATTCTAGAGCATGGAACCAAAACCTACATTCCAAACCTTCGGGATCTTATGCCATCTGTTTTCTTCCACAGAATACTTCAACTTTTGTTGACTGGGTCACGAAGACCACTACCATATTTATAGATGACCACTTTTATAACTTTCTCTTATAACTACTTTTGTCAGCATCAAAATTCATACTGATGATTGTTCATGACTTTTTGACTTCAAGGTTCTTCTTCCTAATTACACCAATCTCTACCTTGTTTTCAGAATAGTCACTCAGTCACAACAACTAACTCTCAGACACATTTATCTTACTTCATGCTCTCTAGCAGTATTAACCACCTCAAAAGATAGTCAAACAACCCGGCTGGGCATGGCTCAGCGGATGAGCATCGACCTAGGATCCAGGAGATCGGGGTTTGATTCCCGGACAGGGCACATGCCCGGGTTGCAGGCTAGGCAGCCAATCAAAGACTCTCTCATCATTGATGTTTCTAGTTCTCTCTCTCCCCCTCCTTTCCTTTCTCTGAAATCAATAAAGATATGTTTGTTTTTTTTTTAAAAAAAAGATAGTAGAACAGACTGATGGTTTCCAGAGGAGAGGGGGTTAGGGGACTGGGTGAAAAAGGTGAAAGGATTAAGAAATACAAATTGCAGTTACAAAATAGCTATGGGGATGTGAATTAAAGCATAAGGAAGGCAGTAAATAATGTAATAACTAAGTATAGTGCCAGGTGGGTACTGGAAATATCAGGGGAACATTATAAAGTATATGATTGTCTAATCATTATGCTGTACACCTGAAACTAATACAAAATAATATTGAATGTAAACTATAATTAAAAAATAAGAATTTTAAAATAAAATAAAAATACTAGTTTAAAAAGGGCAGTAGAAATGAGCTGGTGGTTACTGAATGGTTAATTTGCCAAGATGCTGTATTAGGCACCTTGTATTTCATTTTCTTCTCTCAATCCAGTGACCATTTACTCATCAATCTCTCACTTTTTCCCATCAACTTAACCTTCTCTCTGCTGGCAGGCCTAATAAAAAACATTCCAGTGAGGCCATAATTTTCACTCTTGTCACCACTGGAACTCCAGTGTGAATCATTTCATTGGAGGGTATTAGCCTTATGCTTCCTCTGGAGGTTATTCCTTACATTAGGCAGACCCAGATTGATTCCCATGCTTTCTCCTTTTACACCTAAAGAAATGCTTCTTTCTTTTTCTATTAGATTACATTCTTTATTGATATGTCTCTTTCTCCTACTGGTCTATGAACCTCTGAGGTATGTGGATCTTGTTCTATTTACATTTTCATTAAAAAAAGCAAGTCTCAAGAAATGTTTTCAAAATAAAGATACTGTCTTCTAGTTTAAAAGATTATCTAGGCACAAAAGACCATATATAGTATGATTCTATTTATGTGAAATATCTAGAATAGGAAAATTTTAGAGACTAAAGGTTGCTTAAGGCTGGGTGGAGATGGTACAAAGAAATAAAAAATGATTGCAAACGGGGTTTCTTTGAAAGAATTTGAAAATGTGACGATGTTGGCGCAGACACAATGGAAAACAGTATGGAATTTATTCAAAAAATTTAAAAAGGAACTACCATTTGAACCAGCTATCTCACTTCTAGGAATATATCCTAAGAAGCCCAAAACACGAATCGGAAAGAATATATGCACCTTTATGTTCATAGCAGCACTATTTATAATAGCTAAGATTTGGAAACAGCCCAAGTGCCCATCAGTAGATGAGTGGATGAAAAAGCTATGATACATTTACACAATGGAATACTACAAGACTGTAATAAAGAAGGTTCTATTACCATTTGAGACAGCATGGAGGGAACTGGAGAGTATTATGCTAATATGAAATAAGCCAGTCAGGGAAAGAAAAATACTGCATGATCTCACTTATAAGTGGAATCTAATGAACAAAATAAACTGATAAAAAAAAAAAAAAAGGCCCTGAAGCATGGAGACATGGACATGGAATAGACTGACATATCTCGGGGAGTTGGAGATGGGAAGAGATTAACCAAAGAATTTACATACATACATGCATAATCAATGGACACCGACAATAGTGTGGTGAAGGCCTGGGGTGGGGCAGGGGCTGGGAGGAGGAGGGCAAAGGCAGAGGGGGGGGGATTGGGGAACATCTGTAATGCTGTCAACAATAAGAGAAAAAAAAAGAAAATGTGGTGATGGCTGTAAAACTGTGTGAAAACAGTAAAAAACACTGAATTATACACTTTAAAAATAATTTTAAGGCTGGACATGAAATCAGAAAAAATCAATAATAAGTTCTTCCCTTTATCCTGTTTCTCTATTTTTAACAGCTCTATGGAGATATATTTCACATACCATACAATCATTCATTAAAACTATGAATCCAGGCTGGTCCGAGGGTAGTGGGTTATCAGAACTCACTAAAGTTAGTGCCACCAACCCCCCCCCCCCACTGCTAAACTTGACTGGCCTAAAGACAAACAAACAAACAAAACTATGAATCCTTTAGAAAATGGCCTATGTCTTACTCAGCTTGGCATTCCCAAGACCTAGTACAGTATTCAGGATTTAGTGTATGCTCATTCCATGAATGAAAGACCTCTAGCTCTGAATTTATTACTAGTAATATAACTGTGTCATATTTGGGTTAAATATATGTTTACTTGGGAGAATCAAACCACCATGATAATATTATTTATATGGGAGAGGTATATTCAAAGCAAAATATAAGACTACCAGAAACTTCCAACACCTTTCCACTAATAAATAAATCCCATTATTTATCTTGCAAGGCGCTATCACATCCCAGTCCCCTCCTAGACAAATATCTGTGTTCTCTAGAAACACTCAGATTTTTTTATAACAAATCTACTGAGTATTCCAACCTCCAGGTTGTGAAATACTATTCCTGGAAGAAGGGCTTTTGAAGAATGAAGAATATCTTCTTCAAAGTAAATCCAATACCTTTATAGGATAGCTCTTATTCTCATTATGCTTTCAGGGTATATGAAAAATAAGAGAATAGAACTTTTTAAAAACTGTTGAATGAGTCATTATATACACAGAGAGCCATTTGTACAAGCATGTAGCCCTCTTTTATAAAAATTGCAGTTTTATCTATTCCACAATTAGCCATGTTCTATTTTCCATGCACTGTATTTTGTTTTATTTTATTCCCACTGCAATTTTTTTCATTAAAGATAGCTTAGAGAAATCCACTGGAGTCAGTCATTCTGAAAACTTCATAATGATATATTCTCTGTGTTTACATCAATAATTATTGAAGCCTCCATCATACAATTTATGTATTGAACAGCACAAAATCCACATACTGACCTCACTTGAAATACAATATGTATTTCCAGACAATTAGCCCATTCCCCAATATTGTTATGAAATGAGTCAACAGTATCATCTTCATTTAGCTTCTCTTTCAGAGAATTATAGTCACTAGAAATTATGTTGAAGGCCAAACAATAAGATAAAATCACAGTTTCATCTCTGATTCTCTACTGGCAGGGTCAATGCTTATTCCATTAAACTATAGTGTTATTAAAATTATTAAAACCCTCTCATGTAATTTTGAAATACCTTTAAAAAGTGCATGCCATCTAAATGTCCATTGAGCACATTTTCTCACTAATGAATGAACAAAATTCTCACCGTTTCATAGAGTTTTTGTTCTAACCAAACAAGTCTATCATTTAAAAAATAAAGTATACTTTCTTTATAGTTTTATAAGTTTCTTAAAACAAGGTTCATATATTTTCTTAATTGATTTACTCAAAATTGTTTACCTATAGTGATACTTGATTAATATATGTAGACTGACATTAAATAGGGAGCTAAATATATAATTTAGGTAGTGTGAAGCTCTCATATACAGAACAAGAAAATTTTCACATAATTCCTTACCTCTTCTAGTTGACATGCTTTGATGACACTCCTATATCTATACTCATCATAGGAAACACCAAAGATAATGTTTTCTTTAATGGTGCCAGGCATGATCCATGAAAACTGAGAGCAGAATGAAATTCTTCCACTGTGTTTAATTTTACCCTCAGAAGGCTCCAGTTCTCCCATAATCATCATCAGAAGTGAAGTCTAGAAATGAAACCATTGTTATTAAATTAAATAATTTGATCAAATCACTCTCAGGATGCTCTTGCCTCCAACTGTCATCCTAAGACATGTCAGCCCCATGTCTTTACACTGCCAGCCCCCACTTCCTTGAAATCAGAATATAGCATATCCAAATAGCATCTCTGTTTGGATGCCAAATAGGTATTTTAAACTTAACATTCCATAATCAGCCTGCACCCAAAACCTGTTTCTTCCATAATATTCTTAATAAATGGAACGTTCATTCTTCCAGTTACTCAGTTCCAAAATCTTAGATTCATCCTCGAGTCTTCCATTTTTCTCATGTCATATTCAATCTACCTAATTCTGTTGTATCTTCCTTGGAAGCACATCCTGAATCTGACTACTACTTCGAATACTACCAGGCATAAACCAACATTGTCTCTTGCCTGGATTAGCACAATAGCCTTTAAACTCATCCCCTTGCTTCTGTCCTTGTTTCCCTATAATCTATCCTCAAAGTGGCCCTGTCAAAATGTATTTGCATCTGTCTTATTATGATGAATAAAGTACAATATCTTTTCACATGTTAAAGGCCACTACTATTTTCATTTTGGTGCAATATCTGTTACATACTTTGTATATTTTTCTAATGGGTTGTCTGTATATTTCCTTTTGATTTTAGGATCACTTTATTTAGAGAGAGATTATTTCTTTGTGTGATATAAATTACATATATTTACTTTCGTTTGACACTTTTTACTTGTTTTCCATGCACAATTGGTTTGTTTTGTTGTTTTTTGTTTGTTTTTGTTAAAGGGACTTAATTTCTCTTTTATTTTATGTCTTCTGGATTTTGAGTCAAAGAAGGGCTAAGGCTTTCTTCCTCCATGGTTGTTTTATTTTTCTTTTCCTCTAGGCATCCTCCAATTGTTTCCTTTAAGCATTTTATAGTCTCATTTTTGTACTTGTTCTTTGATCTATTTCAAATTCATCATGTTATGATGTGAGTGAGATATGGATACAATTTTTGTTTGCGCTGCAGGTGGCTGTCCAGTTGTCGAACACCATTTTTTGAATAGTCTTATCTTTCTTCACTGTCAAATGTTAATGCCTTTATGCATTTGGATCTATTTTTATAGCTTGAATTCTGTTTCACAGGTTCATCTGTTTGTTTATGTACCAGTAATTCACTTTTTAAAATTATTGAACCATTGCCCAGCCGGGCATAGCTCAGTGGTTGAGCATCAACCTAGGATCCAGGAGATTGCTGTTCAATTCCTGGTCAGGGCACATGCTCTGCTTGTGGGCTCGATCCCCAGTCAGGGGCATGCAGGAGGCAGATGATCAATGACTCTCTCATCATTGATGTTTCTATCTCTCCCTCTTCTTTCCTCTCTCTGAAGTCAATAAAGATACATATTTTTTTAATTATTGAACCATTATAATTTACTATATCAGTATCATTAAATTATATCATTTCCAGGGTATATATATATACATAATTATATATACACACATACATAATTATATATTTATACAGTTAGTAACATTTTGGTATTTTGATAGATACGAAGTTAAGTGAAAACATCATTAAATATAGAGAAATATATAAAAATACAATAATACTAAGACTTTGAAGACACTGTATTTTATTTAAAAAGCAAGCAAAAGCAGGAGCTAATAGCTTATTCTACACATCTATTGCTCAGTTTTTATGACCAAGCTAAAGCTTAGTACTAGAGCAAGGCAAGGATGAATGATGGAGACTATGGGGTGTCATGGGTTATCAGCAAGGGCACAGAACTGTTTCAATTGTGGTGGAGATAATAGAACTGAAAATCCACACACGGAGGGATATGCAGCATTCCAGCCTTCAGTCAAGGGTATCCAGTGGTGCAGATTCTTATACCAATATTACTTAATTAAAATAAGTCAAGGACGTTTCCTAAATGAAAGACACTTAATGTGGATTAAAAAAAAAAACCATGCCTTTTCTCAAAATTAAATAAATTTGTAGCTCTGATTTACATCTGATTTGATTACTTCATGCTCTTCAAATGTATTTCCTAAAGAGAACAAGTGTTTTATTATTAACTGAACAATAGCTCATATCCTTAAAGATCACTATAAAGTCTTCTCCTGACAATGAGCTTTGACCCTTTAGCTCTTTTCACTTTCTAATCTATGACAACAATAAGTGTGGGCAGGGGGCTGACCAGCACTGAATAACTTAACATTCTTATGTATTTCCTTCAAAAATCTATCCCACTCAAAAATTTTCCCTCAAAATAAATCATAAGCAAATCTGAGTCTATTCTCCAAAATTCTTCTTTTTTATTAAATATACTGGGGTGGCATTAGTTAAGATCATATAGATTTTAAATGTGCATTTCTATGATGCATGATCTGTATATTGCACTGTGTGCCCATCACCCACAGTCAAATCATCTTCCATGACTATATATTTGGCCTCCTTTAACCTTTATTATACCACCACCCCCTTCCCTCTGGTAACCACCATACTGTTGTCTGTATCTATGAGATTCAGTTTTATATCTCACATATGAGTGAAATCATATAGTTCTTAGCTTTTTCTGCCTAACTTATTTCACTTAGCATAATATTCTTAAGGTCCATTCATATTGTCACAAATGGAGGATTTCATCTTTTTTCATCTCTGGGCAGTATTCCATTGTATGTATGTACCACATCTTTTTTATCCAATTCTCTATCAAAGGACACTTCGGTTGTCTCCAAGTCTTGGCTACCATGAATAATGCTGCAATGAACATAGGGGTGTATATATCTTTCGAATAAGTGTTTCGAATAAGTTTTTCAGAAAAGAGATTGCTGGGTCTATTCTTAATTTTCTGAGGAAGCACGACACTGAATCCCATAGTGGTTATACCAGTTTACACTCCCACCAGCACTGAATGAAAGTTCCTTTTTCTCCATAGCCTCTCCAACACTTGGTATTACCTATCTTGTTGATAATAGCCATTCTAACAGGTATGAGCTGGTATCTCATTGTATTTTTGATTTGCATTTCCCTAATAGCTAGTGAAGCTGAATATCTTTTTATACATCTGTTGATCATTTGTAAGTCTCCTTGGGAGAGGTGTCTGTTCAGGTCCTCTGCCCATTTTTTATTATGTTTTTATTATTATTATTATTTTTAAATATATCTTTATTGATTTCAGAGAGAGGAAAGGAGAGGGAGAGAGAGATAGAAACATCAATGATGAGAGAGTCATTGATCGAGCCTGCAATCTGGGCATGTACCATGACCAGGAATCAAACCCCGATCGCCTGGATCCCAGGTCGATGCTCAACCGCTGAGCCACGCCCAACCGGGCATACCCATTTTTTAATTGGATTGTTTGTTTGCTGTTAAGTTGTATGAATTCTTAATGTGAGTTTGGATATTAACCCGTTGTTGAACCTGTCATTTGCAAATATCATGTCCCATTTGGTTGGTTGCCTTTTCGTTTTATTGGTGGTTTCTTTTGCTATGCAGAAGCTTTTTAGTTTGATATAATCCCATTCATTTATTTTTGCCTTCACTTCCCTTGCCTTTGGGGTCAAATTCATCAAATGTTTTCTACGACCAAGTTCTGTAAGTTTAGTACTTATTTTCTTCTATGTAATTTATAGTTTCAAATCTTATATTTAGGTCTTTCATCCATTTTGAATTAATTTTTGTACATGGGGACAAACTAATCTAGTATCATTCATTTGCATGTGGCTTTCCAATTTTCCCAGCATCATTTATTGAAGAGGCTTTTTTTTCTCCATTGTATGTTTCTGGATTCTTTGTGAAAAATTATTTGCCCATATACATGTGGTTTTATTTCTGGGCTCTCAATTCTGTTTCATTGGTCTGTATGTCTGTTTCTCTGCCAATGCCATGCTGTTTTGATTACCATAGCTCTGTAGTATAATTTGAAGTCAGATAGTGTGATACCGTTGGCTTCATTCTTTTTTCTCAGGATTGCTTGCCTATTTAGGGTCTTTTGTGGTTCCATACAAATCTAGTGATTTTCTGTCCTATTTTTTAAAACATGCCATTGGGGTTTTGATGGAGATTGCATTAAATCTGTATATTGCTTTAGGTAATATGGCCACATTAACTGTATTGATTCTTCCAACCCATGAACATGGAATATCTTTCCATTTCATTGTGCCTTTTTCAATCGCTTTTAATAACGCTTTGTAGTTTTCAGTATATAGGTCCTTCATATCTTTTGTTAAGTTTATTCCTAGATATTTTATTATTTTGGTTGCACATGCAAAAGGAACTGTTTTTTGTTTTGTTTTGTTTTTTTCATTTCTTTTCCTGAAGTTTCATTGTTAGTACATGAGAAAGCAGTGAAATTTCATACATTGGTTTTGTATCCTGCAACTTTATTGTATTTGCTTCAAAATTCTAATGTCAAAAAACTGGGGACCTTTGCCTGTGTGGTTACAGAAGTAAAATCTAAGCCATGATTTTCTTGGACAAGTTCTGAAAAAAAAGTATGTGCCCCCCAGCTGGCATGGCTCAGCGGTTGAGCATAGACCTATGATCCAGGAGATCAAGGTTTGATTCCTGGTCAGGGCACATGCTTGGGTTGCAGGCTCAATCCCCAGCATAGGGCATGCAGGAGGCAGCTGATCAATGAGTCTCTCATCATTGATGTTTCTATATCTCTCTCCCTCTTCCTTCTCTCCCTGAAGTCAATAAAAACACATTTTTTTAAAAAAAGTATGTGCCACAGACTGGTAAAAATGGATGATTCATTTGTTCAATGAAGTTATTGAATGCCCACCATGTACAAGACACTGTACTGAATGCTGTACAAAATTTAAAAATGTAGAGGATGTTATCAGTGGAATAATTTATAAGAAACACTATATTTAAGCATTATCTTAATACCAATGTAAAAATTTTTCCAAAATACCTTTTCACACTACAGATGAACTAGAAAATGAAAGAAGAAATGCATGCCAAGTTAAGATGTTAATGATAAGGAATAATACACTACCTTGCCTGCTCCAGTAGATCCAGCAACTGCCAACAACTGTCCTCTTTCTATCTTGAAATTAATATCTTTCAGGACAGGAGTACCAAGAAGTGAGAAGTTACTGAAGAAGACGCTGTTATCACCACTGTAAATGTTTCTATTATTATTGTTTTGTTTTGCATTCTCAAATAATTCCCCAAATCCCTGTTAAAAATAAACACACAAATTTTAAAAAGTAGGCTCTCCAGATATTTTCAATAGCTATTTATTTTATGTATGATGACTATGAAAAGCATGTGGCCCATGATCCATACATTATAGCACATAATTATATAGCCCATGATTTCTAGAGCACATGATCCAAAACATTTGAAAATTATAATTATAGCATTCACTGAAAACAATTTTAATTTCTTAGAGTATTGCTCGCCATCAAATTAAATTAAATATACCTATTTATCTCTATAAATATTTATATATACACTTTCTCCTGTAGGCTGGGTACACAATTATTATTATTTAATCTTCAGCATAATAATAATATATGTGGTAATATTTGATAACCCCTTTCTTTCAAAGCTGTAGACTGTCATTCAGAGAAGTTAAATGACAAAAGTCACATAACTAATAGGCTGAAATAGAATTACAACTCAAATCTGACTTCTACTCTATCATGTTGGTAATACCTTCTTCTGAAAAGCTCAAATTATTTAAGTAGTTATTATTAAACATAAACACACCCTGCGCCATGTGCTCAGTGATGAGAGCATCGGCCCTCGAACTGAAGGTCACAAGTTGGATTCCTGGTCAAGGGTGCCTATCTGGGTTGCAGGTTTGATCAGGGCCCCAGTCAGAGCGCATTTGGGAAGCAACCAATCTATGTGTTTCTCTCACATTGATCTCTCTCTCTCTCCCCGTCCCTTCTTCTCTCTCTCCCCCTCCTTCCTTCCCTTCCACTCTCTAAAAATCAATGGAAAATATCCTTGAGTAAGGATAAACAGAAAACAAAACAACAAAAAAATAAATGTGAAAATGTTGCCAGATGATCTAGATGAATCCCATTTATCCAAGAAGGCAATCATGTCTTACCTAGCTTAGAATAGCTTTCAGAAATGAGTTGGAGGATAAGGCATTTTAACTAACTACTTATTTGATTGCTTATTTAATTTTTTATAATTTAATAAATTAATACACATGAACTATCTGCATTTTAAAGTAAAGTTACACTCTTTCTAAGATAAAGTCAACTGATTGGCTTGACAATAGAACTGACTAAACTGATAAAAATTCATTTATCTTCCTTAAATTGAATACACTGAAATTGAACCTCCCAAGTTTTGACAAAAATCATTTAACATACATACAGTAAACAGGAATTACATCTTTTACCACCACTTAAACTTACTTTGAAAAATTTATGTCAACTTAAAAATGTGTCAGAGATACATAGTTTTTAAAAATTCATTTAAATTTGAAAACTACTGCTTTGAGTCCTTATGCTATAAATAGCTAATGGCCCCCTCAGTCATCAGACAACTAAAAGCAAAGCTTTTAAGAAGTAGGCAATAAAATGTGTTTAAAAATGAGCCTTGGCTAGTGTGGCTCAGTTGTTTGAGTATGGTCCCGTGCACCAAAATGTTGCAGGTTTGATTTCTGGTCAGGACATGTGCCTGGACTGCAGGTTTGACCCCAGTAAGGAGCATGCAGGAGGCAATCAATCAATGTTTTAATCTCACATTGATGTTTCTCTCTCTCTCCCTCTCCTTTCCTCTCTTTCCAAAAATCAATTTTTTTAAAAAAGTGTTAAAAAATGAGACAGGCATTTGTTATCCCCTTATTCATTTATTAATCCAATAGATTAAACATATTGAGCATCACCTCTGTATTAAAGACAACTTCAAGAATACCACATGGGAGAATAAGATGAATAAATATTAATATTGCAATGTGCTTAGCGCTACAACTGAAAATCATACCAAATCCTATGGGAGTACATTAGAAAGAGTAATCTACTCAGTCTGGAGCTTGACCAAGTAAACGATCTACACACCAGGCCATAAAGGATATAAGTGGGTTTTCACACAAACAAGAAATAGTGTACATATTCTAGAAAGATGGATCTGCATGCACAATGATTTAGGTTTAAAAGAAGAAACTATGTCTCAGGAATGTTGCATGGCTGGATCAGGTGTATATGGCAGGATGACAAAGGTTGTGCTTGGTAAGGTAGGCAGTACAGACTGTTAAGGAGACCATGTGCTGTGCTTAGAAGGACTTTTATCCAGTAAGATAGGCTTGGACTAATGGCTGGTTATTGTTCATAATAACTTTGATTTCTGATAACAGAAGCAAGATTCTAATTTCAGGAAATTAAAAGAAATTACCTATAGCACTACCACTGAGGAAAAAAAAACCTTGTTTAACATTTCAACTGATATCCCTGCACTCTTACATATAATATAAATGTATATAATATATAAAACCATACATACATTTTACATTAATAAAAATTATATATAAAGTTTTAGGCTGCTTTTCTGACTTGCAATAAATGATAAGTTATTTTCATATACCATTAAACATTGTTTTAAATGTATTTTAGTTGCAGGATAGTATCCAAGAGTATGCATATAATATATTTGTACTTTGCTACAAATGTGGAGTACATTCTTTTTTTTTATAAATTTTGACAAGTGGAATTTCCAAAGAGAATGAGTTTTAAAATTCTAAGACTTTTGAAAAGTAGTTCAAATTTTTTCCATCAATGTACGGTAGTGCTAGTTTTTCAAGGGCCCTTATCAACACTGTTGCTTTTGTTATTTGTTTGTCCTTTTTCATAGTTTTATAGGTGAAAATGGCATCTCGCTACTAGATCTTAGCCTTATTTATTTGCTCCCTACTAAGGCTGAACATTTCCCATGCTTCTGAGTTCTTTAGCTGTGAGTGGAATGGTTCTGATAGTCTTTGCATCTATCTCAGTTTTGTTTCATCTCCTCAAGTGGCTGGGTTATGGTTGACAAGTCATTATAACATTCAGAGCTTCAGCCTCCTGAGTTGTTGAGGATATTAGATGAAATAATATATATATAATTATTTTTTAAACAGCAAAGCAATAGTTGCTCTTAAAAGAAAATAAGAGGCAGTATGGTAAGTGAAAAAGGGCTCTTGCTGCCAGAGAAACCTAGGCTGACCTTTTAGCTCCACCCTATCTAGTTGTACAACCTTGTTCTAGTAACTTAAACTCTCTAAGTCTCAGCTTCTAAAGCATAAATAGACATTTTACCTACTCACAGGTATGGAGTGAGGAAGGAGTCATATAACTACTTGCCTCCTGGGTAACTGGGTTGATGGTGATGTCATCAAAGAAGATAAAGAATACACTGGAAACTTGGGGAATGATAAATGTGAAGTGCTTGAGGAGCATGTAGAAAATTTGGAAATACATATATGAAGTTCAGGAAAGAAACTGGGGTCAGAGATTTGCATTTGAGAGTCATTAGCACCTTGTCGTCAGCTGAGCCTGGGTGAGGTCATGAAATGCTAGGAGGATTTGGTCAAGACTCAGTGGCTCATCACTATTGAAATGGCAAGCAGGGAAGGCTAGAATTCATAGTCTGAGGGTAAAATTATGTGGAAAGTGAGGATACAGACAGACAGGAGTCAATGGTTCAGTGAGAGGGTTGTAGATGGTGACATTTGGGTCTAAATCCAGCTTCAGCTCTTGCCAGTTGTGTGAGCTAAATCAGGTCCCTTAACCTTTCTAAGCCTCCATTTCCTTATCAGTGAAATGGAAATGTTAATATTACTTAGGTCATAGGAATATTATGAGAATTCAATGAAACAACACATATAAAGGGCTTATTTTAGTGCCTGGCACATAAGGGCTCAAGCATGCTACGTATTTTATTAGGCGGAAGGAGAGTAAAAGGAAGGACTTTTCCACCAAAGCACAGAAACAATAGTTGTGAAAATGTCAAATTTACTTTTCCTTCATACCTAGAAGGGCATTTGAAATTTCTAAAAACAAAGAAGTAGTATCAGTTTGACCCACACACTTTTCCACAAACAATTTTGCTAATCAGATAAAGAATTATTCCCTTATCTTTATCTTAAAATATGAATTAAAGTGAAGCCCTGGTGATCAAGTTACTTGTATAAATAAAACAAATTTAAGATATTGTGTAATATGTAGAAATAGGACACTGGTTTCATAACTCCTATCTTTACTCAGATATCAGTGATAAGAAAATAGAAACTCAACAGGATTTCTCAATAATCAGATATTGCTTCTTCAGAGGTTGAAAACCATTGATAACATAATTTCTGACTTTGAGAAATAAGAGGATTTTTAATAGTAAATTAAAGTAAGTAAAAATCATAGAAAACCATACATTTGTAGATCTTCCATACATCTCTATGTTGACTGGAGTATGTAAAGCACTTGGACTGGAACTTGAGATAAGGTAGCATTTATTGAGGAATTATTATGTGCATGGTATTCTGCTGAACACTTTATACCTCTGCAAGGTAAATATTAATATTCCCATTTTACAGATGGAAAACCAGAGGCACCACAAAGTTCAATAACTCGATCTAGATTACACAGAGAGTAAATAGCAGAACCAGGGTTCAAATCCAGGGCTGCCCAGATCCAAAACCAATGAGCTTTGTATTAGTTCCTACTATGTTATGTGAAACAAGTTATATGACTTAGAAGAAAGAGGCTTCTATACAGCATTTAATATTCCTGGTCCTCTACTTCTTAATCTATAAAATAAATGGAGCAGTTCACCTTCCAGTTTTAATATCATTCTCACTGCCCATTAGCATGAAAATCACATTCACACAAAAACTGCTTAAGTATTTAAGCAAAAAATTAAAAAATAATTTCTGACCTCCTCCCAGAAAGCTGTTACGTTCTCCATCACTACTTCTGTAGTTGTTAAGTTATATTCCAATGTCTTATACTCTTGCTTTTGTAAGAAATCCTGTTAATAAAAACAGAGAAAAAACATTGTTAAGTTATATTCTAATGTCTTATAGAACTTAAAAAGCACCCCTGCATTATCCACCAATTTGCCTCAATTAGGACAAAGAGAAAACAAATATCTTTATCATTATAGCACCCTCCCCCTTTTTATAGGCATCATTAGCATCCCTTCTCTGGGTTAAGTGAAGGTGTGAAGATCTGATGTAACTGATTTTAAGGCATCAAACCTTGATTCTAAGTGGGCCCTATTAGAAACTCCCATTCAGAGTGTTCTGAGGGAAGCTGGGCACACAGAAAGAATTAAGTCATGCATCCTGAAGTCTTCACTATAGAGGCAATGAAACAAGCTTGGTCTTTACCTCACTTTTCCCTTTTCTTCTCTATTTTCCTCTTTCTTGCTACCTCTATTTTGGTTTCTTTTTTTTCTCCAATTTGTTTTCAAGATCTGTTTGTCTATCTCTGTGTTCCTGTTTGGTGGCCCTCTCTGTCTCTGACACTCTTTTCTCATTTCTCTGTATGTCTGTTTCTCTCTCTCTCTCTCTCTCTCCCTCTCTCTCTCTCTCTCTCTCTCTTTCTCTCACACACACACACACCCCTGTGAAGGGTTAAGAGAAGAAATAAGCTTAGTCTAAGACCTGCTATAGTTTTGAGCTACACTCATCAATTTACCTAAATTGCAGATCTCGAACTCACATATTTGTAAAATGATAAAATTAAGGAAGGCAGCTGAGTAGAGGTTGTGATAAACTGGAGAGGGCAGGCCTTCTTTGATGGAGGAGCTGCCACAATTTGTAGGAGAAGAGGATTCCATTTACCATATATTCCAATCCTTCAAAAGAGGTTGAAGATATAATTTATTGCATATACAACATCTCTTAATTTTTAAATGCTGGCAACTAATTGAGATGTGTGTTTTTTTTAATGTGAAGATCAAATAAAACTGGTCTAGGGGCCAAAATTAGGTCCGTGGGCCATCATTTGCAAACTCTGACCTAGGTTAAATAATGGCAGAACCACTCAAAAGTGGCTCACCTTTCACCATCATTTTTATTTATGTCACAGTGATTTCTTTTCTAGGTTGAATATTTAAATAGTATTTTAAAAGTATTATCAAACATTTTTATCTGCATATTAATTATAAAAATTATAACCACATAAAAGTTCTTAGTAGTGATTCAGTTTTATATAAATTGAGCCTCATCACTTGAGGACTTTAGAGCTTCTCTTCAGAGTTACCAGCTACATCAGCATTTCTGTAATTTTAAGGTAATTAATTTGACATAAAATGCCATTCTCATCCATCATATTGTCCAGGGACACACTTGGAAAAGTTTAAGGTGACTATTCCTAGAGTTAGCTGGAAAGTTTTTTAATGTCCTGATAAATTTGCCACCATCTTTGTGCACATTTGCCAAATCCATTAGAATGAACTATTGATTGATTGCTTCAATAAAATTTTCCAGAATACAGAAACAATATTTTCTGCAATTTCTTTGACTTACGAGAATTTCACAGGCTTTCACTTTATTTCACTAGACTTTCATTACTAGGGTTTGTTAGACCACATACAGAAGTCAAGAGAGAAAAGCCTGAGCATCAAACAGACCCAAGACCAAGAATTCACCTCTAGACAGTTTGCCCACTAGTAAAGTTCTAACTGTTCTAAAATCATTGTATACAATTCCCACTTATGGTACATTACCTGTATTTTGTTTATTGCTCCAAGAGAATCATACCATGTTTGTACAGCCCAGGGGAATTGCCGAGTGACTGCCATGCGCAGAACAATGCAGAATGAGATGGTCGTGAATATTTTTCGAAGGATGATTCCTTTGTTCAATGCATAGGGAAGCACAGATAAAAACACCACAAAGAACCCTGAGAAGAAGAAGGCTGAGCTATTGAAGTATCTCACATAGGCTGCCTTCTGGGTCAGTTTCAGTTCTGTTCTATAAAACAATAAATAAGATTTGGGGTGCTTATTTACTTTTCAAATATGAGGCATATTGAAATGTAAAATCTGAACACAGGCTCTCAAGGCTTTGTGCCTTTGGGCAAGTTATTTAACTTGTTTAGGCCTCAGTTTTCTTATCTGAAAGAGGAATAGAAATGAATGTACCAGTGTCTTGTCCATAAATACCTGTAAATATTATTTTTAAACCATACCTACTAAGCTCAATTACTATTACATTATTTTTGCATTTTTATCACTTCATTATTAATTAGTAATATTACTGAGACTGATAATTTTTTGTTTGTTGGTTGGTGTTTTAAGTGATTAAGTGTAGAAATGAGGACAATGTTGCAAGATTTATAAAGAAAAAGACAATTCTATGATTTCCTAATAGTTTCTTAGCACTTTAGAAATTCTAGCATGGCTTTGGGAAACACTGAAAATAACATATAAGCCACAGAGGAATGTTTCTCAAATATTAGCATAAGTAAAAATTACCTGAGAAACTTTTTTAAACACAGAGTCTCAGGCCCAGCTCTCAGAGATGCTGATTAAGCGAGTGTGCAGTAGGTTCCAAAAAAAACCAACAAAATAAAAACAACAACCCATGATTCTGTGCAGGTGGTTCTTGAAGATTAGGAATGTTGTACATACTGTATCCTCCTTGTCTCTCTCATTTTAGTGTAATTATTTGCAATCATATTATACTTCTGATCTCCTAGTCTAAACTGCAAATGTAAACTTACTTTTTTTTAACACATAGAAGAGGTTTAAATGCTACAACCAGAAAACAGGAAGTTCAGAGGCTGGTGAGAACAGAGGACAATACTGGCGTCAACCTCTGTCCCATTCTTCCAGGACCGTAAAAACCTAAGTCACCTGTTATCTCCCTGTTCAGCTCTTGTAAGGGAATGAGCAGTGGTTACACAGACAGTAGAGGGTCCTGGTGGGAGGGTGCAATAGGTGTGCCTGGCATTTTGGTGCTACTTTCACACACTTGTATAACTCAGAAAGGTTCTCATTCTTAAGTGGTAGAATTCAAAGGAAATCTTTTTTTTTTTTTTTTTTTTAAGTTTAAAAAATGTGATCTTGAGCACTCTGATGAAGAATAGTAATAGAGTTCTATGTGCCCAACCTAGACTGTGATTCACAGTCTAATGCTCACTTATATCAATTCTTTGGCATTGAAGACAGATTATGATTTTGGAATCTCACTGGGGTTTGACTCCTAGCTGTGCCAGTAACAGCTATGCCATCTTAAACAAGTTGTTCTTCCCTCTGATCCTATAGAATCCACATCCATAGAAGGGAAACATAATATCTTCCTTGTGGAGTTGTCAAAATAAATTACATCACAGAAGAGGGCCTGGCATTTGGACCTTACTATGTTGTCTTTAATCTTCATCAGAGAAAGAATAATATTGGCTATGCTGATATTAATAAAATGCTAGCAAACAATTTAGAAAATGTTAATAAATCTGTCAAAATTGTTGTTGAAATGTATAGAAACAGTTGAGGAAAATGGAAAAAGTATACTATAGGAAAAGAACAATGGATTCAAGAACATTTATAACGATCACCAAGAAAACAATACTCTCCATAATAAAATCATTAACACTTTATGAGTCATAAAAACATTTTATCAGTTTCTTATTAAAAAATTGAAAGTGACTTTATTACCAAAGAGCAATAAAGGATTATCAGGGACCTGTGCACAGCCTTTTTTGTGCAGTTCAACAGTGGCCATGCAAGGGTAATCACCCCTTTGAAGTGCATCCTACCAATCTCTCCCAGAACATTCTATTTGCTCTTTGGAGTAGAAGCAATTCTTGCTTTCCCATATTTATATTAGCACTTTCCAGCCTTTTCAGGAAACAATTTCATGCCAGATTAAGGAACTGGATTATACAAATTACAACCAAACATTTCTTATTAGAATTGGTCAAACAGAAATACAGAGTAGGAAGGATGGATATTATCATTTGAGAAACAGAGGGGGGGGAAAGTCAAGAAAAGTCAGCAAGCAGAATGACCTGACCAAGAGTTTATCTGGACTCCTGAGAAAGCTTCTCTTTACTCTTGCTATGCCTGTGCTTATAGGCATAGGAGTGACCAAGGAGACAAATGCTATGGAAAACACTTACTAATGAGAAAAACAACTTTGACAAAACAATTCCCCAAGGTCTTTAACGATGTTTCTGGAAAGAAAATATAATTCCTTTCCTGGATTTGTCTTGAAAGGCATAATAAAAACAGGTGAGCAATAATGTTTGGGAAATAAACACCCTTTTACTCTTTCTATTTACATGGCAAAGGACTTAACATTTCAGCATTTCTTTTGTTGTTCCAATCACACACCTGCAGCTCAGTTACTGAAATCAACAGCCTGAATCCCTGATAACCCACAGTCACACCATCCAAAAAGATGCTGCTCTTCTTTTTAGTATATTTTTTCTCATGAAACTCTCATGTGTTATTTGTCCTGAAATTGTCTTCTAACAGTATATCTATCCTCACAGAGTCTTCTAGAACATTTTTTTTGAATGTGGTTTGTAGAACATGGAACTTGACTGAAGAAAAATGGTCTCATGGCTACCCTAGTTTATATTTTGCCAAAAATTATCTCAGTAACCTTATCTCAGTCTGTGCTATACTTTTTTGCAGGATATCATCTTTACTAATCAGTGAAAGAAAGGTTATCTGAGGTGAAACAAGACTAGAGATAGGTGTCAAGTACTGACTCTAACTCAGGAGGTGGTTTTCATTACTTGAACTGACTTCTCAAGTGGAAGGTTTATTGAAACACTATTTATAGCTATTACCTTATGTTATTATTTTTAAGTTAAGGAAGAACAAACGTTTTAACCAAACGAAGCATGCTTTTTTTTTTTCCATTTTTCATAATGCATAGATTAAGGAGAATATAATAATAGGCAATCATTTATTTGGCTCAGAATTGTATACTTATTACTCTAGCAGTTCCATTTAAGGTTTCAATCAGCTTCCAACACCATGACATTATTTTAGTTAAATAAGTATATTAAGCAGCTATAAACACATATAAGAGATTCTTCTGTAAGGTATAAATACCTTTCTAGTGAAAAATAACACACTTGACAAACTATGTAAAACTAAGCCCATGAAAATTACTTTATGCCACTAATGTATAAATATTGAGATAATAGTACAATTGTTTGTTAGAAACTTCAAATGTGAGCTGGAAGTCCATTGAAACTCATTTTTGAAATATTAAACATTAACTGACTAATGATATTGAAACTATCTAAATTACTTACTGCCTTATGTTTTCAATCATTTTTTCCATTGCTTCCTCCCAGCAGTATGCCTTAACAGATTGGATATTTTCAATAATTTCTGAGGTGATCACGAGTCTTTCATTGATTTTCCCAGCTCTCTGATCTCTGTAAATCAATCAATCAATCAATCAGTTTCATACTTAGTAAAAACAAGTCAAATTATCCACTAAGAACTGCTGAAGCCAGTAAGAAGCCACATTTCTTTTATTAAACAGATGAGCATTTTATTATCAAATGATGATAAAAATAATAGCTACCACTTAATAAATGCCCCCTATGTGCCAGACATTGTATTAGATGCATTCCATACACTATTCCTAATCCCTACTGACAGTCTAGGAGTGGTGGTTATCTCTGTTTTAAAGATGAAAACCCAGAGACTCCAGGGAGTAAAGTGGCTTACTTACGTCATATAACTAGTGTGTACTCTGGCATTCAAGTCAAGGAGCTATCTGACTCCAAAATGTGTACACTTTCTATGATGCTCTAGCTGAAACACTCTAAAAGTCCTCTATCCAAGCAATGACTGATACCACTGAATCATTCTGCAATAAAAAGTAACCTAGACTCTGGTGTGGTTAACCAGGGTAGGAAAAGCTTGTAAACTCTACCTAAAATCTGTGTGTTCCTTTTCACTCACATCAATGTTTTGCCCATTGTACTTAAATCTTATAATCTATAAAAATTAACTGTATGGTAATATATTTATAAAGAAATTCTACAAATTGACAAGTAAAAAATATCCCATTGATATAGGAAGTATATTTGTACCATTAAAATAATTCCTTGATTGTGTGTTCGCCACCCAAAAAAAATTGTCTCCTTTAGTCACCATTTATCCTCCCTTTACCCTCTTCTACTTACCCCAACCTCCCTTTCCCTCTGGAAATCACTCTACTGTTGTCTATGAGGGTTTTTTTCTTAATCCCTTCATCTTTTCACCCAACTCTGAACCCCCCTTGCCTCTTACAGTTGTCAGTCTGTTCTCTGAATCTATAAGTCTGTTTCTATTTTATTTAGGTTCCACATATAAGTGAAATCATTACGGTAAAAATAAATTAATTAAATTAAATAATTCCATTTTAGCGACACCCAGTAAGTAATGCACAGAATAGTCCCTGGTTTCATTAGAGTGGGCTTTTTGAAAACCTAATTTAAAACCCTTTCAAGCTATGTAAACAGGGTGCTACCTGTACTTCATCATCATTCTCCCCAGCCCAGCTTGGACAATGGCGAGGACTATGAGGAAAGCAAGTCCACAGAAGGCAGAGGCCTGTAACAATTCCCAAAGCAGCCCCATCAGGAGTGTCACTTGTAAAGGAGCGATCCACACGAAATGTGCCAATGCAAGTCCCTGGAAAATAAGATCACAGTGAAAACTGGCGATATTTTATCCCTCACCCGGCTCCAGCCCTCCCAAAAAACAGACGAGCATAGTTGAATGAGTTTATACAATCAAACACTTTATGATTCTGAGCACACTAAAATCGAGGTATTCATTACATAAAACACATAGCAATATGCTTAAACCTACTATGCATAGACTAGGATATCCTGAGGAACAAATTTCAAGTTATTGCATTTTTATGTATGTGGCTTTTTTCCCCAGTGGACTTGAGATTGGATCTCTTAAGTGTCAAGTCAAGAATTTATTTTAAATAACTTACTTCTATTTGGATAAAGCAAGAACCATGAGAAAAACAAAAGACTGTCCAGAAGTCCAGCCTCTACAAAGTCTGAAAATATATTCAGAATAAATGCATGCTCAATTCAATAGTAATCTATTTAGAACCTGTTGAGGGCTCAATACTATGTTAAATACTGAAAATGAAAAGACAAATAAAACACATTATTGTTACTCAAGGACCAAGCATTTATTTGTGACACAAGATGGCACTGACCAAAAATAGCTCAGAATATCATATTCAACCAAAGTGAATAAGTGATTTAAAGTATAAAAGAAAACAAGATCTGACAAGGATTGAATTTTGAAAAACCTCATCAAATACCCAGCAAGCTGAGGTGCCTCTGAGTTGGGTGGTTCCACGAGACCCCAGGATGGCACTTTACTACACATATATCTTTCTCAGTTTTCAAAAATAGGGAAGGTAGAGATGGGTTCTACTTAACCACTTATTAGTGTTATCTGATCCAGGAAAACCTTCATGGTTATACGATTTTTAACAATAATGCATAAAAGATTATAACAGTAGGTACATACTTCATCAAATTTGTTCAAGTTATTTGAAAGGAGACTAACAAGTTGTCCAATGCTGATTTTATCTAGAACACGGCTTGACAGCTTTAAAGTCTAAAAGGAAAAATGAGAAGTTAGATGATGTTGACAAACAGAAGGAAAATATATCCATAAGTGACATACAGCTGAGGAATTAGCTTATGTATGTATTTTTAAATAAAGATAATGAAAATTACTTTATATTCATTTGGCTTTGTATCTTCTCAGATTTATAAATATTGCTCTTCACAACAAGTATTATATTGGCATGCCCCTAGTTATTTTATTTTCCAGCATCTAGAGAATAATAAGTATTTTTGCTCCTCCAAAATGGAAATGATATTGTACTTAAATACTTATTTACAATGTGAAGGGTTTGTTTTATTGTTATAAAGCATGGAACCAAAGGCAGTGGAATTTGAAATTAAACCCTTGGCTTTTCCCTGGCTGGTGTGGCTCAGTGGGTTGGGCATCATCCCCTGCACTGAAGGGTTGCCTGTTCAATTCCCAGTTAGGGCACATGGCTGGGTTGCAGGCTCGATCCCCAGTGTAGGATGTGTAGGATGTGATGGATGTTTCCTTCTCATGCTGGTGTTTCTCTCTCTGTCTTTCCCTCTCACTTCCTCTCCCTCTAAAAATCAACTTTAAAAAATCTTAAAGAAAAAAAGCACAAAAAATTTTGGCCTTAAATTTTGCATGCAGACCTAGCTGGTTTTGCTCAGTGGTTAGTGCGCTGGTCCAAGACCTGAAGGATCCCAGATTTGATTCCTGTCAAGGGCATATACTTTGTGGTTACAGGCTCGGTTCCCGGCCCCGGTAACCATGCAGGCGGCAACCAATCGATGTGTCTCTCTCACACTGATGTTTCTTAATCCCCCCCCCCCACTTCCCTTCCACTCTCTCTGAAAAGCAACGGAAAAAATATCCTCAGGAGAGGATTTTAAAAAAATAATAAAATAAAAAATTGCATGCAGTCCTATAGTAACTCTATTGAATAAACTTATTGTTAAAGTCAGTTAAAGTATACTATGTATAACTAAATCATTAATCATTTTGCGAAAGATTATACCACTAATATAAAATCCTTAAATCTGACAAAGAAATATGCATACATATACACAAAATAAAATTGTTTAGTAGATAAATTAATTATGATTATAAAAGATTACAGTCATACTTTGCCTGCAAAATGTAATAAGAATTGATTTGCCATTAGATGGCTTTGATCTGAGAGTGCCCATCTAATATTTGTTTTAACTGAATTCCTTACATATATCTTGAGTACTTAGATGTAAATTGTTATATTTAAGGCTTCAAGGGTTATTATTAATATGTTTTAAAACACAATTCTTGCCTCAAGGCAACCTAGTACTGATATAACTAAATGTGATAAGACAAATGAGTTAAAGGGAGTAGAATATAATAAGATGGTTAAGAGAAAGTTCTCATTAAAGTCCAGAAAGATTTTATTAAAGAGGTGGAATTTTAAGATGGGTATGGAATAATGAATGGCATTTAGGTAAGCACAGATGAAGAAGGAATCAAGGCAATTAATTCCAAAACAGTATTAGCACAACATGAGGGGGTGAAATCAGTTGAGCTGGATCACATGTAATTTAGTAACAGGCTCAGTTTCAGGTAACTGAGTTCTCCATGGGTCTCCATGCTAAGCACAATAAACACTCAGTGAATATTTTTCACTTTAGTTATTTCTATCATATTGAAATTCACAGGCAAAGCTAAATTTAGTTTTTACTTAGATTCATTATTTAAAATATAATCTGAATGTGTCATAGTTGCAAATTTGGGAACAAAGCAAAATGTTGCCTTATTACAAAATTTGGAATATTGCATAAAGAATTAGCAATTGCCTGCCACATCAATGAAAATGGTCAGCTAAGGTACCAGTTTACTTTAGGTTTACTTTAGGGACCAACCACAGCCACTTGGAGATGCAATTGCAGTCTTTGGTGATAATGCCAATGAAGGCCAATAGGTGTGGCTAGAGAGGTAAAGCAAATTCAGTAAGAACAGTGAGAAAGGAGACAACAGCTTCTAACTTTCATGAATGCGTTCTGTATCTGAAAGCACATATGTTATATATATTACTGTATTTGTGATGTTATATATGGACTTATTTACAAATTAACCTGCTCCTTCTTTGATATCTCTTCCCCTTTAGCCCAGACCATTCATACCTCATCCCATATAACACAGTTTGTCTTGCTACATTATTTCAGTTCTATTTTATTTTTCCTAATTCTTGGAAAACCGTTCACTTCAAGAATTATGATTTACTCATTTTAGAAAATTTAAACAAGTTTTCACAATGTCCTATACTTTTTAGGTCTTAGTTTCTTAAAATCTTTTATCCATAGAATAGGATAATAGCTCCTACCATATAAAGTTTGAGAGAGGTTCAAATAAGATAGTATACTTAAATCACTTAGAAGCTTGTCATGCACATCATTAGCTATTACTTACATTATGATAATAAGCACTTTTATAAATATTTTTTAAATTGGATTAGGCTTTCTTTAATATTCTTGCTGTGTAGATTCTACCTTCGAAATAACATCTAATAATTTCTTCACTTATGTAAAACTTCTGGGTCAAAGTAAAATTTAATAAAATAACTGTTGATTTATCACCCATGCTTTCCTGGTTCTTGTGAACCAATGAGACTGCAGCTGAGGCGGTTTAAATAAACTGTGGACTCTGTTTTGGTTTTTTGGGGGGGAGGGGGTGCATTCATAAAAGGCTTCCTTGAACAATAAAGCATGGCTATCAAGGTTTTACAACACAACTGACCTTGCATGATGTATATTATGCAAGTGTTATAGGTTATTTGCTAGAGGAAATTTCAGATCCATGACTCTCATAAGCCAATTAAACAAAGTTTTTACCTTGGAAGAATAACAGAGAGAATAAGGGTAAAGCAGTATACAAATGATTCAACCGAATGACTTGGTGGATCTAATCAGTCACATATGGTCTTGAATCTGGTTGGTGAAAACACGTTATTGAAATAATCTTAAATTGTGTTTGCAAGGTAGCTAAATCTTAATCTGAATTTACCTAAATCATGCTTCAGCAACTTGGGTTCTTTTCTGGACAGTACACATAGAAAACCAGAAAAGGTTCTTACAGTTGCCATCCACATGCTGTTCTAAAATATTTTAATTTGCAGAACTCACAGGATGACAAAAATCTATCTCAAAATAAGGCAGTGGATAGGTGAATATACCACTCTGTCATAACTAGTTAAGGTGAAAACTTTCCGTGCCTGGATTATCATTAACAATTATGTACTATATTCTTATTGTTGAACATAAGGATACATGGCATTTCACTATAAGACAGTATTTTGTCAATAACTTATGCAGATGATAAGACTCATTTTAACGGGGAGTCATGGATTCCAAAAAATGATGACATGACTAGTGAAAAAAACAAAAATGAAACTATACTATAGGCAGGTTATAGAAGATGCCAATAATTATTAAAGTGAAGGTGTTCAGTAATTATTAAAGTGAATTAAATTATCAAGGAAAATTAGAAATATTATTGCTGCCATTTATTTTATAGATTTATGAAACTGATTTCAGCATTTATCCTTAATTTGTACCCACACAGCATTTAAAACATGATGCCACTCCATGTGGCATCAAGCATGAAGACTGTGCAAGGAAGTATTACCTTCTTATAAATCAAACTAAACATAGCTATCCTTATTTGCATTCCAATGTGATGAAGGCCAAAAATGGCTGGGTGCAGTAGCAGTGTCCTCAGGATAAAAAGAAGGCATAACCCTATGCCTAGGTAAACCGCGATGGAGCGTTCCACTTTATTATCTGGATCATAGGAAGCTATGATTCTTCCCAGTAAAAGAGGCTGGACTGCTTTGGTGACCTCCTGCAGAAGAAAAGAGAGAAATAAAACTTTATTCCCCTTTCATAAAATACTCTCACAATTTCAACACAGGAAGTTTTATCTTTAGAGGAGAACTTAAAATGGCTACACAAAGAATCAAGCCATATATGAAATTCTTAACATTGTTTTTAATAGCTTTATACTTAAACTCCCTGCCATGGTATCATCATTATATTTTTCCATAACCTGTCACCTCTATCACCATAGATCCATCTGAATTGTTATTCAGTTGCAATTTATAACAAAATAAATGAAATGTGTATTAATCTGATTTAGACATCTATTCTACATATTGTCATTATTGAATTAGTTAGTTGTCATCTAGCCAAAGAAGACACATTCATCTCTTGAACAACAATGGCTATTCCATAAAAACACTGGTAGTATTACTCTGGGAGGGTACATGTTCATAAAAATAATGCAGTTTATTTTGGGTAAAGAAAATTCCAATAATAGGACCATCTGCCAACATCAAGCCAACACAAACCTCACAACATGGAACTGTTAATATAAAAGGACAAAATCAGCATTCTAACCAGCCCCCTCTGCCCTTTTAGTTTTCCCTACTCTGTTTTGAGCAGCATGTTCTCTAATATTTACAATGGAACCATTAACAGGTATCACCTGATTTTTTTATTTGGAAGGGGAAACAATGGTAACTGATACCTAGCTTAGTCTTTGAAGTACAGTTCTTTACAAAAATCATCCCTGTAATGAGAAACACAGTCCTACATTCTTGGCATGTGAAAGCTGTGTGTACACCATTGCTCAGATTATTTTCAGAGACACAAGAAATTTCCCAATAAGGCACCACAGAAAATAGTGCAAGCAGACTGAGGTCTGAATGTAATGAGAAGGAATACAAATTTACTTGAAACTTTATCAAATTTTATTACTTTTTATCAGGCACAAATCACGATGGAATTTGCTTAATGTTTCACTAGGATAATAGAAGAAGATAGATAGAAATGTTTAAGTCAGCATGACAGTGAAATGAACACTGAATTCAGAGTCATGAAACTCACATTCTTATCCCACCATGTTACTTATACTCTTTGTCACTTTAGTCACTTCCCTTCTCTGGATGGTTTCCTCACTGATAAACTGAGTGGTGGAGCAAGCTGATATTGAAGGTCCCCTTCAGTGCTAACATGTCTGATTTCACAGTCTGAGTCTGGGACTTGGCCTGGCCCACATCCTGCCACCACTATAGCTGTTTTCTATTCAGAAGGATGCAGGTCTGAACAATGAGAGTTCCATAAGAGGAGCATAAGTAATTGCATTCCTGGTGAGAAGCCTCTCGAGTATCAGTTTAGATGACTCTCCCAGAGAAAAATGAAGGAGCCTTGTAATAACTCCTGGGAGATGTATCTGGCCTCTCATGGGATCCTCCAGGCCAGAGCTTAGTCACTGTGATGAGTCTACATCCTTTAACAATTCTGTTCTGCCTGCATACCCAGGACAGGGTCTGATGTTTCTTGAGATAGGGAAGTCTGCCGGATATTCAGGCCATGAAAGAAAGTTCAGATGAAAATAGAAAACTCGCCCAGCAGGGCATGGCTCAGCGGTTGAGCATCGACCTAGGATCCAAGCGATCAGGGTTCGATCCCGTCGGGGGGTGCAGGAGGCAGCCAATCAATGACTCTCTCATCATTGATGCTTCTATCTCTCTCTCTCCCTCTCCTTTTCTCTCTCTGAAATCAATAAAGATATATTAAAAAACGAAAATAGAAAACTTGGCTCAGGCTTGCAATTACATTAAATGAAATAATCCCAAGATAACTTTACCTTAAAAATTACAATTCCAAACCCAAAGCATACTTTTTTCTAATACAATTAGAATGACTAATTTAAAATCTTCTAAATTTACATTATTTTCTCTATTGTGTCTAGTCAGTAAAATCATCATAATCTGAACTCATTTAAAATATATTTTATATGTCTAAGTCCCAGGAATACTAGGTCATTATTTGAGAAATATTGAGAAGTTAAGATTTCTTAATATTGGGAAATTAATTAGTAGCATACCAATAGCCTATAGAAGAACCTATGGTTATCTCAATAACAACTGTAAATGAATCTGATAAAACTTCAGTATGTTTCAGATAATGTTCTAAATAAGCTCAAATATTAAGATATTTCATTAACCTGAGAAGAAAATTCTCCTCCAAAACAACAATCAGCATCACTAATTAATAAAACTCTAGAAACCAATAGCTTTAGAGTTGCCAGCATGACTCAGTGGTTAGAGCATCCGTCTTCACGCCAGAGGGTTCCAGTTGTATTCCCAATGAAGGGAATACCTGGGTTGTAGGTTCCTTCCCTGACCCTGGTTGGGATGCGTGCTGGAGGTAGCCAGACAGTCAATGTGTCTCTCTCACATTGATGTTTCTCTCTCTCTATTCCTCCCCTCTCCCTTCCACTCTCCCTAAAAATCAATGGAAAAAATATCCTGGGGTGAAGATTAAAAAATAATAAAAAAAATTAAAAAACACAAACAATAGGAATACTAGCTATTAGTACAATTAAACATTATTTCTGGAACTTTTTACTAATACAACTCCAAAAGAAAAACAACTGAGGTGTGAATATTGGAAAGGAGAAGTGAAAGTATCGTTATCAGCATAGAATGTGATTGTCCATAGAACAAATTTTAGTGAATCAAAAGTTTAAAAGGTAGAGATTTAAAAAATATTTATACTAAGAAAATAGATTCCTATACCTCAAGTATAATTATCAATTAAATAAGTATCCCAGTTATAGCAACAATATAACAAAAAATGCATTGTAAATACCAACAATTAATATATATATAAATATATAATACATTACTAAGACATATTTTTAAAATCTTAAATAAACAAAGAACTTAAAAAACTTTCTAAAAAGAAAAACTGACTGTTGCAAAGATTGTATGCTCCCCCAAGCTATTTGATAAGATTAATGCAATCTTCATCAGAATTCCAAGGAGAGTTTTTGGAAGTGAACTTTTACACAGTAATAGCAAAGGCTGTCTATCATAGTTCTTACTAATCCCAGCACCATACACAATACCTAGCACAGAATATCCACTCAGCATATATTTGTAGATCAATGGATAAAATGATATTAAATTTCATTTGGGAAGAAAAATAAGAGATTCATGAAAAACATTTGAGGAATAAGAATAATGTGTCAAAGTGTTTACATTACTAAATATCAAATCATATTATACAAATATAAAAATATGTAGCATGAGAAAAAAAATATACTGATTCATCTGGAAAGTCCCAAAACAGGTCCAAGTACACTTAATAATTTAATATATAATAAAACAAGGCATTTTAATTCAGTGGATAAAGGCTAGATCACACTACAAATAATAGAGAAACTACTCATTTCTAAAATTAGATTTACTGCCCTAACCAGTTTTTCTCAGCAGTTAGAGCATCAGCCTTCAGGCTGAAGGGTCTCAGATTCAATCTCTGGTCAAGGGCATGTACCTCAGTTGCAGGCTTGATTCTTTCCCTGCTCCCACAGCATGTGGGAGGCAACCAATCGATGTATCTCTCTCACATGGATGTCTCTCTATGTGTTTCTCCTCCTCCCTTCCACTCTCTCTAAAAAAAAAAAAAAAAAAAAAATCAATGGAAAAAATATCCTCGAGTGAGGATTAAAAATAAATAAATAAATAAAATTAGATTTACTTTTAAATAATTATTTATTTGTAAATCCCAGTTGACATACAATATTATATTACTTTCAGGTGTACAACCCAGTGTTCAGACATTTATACAGCTTACAAGGCGACCACCCTGATAAATCTCGTGCTTGTCTGACTGCACACGTAGTTATTCCATTACTGACCCTGTTGCCTATGCTGTACTTTACATCCCCATGGCAATTCTGTAACTACCAATTTGTGCTTCTTAATCTCTTCACCTTTTTTCACTCATACCCCCACACCCCCTCCAATCTGTCAACCTTCAAAAAGTTCTCTGTATCTGTGAGTCTGTTTCTGTTCTGCTTATTCATATATTTTGTTTTTTAGATTCCACATATATATGAAATCATATGGCATTTTTCTTTCTCTGTCTGACTTATTTTGCTCAGCATTAAATCCTATAGGTACGTCCATGTTGTTGTTGCAAAAGGCAATATTTTTTTCTTTTTTATGGCTGAGTCATATTTCATTTTACATATGCACTACTTCTTTATCCACTCATCTACTGATGGACACTTAGGTTGATTCCATATCATGACTATTGTAAATAATCTTTATGTCTTTTCTTTTTTAAAATATATCTTTATTGATTTCAGAGAGAGGAAGGGAGAGGGAGAGAGGAGATAGAAAGATCAATGATGAGAGAGTCATTAATGGGCTGAAGCCTGCAACCCAGGCATGTGCCCTGACCGGGAATCGAACCCCGATCGCCTGGATCCTAGGTCGATGCTCAACCGCTGAGCTATGCCCAGCCAGGCTGTATATGTCTTTTCAATTTGGTGTTTTGGGTTTCTTCAGATAAATACTCAAAAGTGGAATTGGTGGGTCCTTCTTTGTCTCGTTATAGACTTTGTTTTAAAATCTATTTTGTCTATTTGTTTTTGCTTCCATTTTCATGAAATATATTTTTCCATCCCTTTACCTTCAGTCTGTGAGTGTCTTTTGATCTGGTGAGTCTCTTGTAGAGTGCATAAGAATCTTGTTTTGTTATCCCTTTAGGTACCATATGTCTTTTGATTGGAAAATTTAATGCATTTGAATTTAATGCATTTGTTAATAGACGTGTATTTATTGCCATCTCATTCATATTTTTATCTATTTTTCTTCTTTTTCTTAAAGAAGACCTTTTAATATTTCTTGTAATGCTGGTTTGTTTAGTGGTGATGAACTCCTTTAACATTTTCTTGTCTGGGAAGCTCTTTCTCTCTCCTTTGATTTTAAATAATAGCTTTGCTGGATAAAGTAATCTTGGTTACTTGAAGCATTTAGAAGCTCTGGAATCGAAATGCTTCAAGTAACCTTGCTTTTCATCACTTTGAATATTTCATATCAATCCCTCTGGCCTGCAAACTTTTTGTTGAGAAATCACAGACAGTTATGGGATTTCCTTGTAGGTAACTAATTGCTTTTCTCTTGTTGCTTTTAAGATTCTCTCTTTGTCTTTAACCTTTGGCATTTTAATTATGATGTTTGTTGATGTGGGCCTCTTTGGGCTCATCTTGCTCGAGACTCTGTGCACTTCCTGGACCTATATATCTATTTCCTTCATGAGGTTAGGGTCATAACTTTTTAAAATAAGTTTTCAATTCCTGTTCTCTCTCTTCTCCTTCCAGAACCCCCTTAATGCAAATGTTGATATGATTGAGGCTCCTTAAACTATCCTCATTTTTTAATTTATTTTTCATTTATTTAATTAATTTATTTTTTGCTGTTCTGATTGGGTTTTTCCACTTCCTTATCTTACAAATCACTGATTTGATCTTCTGCTTCATCTACTCTATTGTTGGTTTCCTGTAATGTATTCTTCATTTCTGTTCATGTATTCTTCATTTCTGACTGGATAATTTTTATGTTTTCTACCTTTATTTTTGTTTCCTACCTTTGTGTTGAAGTTCTCACTAAATACATAGAGTATTTTTATAACCAGTGTTTTCAATTCTGCATCTAGTAGATTGCTTGTCTCCATTTTCTGGAGTTTTGTTCTGCTCTTTCATTTGGGACATGTTTCTTTGTCTCCTCATTCTGGCTGCCTTTCTATGTATTAGGTAGAGCTACTATGTCTTCCAATCTTGGTAGATTGACCTTATGTAGTAGGTGTCCTGCAAGGCCCAATGGCACAACCTTCTCAGTCACCACAGCAGGGCCCTGGGGCCTTTCAGATGCATATCCTGTGCAAGCTGTGTGCACCCTCTTGTTGTAGTTGAGCCTTGATTGCTGTTGGCACCTCAATGGGAGAGATTTACTCCCAGGCTGATAGGCTTCAAGGACTCACTGAGACTACAACAGAAAAGCTGCTGTGCAGGAACTGACCCAATGGAACAGAAGTTGCTTTAGCAGGGCTCTGGTGTCAAATGAGTCTGCCCCTTGAGTGTGTCATTCATGGAGGTGGTTGTGTGGTGCTTCAGCATAGTCTAGAGTGATTACTAGGTGTGCTAGCTCTGGGGCCTCCCAGGAGTTGCAGGCCAAAGTTAGCCGCCACCTGTGTCCTGCTCAGTGCAACTACCTTAACTACAGAGCAATCTGCACATGGCTCATACTTTTGCTGGGCTTGGAGGTGCCCAGGAGAGGCCAAGCTGTGAATCAAGGCTGTCTGCTACTAATGCAAGTGGTACGGGGCACCTGGAAGCCAGATGCTGCATGTTTGGGGTTCATGAGCCTTTGAGAGATTTTAGCAAAGTCTGTAGCATGAGCCAAAACAGGCTGTTTGTGTGGAAAAGCCACTGGAAATAGCTTGAGTGGGCCCAAAAGTTGGGTGGGGCAAGGTATCAGGGAATTGCTTGGGCAGGGAAAAGAGTGTTAGGTTAATGGAGACTTAGATGTGATGCCACCCTGCAACTCTGTTGGGCAGTGCTCAACTAAGAAACAATGGCCTCTGACAGTACTTCTGTAGGAGGAAGCTGCCCTTCCAGCATTTGACCTGAAGTCAGATGATTCAGTTCCTCCCCCTATGTCCCTAGCACCTTTTGAGCTGCTGCCCCAGTGCTGAAGCTCAGAATGAGTCAGTGTGTGGACCGTTTAAGAGGAATGCCTGGGACTAGAGAAGAGCTCCATCTCACTCAGCCACAATCTCTGCTGGTTTTTACAACCAGAAGGTATGGGGACTTCTCTTATTAGCACTGTTTTGACAAGGTAAATAAGAGTGTTAATTTTTGTTTATTTTTTTTAATTTCTTGATTTTAGAGAGAGAGGAAGGGAGAGAGGAAGAAAGAGAGAGAGAGGGAGAGATGTCATTCCACTTATCCATGCAATCATTGATTGTCTCCTGTATGTGCCCTGATCCAGCATCAAACTTGCAATCTTGGCATATCAGGATGAAGTTCTAGCCAACTGAGCTACTGACCAGGGCAATTTTTGTTTATCTTGATACACTAGAGTCTGATGGTAATTTTTGGCTTTATACTAATTGCTAAAGGAAAATAATTTCCATATTCAGCATAGAAAATAAAACCTATTCATTGATAAAATTATTTGTAGTTTTTACAAATATGTATGTATACCACAATAAGAACAGAATCTCAAAAATGGTATCATAATACCTGTCTACCTTTGAGTCATGTGTTTAGATTCAATACCTAATGTGAAATGTTTTGCTTTTGGTGTTTTCCTTTTAGTGTTTATTGATTCATTAACTATTGCCAGCAACATCTTCACTAGAAATCTAAGCTACATTCTTCATGTTTTATAATAAAATGTTCTTGGACTTGCTAATATAGCAGCAACAGTAGGTTTAACCCAGAAGATGCAATAATGGAAGATGTGTTACAATACTAATTTTATTTTATTTTTTAAATTTTATTTTTGTTTAAAATATTACAGATGTCCCTTTTTCTCCCCAATGACCCATTCCACCCCGTCCCTTCCCCCTCCCCAGGCCCTCTCCCCACCATTGTCAGTGCCCTTGGGTTGTGCATACATGCATACAAATTCTTTGGTTACTCTCTCCCCCTCCCCCACCCGCCCTCCTCCATCCCTCTGACATTCGTCAGTTTCATCTATGCTTCCATGTCAACAATACTAATTTTAATTTTTGAGGTAATGCTTAGAATTTAGGTATCATTTTTAAATATTAACAAAATACTTTCCTGTGCCCTATAAAAATCAAATGTGTACTTTAAGACTTCCTTATAGCATATATAGACATACAAGAAAATGCAAATAATAGTATTTGTGCAGGTAGGTAGAGATTCTATTTAAAGATCTAGTAACAGTTAACATTTATGAGCACTTGCTATATATATACCAGGATTCATTCTACTTGCTTAACTCATTTAATTCTCATAATAACTCTATGAAATAAATGCTATTACCTCCACCTTACAGTTAAAGAAACTGCGACAAGGAGAGTTTAAATAATTTGCCCAGGCCCTAGCCAGTTTTTCTTAGGGGTTAGAGCAGCAGCCCTAGGTTCAATGCTGGCCAAGGGCACCTACCTCAGTTGCAGGCTCAATCCCCAGCCCTGAGTCACGTGCTGGAGGCAACCAATCAATGTGTTTTTTTCACATGGATGTTTTTCTTTCTCTCTCTCTTTCTCTCTTGCTCTCTTGCTCTCTCTCTCTCTCTCTCTCCCTCTCCCCCTTCCACTCTCCCTGAAAAGCAATGGAAAAAATATCTTCAGGTGAGGATTAAAAATAATAATAATTATAATTTGCCCAGTGTCACACAGTTAGTAGGTGGTAAAAGTGGGATTTGAACCAGAAAGTCTGACTCCAAAGTCCCATTCTTATTCATAGTCTTAAATCAAAAATGAAAACGTTAAAACATGACCTAGTTCCCTCTCTGTTGATCATCAAGGCAAGCATTGTGATTGGTTCAATGTCAACCTACCATCACTGTAATTTAAGAGAAATACCATTTCTCTAGGCCCCATATCATGGACCTACAATCTAAAAAGTGGAAGGTATTAAAGAGGCTGTATACTTTACTGTCACCTCTTGAACTGTATAGTTAAGGAAATTGGGATCCAGACAAGTTCTTTGATTTGTCCAAATATAATAAAACAGGCTGTGGTATCAAAGCATGGTCATACCCTAGGAGAATTGAGGGAAAAAATGCTCCACCTTTGAAAAGAACAAGTCCTTGAGTATATCACATATATTTTATTTACTACATTTCACCACATCAGGTTCATAGTCATAACTGGATATTGGTCAGCTACAAGAACTAAAGATATACCATGTTCCTGCCAGGAATGAAAAAAATGGGACCCCTCATATCCAATTTAAGTTGTAAGCACATGATCACAGACAATTCCTAATCTACAAATTGATTGTGTTCTAAATGTCACATGGAAGAACAAGAGATATATTTTGCCTTAGATATAATTTTCTACTGAATATGGTGCTGAATTTCTAAATTAGCCTTCAAAAGCATATATAATGCTAAATGCTCTTGGAGCACCTTTCTGTTCAAATAGTACTATTGAAACCTAATCATAGTGGGGATAACGGTGATGGGAAGAGATTTGACTTGGGGTGGTGAAAATGCAATATAATATACAGATAACGTATTATAGAATTGTATACTTGAAAGCTATATGATTTTCTTAATTGATGTAACCCCAATAAATTCAATAAAAATTTTTTTAAAAGAAACCTAATCAACGTGTAACAATATTTTTACAGAAAGAGATGGAACATCTCCCCTTGCTGCAGACTTGGCAAAGAAACAAAGTCCCTCTTAGCTATATCTTTGCCCTCTCCATGCACCCTGTCATCTATCTGCTTTTCTACAATAGAGTCTTTTTCTTTTCTTTTCTTTTTCTCTTCTTTTTTATTTTTGCATGGATGCATCTTTTTTTAAGCTATTTGAATCTAGGTGAATTTATCCCTAATTATTTTCTCTGTTTTCATTTCTTTGTTTTCACTTATACTTTACATTCAATATTATTCTGTATTAGCTGCAAGAGAGTGCTGGAGGAAGACACAAAAGTTAATAGTTAACACTGGGACTTTCCACAAACTCTTAGCCAACTTTTAGTCTCAGTGAGATTCCTGTCACTTTTATTCAGGGTATTCTTGGTCATGATCTGACTACTTTTCTTTTCACAACTATTACTTCTAACTAGGCTTTCTCTTCTTCCATGACTCTGTCAGGCCTTGCTACTCAAAGTGTGGTGGTAGGGCAAACAGTATCTTCATCTGGAAGCTTTTAGAAATGCAGATTTCAGGATTCCACCTGAAAAGTTCTGAGATTCTACAAGTTAGCTTGAGGGAGGAGGGGGATCTGATATGCATATAAAAGTTTGCCCTTTGTCATTAAAATAGTTAATACTTATTTTTATGTTTTAAAATATTTAGTATTAATATATTACTAAATATTATTAAGTATTATTATTAAGAAAAAAATAAAACTAAAAGGTCCTCCCTATATCTACCGCCCCCAATCCGCTCACCTTAAATTCTAGCGAAAGTCAAATGTATTCAGTGATAACTTCGGTGCTTAGCTACCTAAATCAGAATCACCTGGTGACTTTTTCAGAGAAAACTATTTATTATCCCAGGGCCATCCCAGACCAATTAAATCACATTATCTGGGGTGGGGCTACTGTTAACTCTACAGATTGAAGTAAAAAATCCTTATGTTTCAAAGAAATCTGAACACCATGACTTTCCAAATCTTCTTGTTGCAGGGACTGGGGGAAGTGCAGAATGCTGTGGTAGCACTAGGAAGTACAGCCTGTGTGTTAGAGATGGGGGTTACAGTAGGAGGTATTTTCAGGATATAGAGTGAGTGTGGGGAGTATAGCATGTAAGTCACTGGTGGGGTTAGAGAAGCAGCTAAATGTGGGGGATAGTGAGGATGGGAGAGGAATCTGAAAAATAAATCATACATGACGGGCATCTAGAAGATTTGCCAGAGGTAGCTACTCAGGTGAAAAGGGCATAAGTAAGTCCAAGTGCCTAAGCCAGAGACTGTGTGCAGAATTCCCCCAAACACTCTCCTTTCTTTAACAGTATGCTTGAATTCAAACACCTAACCAATGTCTTTGTCAAAACATTAGGGGCAAAGATTTTCCTTTGTAATATAAACTAAGGGACTTGAGAGCTCTAGCAACATGAATACTAAGACGTCTCCTTTATGCCCTAAACTTCTTAGGGTTTAATGTATATAAGTAATTTGACCCAAGTTGCACTGACATGTATCATGATTTGATAAAAAGAAATATGCCCAGCGCTGCCTAGGAATCAAGAATATTTTTGAGTGAACACTTGTGAATTTCTTACCATAATAAATATATTGTGATAACCATATTCTCTCAGTAATCTGCTGACACAATTCTGTCATCTTGGCTTCCCTGTTTATCCTTAATTGACTCTCACACTCAGTTTTTCAACAGCCAGTTTCTCTTTTATGCTGGGAGTCTTAGGAGTTAAAGACTGTTGAAACTGGCTGCTGAGTCAAATGGAGAAAAACAAATACATAGTTAATGAGAGGCCGTAGCTAATGTGATTTAAAATTACATCAACATTGCAGAGAGACAAGCTCCTCATGATGCTCATGATGACATTTGTTTCTTTCTTAACCTTTCATGGTCTACAGCAAATGTTATAGTACTGTTTCAATCAGTACTGAAACCAATCAAACATTATACCACAATTATCCTGATTTACAGGGACTAAGAATGTATAGGACATTTTGAAAGTTTGTCTACCTTTTACCAATAGTGTTATAGCAACCTTAAGAATCCCTGCTCATTTCATGGAACTTAAAAATTACCAAGATGTCACACACAAAGGAAAAAAGGAATACCCAGAAAACATACTGTAAATAGTTAAATAGTGAGGCATTGGTATACTTTGTTTAAAAGTATAGTCTTATTGTAATGGCTAAATTTTCTCTCCTTTTCTTCCTGTAAGCAACAAAAAAACAACAACAATAAAAATAGAGTTACAAGATCAGATGCCCTGAAAAGTGGCACTCATTTTAACCACTTCAATAATTATGTAAATTCTTTAAGAAACAGTTTTCAACACTTTCACTACTTAAAACTGCATGGCTTCAGTGAAGCATTTTCTCTGTGACAAGGATGAACCAATGCCAATGTTAATTTTCTTCTCCATGCCTTCTCAGCATATACATTTCAGCTGCTATGCCATTGGTTCTTTTCCTCACCAATATTCCATTCATTATCAGTAGAAGTTGAGCCGGTGCAAATAAACTTTGCCCTTCGAATGTGCTGCTGGTTGCAGAACTCTAGCCCAAGGCTCAGATTAGCTCAGGAGCACCTCTCCTCTTACTCCGACCCATGAAAGGATTTTTGATTTCTTGTGCTGAGATATTTTTAAACTTGAGAAGTTTAAGAAACCCTTATGTTCATAGGCAGCTCAATTTGCAATAGCTAAGATCTGGAAACAGCCCAAGTGCCCATCAATAGATGAGTGGCTAAAAAAGCTGTGGTACATTTACACCAGGTAATACTGTGCAGCTGTAAAAAGAAGGCTCACTTATACTTTGGGACAGCATGGATGGAACTGGAGAGTATTATGTTAAGCGAAATAAGCCAGTCAGGAAAAGACAAGTATCACATTATTTCATTCATATGAGGAATATAATGAACAAAATAAACTGATGAAAAAGATAGATCCAGAAACATAGAAGCATGGAACAGA
This sequence comes from Miniopterus natalensis, assembly GCF_054644295.1. Taxonomy (NCBI): domain Eukaryota; kingdom Metazoa; phylum Chordata; class Mammalia; order Chiroptera; family Miniopteridae; genus Miniopterus; species Miniopterus natalensis. The sequence goes on from NC_142090.1 coordinate 26,249,586, forward strand.
CTGACAAATTTCAGAGGAAAGGCAGGGATGGGAGTGGTGGGGAGAGATTAATCAAAGAACTTATATGCATATATGCACAACCCATGGACACAGACAATAGTATGGGAAGGCCTGGGGCGGGCGGATGCGAGGTGGTGGGGATCAATGTGGGGGGAGGAAAGGGGACATCTGTAATAGTTTCAACAATAAAGATAATTTTTTTTTTTTTTAAAGAATAAGTCAGTCTTCCACACCCATTCCATTCTTCTTCTCCTTAAGTTTGTTTATAAGTTTGACCCTCAGCACTACTGGCTCTTGGGTGGATTTCACAGTTTCTCCCCTAAGTATATGTAAGTGAGAAGATTCTAGTTAATTCTCCTACCCTGCTTTCTACTGTGAACCTTCTTCAGATTTGCCCCTGAGGTGACCCAGTAAAAATCCTCAACCTTCAAGCTTTGATAACCTGTGCCTCCTGAGAAGGTGCAAAGAAACTCAACATACTCAAGACTGGTTACTTGAGTTGAGAACCTAAATATAACCATTATAAATATAGTTATGCAGCAAGTATAATCTGATGTAATGGAAGAGTCATAGGCTTTGGGGCTAAATAGACCTGGCTAGCATTCAAATTTACCATGTGCATGACTTTGGGAAAGTTATATAATTTTCCTGATTCTCAATTTCATTTTCTGTATATTAGGAGATTTACTAGGAGAACCAAGTAAAATAATCTGTATAAAGGCTTAATGCTGAACCTGGAACAGATTAGGTACAATAAATATTAAACTACAGCATATTTATTTTTGGGTCTGTGTATCCAAGGTAAAAAAATAACTTCAATAAATATGTTTGTGTATCATCTAAACGTTCATGTTTGGGTAAGTACTTTTGTTCACATGAAACTTCTAGGTTGATGGATAAATCATTTCACATGCCAGACAGAGAATAAAGGGGCTTGATAATTAGGCCTTTCTTCCAGCTTCTATTCAGTTATTCTTATATTAATTACTAGGAGTAGCATGTGATGGAGAACATGAGAGGAAAAATGTTTAGTTTCACCCCAATCTTATTCATACCATAACACTTGTTTGAAGCATTGTTTACTTCAATCCAACAATAATTTATTGAGAATGTTACACTCTTATATGATACAACTGGAGTGAATTGTACTTTTATACACTAATTCAAATACATAGAATATAGTCATTGAAGCAACCAACAAAACATATTTTCAAAAATTAAGTCAACAGAACCAGAAGCTATGTATAAAATTGTTTCCCAAAGCTCCAAGTGCTCTCATTGAGAGAAACTGCCTCAAAGATATCTTAAAAGATAATTATTTAACTATCTTATTCATATTTCTGAGCAAATTATTTTCACCCCCAAACTGTTGTGGGTTTCTATAAGAATACACAGAAAGGTAGGTAGGTAGATACATAGATAGATAATAGATGATAGATGATACATAGATAGATGATAAGTAGATGATAGGTGACAGATAGATGATAGATGATAGATGATAGATAGATAGATGATAGATAGATGATAGATGATGATAGATAGATGATAGATGATAGATAGATAGATACATGATAGATAGATAGATAGATGATAGATAGATGATAGATAGATAGATGATAGATGATAGATAGATAGATAGATAGATAGATAGATAGATAGATAGATAGATAGATGGATATAGATAGATAGATAGATGATAGATAGATAGATAGATAGATAGATAGATAGATAGATAGATAGATAGATAGATAGATGATAGATAGATAGATGATAGATGATAGATAGATAGATGATGATAGATAGATAGATAGATAGATAGATAGATGATAGATAGATAGATGATAGATAGATAGATAGATAGATAGATAGATAGATAGATAGATAGATAGATAGATAGATAGATAGATGATAGATAGATGATAGATAGATAGATGATAGATAGATAGATAGATAGATAGATAGATAGATAGATAGATAGATAGATAGACAGATAGATAGATAATAGATAGGTATAGATAGATAGATGATAGATAGATGATAAATGATTAGATAGATAGATAGATGATAGATAGATAGATAGATAGATAGATGATAGATAGATAGATAGATAGATAGATAGATAGATAGATAGATAGATAGATAGATAGATAGATGATAGATAGATAGATGATGATAGATGATAGATAGATAGATAGATGATAGATAGATAGATGATGATAGATGATAGATAGATAGATAGATGATAGATAGATGATAGATAGATAGATAGATAGATAGATAGATGATAGATGATAGATAGATATAGATAGATGATAGATAGATAGATAGATAGATAGATAGATAGATAGATAGATGATAGATGATAGATAGATAGATAGATAGATAGATAGATAGATAGATAGATAGATGATAGATAGATAGATAGATGATAGATGATATAGATAGATAGATAGATAGATAGATAGATGATAGATAGATAGATAGATAGATAGATAGATAGATAGATAGATAGATGATAGATAGATGATAGATAGATCGATAGATGATAGATGATAGATAGATAGATACATGATAGATAGATGATAGATAGATAGATAGATAGATAGATAGATAGATAGATAGATAGATAGATAGATGATAGATGATAGATAGATAGATAGATAGATAGATAGATAGATAGATAGATAGATGATAGATAGATGATAGATAGATAGATAGATAGATAGATAGATAGATAGATAGATAGATAATAGATAGATAGATAGATAGATAGATAGATAGATAGATAGATAGATAGATGATAGATAGATGATAGATAGATAGATGATAGATAGAGATAGATGATATATAGATAATTTCAAAAGCTGGAAGAAATTTTCCAGGAGATTATTTAGAGTAGCACAAAATGTTCTCGACATAAATGTGGTCAACTTTGTCAAGATAAATTTTTAAATGTATTTTTCTTGGTGTGCTTGAACTATAGATTCTTAAAACAATGCAAATTGTATGGCATCTCTTTGGGAGACACTAGGGCACTGCTAATTCTGCAAAGCATGAAGACCAAAATGAATATAAGCGCATCCAGATGGTACTTCACATCCCAAAGCAAATTTGTGCACAAGCTTTCCTTGAAGACTAAATAAGTTTCCAATTTGCCATTGCCTTTGATAGGTTATAACTGAGGATTCAAAATGAGGCTCTGGTACCCTGGCCTGGTGGCTCATTGGTTGGAGCATCATCCCATACACCAAAAAAAAAGGTTCTGGGTTCAATTCTCGGTCAGGTCACATACCCAGGTTCAGTGACAGATCCCCAGTCAGGGTGTGCACGGGAGGCAACTTATTGATGTTTCAAACCAATAAACATATCCTCGGGTGAGGATTAAAAAAATGAGGCTCTAGTGATATAAAAAATTAACAGATTAGTGTCACATTTGACAGCAGCTCAGAAACATCCCAGAAGGCACAAAGCCTGGTGATTTTAAGGCACGGTGCTCTCTTCACATTGATAAAGGTGTAGGAGACTAAGAAAACAAGAGTGCCTCACTGCCAAATTTTTAAATTTTGTTATTTTTCATTGAAACAATTCAGCATGCAGATATGATTTCAAAATATTACAAAGATTCATATATGTAACTGGCTGAATGTGACCTAATAATTATTTTATCCATAATAAATTTACAAATGAGATCCTTACCCCTAAATATAATAAGATTCCATAGAACATAAATCTCCAGAAAAAGCATCGCCGAAGGGCATTAATGAGTTTGGGATTTTTCTTTGATGCCAGCTCTCTGTCCCATTCTCTGCAAAGGAATAAAAGGTAGGACAAATAAGATGATTGAACAAATATTTGAGTTGTTTTCTTTTCCTTAACATAGTTTTGCTCACACAAGTACATCCAAGAAGATTAACCAAGTGACTAAAGAGATGAAAATTTGTGGAGACCTTCCAACACCAACGCTCAGTCAGATATTTGGCAGAATTCAATGCTCCACCATATATCAATTTTCAGGGAGTTGACCTCATGAAAAGGCAACATTTATTCATTAAGGAAAGGTTCTGGGCTCCTCAAAAGCAACACAAAATGTAGACAAGTAAAGTATGACTTATAAATAAGCATTGCTATGCTTGGGACAAAGTAAAAAAAATGAACAAATATTTTATTTTTCCCCATTCATCTCTTGATTTTCACCTGTTTAGAATTATAGTAGATTTTACACAATTTAACCATCAAATCAAAAACAAGATTAAAATGTCAGATGGATTTTTTTGTGGCTTAACATTACAAATACTTGGTAGACTTTGTTTTTAAATGTAAGGGTATGAAACAAATATCATCAGACTTAATTTTCAACTACTAAAGTCATTTCAAAGTAAGACTTTGGAAGATTAGAACAGAATAAAATTCTATATTTTCTAGTAGGAATATAAATTAAGTAGTCTGAAATTTTTGAAATTTAAATGTTTTGCTTTCTTTTAACTATTATAGGTTCATCAGCTGACTATTTTTAGTTACTGCCACTACTTTCTAGCCTCTTCCCAAAAGGGTAAACTATATATCTCTAAATGTTACCTTCATCTTCATTTTTAAACTGTACAGAGATGAAAAGTTTCATGAACCGCAGGCAAGAACTAGATAAATAACTAGATAAAAGCTTTGCATTACAGCAACAGCTATTCTTGTAACTATCAACCTACTAGTATTACAGGTAGTTACTCCAAAGAAGAACACACAACTGAGACTTGAAGGCAAGCTTGGTAATCTCTGTGCATGGATAATGGCTACTATCTGTAATGACTAATTACCTTATCCTCTCTCTCTACCTCCACACCCTTTTCCCCACTCTTTCACTCACACACGTGGGGCTTGCCTCCCATCCATGTCATTCAGTGGCTCACAATAAGGTAAATATGGAGGCAGACACAGCTTCTCCTTCAAAGGAAGAATCAGATGAAAAAGCTAACTAAACAGTTTCAAGGTGGGAAGAAATATTCAACACTGAAGTCGTGTAGAAAGATGTCATTTATTTCACAATTAAGGGGCCTCTCTCTGGTGACCTTGATCAGTGTGGTTTTAGGAACATGGTACACATGGAAACCATACTTTAGGGAGCTGAGTTGTAAACAAAAGGTGAACAAGTGAAAAGACAGGAGAGCAGAGAAGTATTAGCTGTGAAAGAAAAAAAAAGAATATGGGTAGCGACCTGAGGGAAAGGCAAAGCTGGGGAACTTTTTTTTAATGGGGGGATTTGAACTATTTGTAGTCTAAGAGAAGTTAGCAGAGATGTAGAAATTGGTCCTTTGTCTTGAAAATGTGAATTTTCTAATCCCACTAGCCTAATTCTTCAATTAAAATTTAAAAAGTAAGGTTTAATATCTTACTTTGCCTTAAAAATGTCAAAAAGAATTAGATGGCTTTAATGAAAATAAAGTAAACAAACTGCAAGTCTATTCAACTTTATTTTGGTGCAATAATTTAGTAGCTAATTTTCATTTTTATTATTTTTCTGTCTTTATTTATTTTTTGCTAATTCTCTCTCCCTTCTCCCTTTCATTTTGTATCAGACCCTGTGCTGCTGGCACAAGACCCTATCTAACTCATCCATAGACTGTGGCTGGTCCAAGGAGTGAGCCTGTGACTCCAGAGTCTCTGGAGTTTTTTACATTTGGCCAAGGGAAAAGAGCTCTGTTCTCTGTGATTTGTAAAGATATTAGCAAGGAGTTCTGAGGATCCACTGCATGGAGGAAGCTTGTCTGAGAACATAAAACCAACACAAGGCATATGCACCAGGTGATATTTGAGTCTTTGGTTCCTTTGAGTCCCTAAGGTTAGTTCTCTACCTAGGCCTTCATACAGTTAGACTATATGAGCCAATAAATTCCTTCTTTTTATTTACTTAAGCTGGGTTCTTTCACTGGCAATCAAAGGATTCTAACCCGTACTCTTAGAAAAAGGGACTTCTTGTAATGGGAAACACTGTTCCTGGGGAGGCCAGGATTGTACACCTTGGGCTAGAACCCTGGTTTCATCAATCATTAACTGGCAAATTACATCAACTCTATGAGCCTCAGTTTACTCTTCTGTGAGATGGAGATAATAATGCTTTCCTCCCAAGGTGGCTGAGAAGAGACACCATACCTGTCAGTATGTACTCAAAATTATGAAATTTTTATGTTTCTTTGCTATCCAATAGCTATTACCTTAAGATTTCATTTATACTCAAATATTATGATTTTGGAGGTAAATATACATAATTTCCTTCATAATAGATGTTATTTTAGTCTTCACAAAATCCATCTAATGTTCTTTAAAGATAGATAACTTCTCAGATTTTAAATATGTATTTTTCAGGAAAAAAAAGGCATTTCTTTCATCCTTTCACTGTTTAATTCCTAATTGATCAAGACTTCAGTAAGAAAATAAGATGCTCCTATTTTAAATATGCTATTTTACAAATTAAGACCTCTAATATGTCAGTTCCCTAAGTAATTAATAATGTTACTTTCTCCAACTAATAAACAATGTACATGAACATACCTTTCTAATGTTTCAGAGAGATTGTCAGCAGAATCAGCTGAAGGGATTTGGTATATGTCTGACAACTCCAGGCGCTGTCTGTACCCTTTCTTCAAAATTGGTGTAGTCCAGCTAAAATAAAGAGAAGGACAGATTGAAATATTTATGTGATTTTGTCTCTAATATAGACTTGGAATCTGATATCCTTTCAAATCTTCTGGCACATGGAGAAAGGTGGAGACATACTGTAAATATGAATAATATAAGTCAACCTATATATAAACACCAGGGATGCTTCATGTCTTATAGGACACATCTGTATAAAACACCAGCACCTATGAAATAATGTGACTGTAGATGGTAGAATTCTTCCTAGAGGGAAAAACAAACTGCTAAACATTCTGTATTAGAAGTGTTCTTCAAAGCACAGCCCCCAAATAACCAGATAGAGTTTATAAAGCTTGCTATAATTGCTAAAGTCAGTCTCTACTATTTCAAATATAAAATGACCTGTGAATAAGAAGGTAAACTCTCAATCAACACCCTTACATGATTTTGTTACCATAGCACATGATACTCAGCAATGAGCTATTTGTTTAATGAACTGTCTATATACAGCTGGAGGGTTAATGAGTAGTTTGTATCAGTTTGTTTACTTAATTATCATGTCTGAATTATTACTTGAGGATGGAGATCATAATTTTCTTATATTTTTCTTCTCAGTCTACATCATAAATAACAACTTATGACAAACTAGTGAAGCTTACCAGTATGGTAAATAAATAGGCGGGATACCCCAGTTATTTTCAAGTACATTGTTTCTAACTATTATGGACAAGGCAGAATAATCTTCACAGAGATAAGAAAATATAAAACGAAGAAGGAAAAGGAAAATGAGGGAAGGGAGGAGAAGAATTATGAAACAAATAATGTACAGAGAGAAGTTTCTAAATGAAATTTGAGCATTAAGATCTTTCTTGAGTGAAATTTCATTTACTGAAGGAATTGAACTTACAAGTAGTGGTCCCCAAACATAGCTCTTTCCCTTAGCATCTTTTTCTTTCTTCAGAGATGTCTAAAATTTTGTGACACTGAGACTTTGGTAATTTATAAAAATTCATGTTAGCTCCCAAAATCAAGAGTCCAGTTTCTTATTTACACTTCCTTAGTCTCCAGCTTTTTCAGTTGGCCCCTGCCCTATTCCTGATGTTTCTACAACTTGTCCTTCCTTAAAAGGAACTGAATTAGGGCCCAATTTGAAGGCTAAGTAATTTCACCAACCCTTTCTTGTCAAGATACCAATGAGTGACAATGTTTTAATGTGTCGGTTTTTTTCCATTAACTTGCAATATTTGCATCTTAACAAGAGCATTAGCAAAAAGGATGATAATTAGGTTTTGTCTTTATTGCCCAGTCTGGTCTATTGCTAATTTTTCCTAGAGAACAACAATGAAAATAATTGGGAACTGTCTGGATACAGCAATTAAAGAAATACCATGATAATGCAGTATCTGCAGTGGGCATCATATAGAAAGTGATGTCACACCCACCTGGTGCCATTCAGTATCAAACATAAGCATTGGAAGTAACCTTGGAATATAGGTGGCAGTTAGGCTGTGAAAAATTGAGGATAGCAATTTAGGATACAAACTCTATCTTGTTGGTTATAAGCCTTTGTAAACTTAAGCCAAAAAGTGAAAAAGTGAAGCAAGTGTTTACTACTATATGTGTGTGTATATGTATGTGTGTGTGTATACATACATATACACATAGTGTATATATACACACCATATATAAATGTGTGTGTATATATATGTATATATGTATATGGAGTATATATAGCACTTTCCAAGGAGCTTTCACGAACATTAGCATATTGTGATTTTAATTTTAAAATCTTGTTAGGTAGAACAAGAAGGGAATAATGTTCCTAATTTAAGGATAAAATGATGGAGGCTCAGAGATGCTAAACTTGTCCATTACTAAAGGCAAAAAGTATAAACTTTTACCACAGTCTTCTGACTTCAGTTCTTCCTTTACCATGCTCAGCTTTCCCTATTTAGGAAAATTAAGTATGGTGAGTTGTACAAGACAAACAGCTGGGAGGAGAGCCTAGAAGCAGGAAGATCAAAAGCTGGCAGACTGCAGGCAATGGTGTTGTGTGCTGGCAAATCTTTAACCATCCCTTCTCCAAGATAAACAAAAAGCAAAGGAAAAAAAGTGACATGTCATTTGCCAATTTCTCTGGTGTAAATAAATATTCCCACTATGACCAATTACAAGCCACCAAATGTGCAGTCATTAAACACATAGCTGGGAAGAGATATATGTTGCATATCATAATATAGAATGTTTACCATTCACATACAATGAGCATAAATAACCTTAATGGCATAGAAAATAGTAAGATGTAAAATAATTATGTAGTGATAACTTTTGAGTTTTTATTACCTTTTTTTAATATAATTTATTTAACTGTAAATTTAAATATATCTTTATTGATTTCAGTGAGAGGAAGGGAGAGGGAGAGAGAGGGAGAGGGAGAGAGAGGGAGAGAGAGATAGATAATGAGAGAATCATTGATCAGCTGCTTCCTGCACGCCCCCGACTGGGGATTAAGGCCGCAAACTGGGCATGTGCCCTGGCCAGGAATCGAACTGCGGTATCCTGGATCCTAGGTCGATGCTCAACCGCTGAGCCATGCCCAACAGGGCTAACTGTAAATTTAGATCATTTAATTTTTAATACTGATTGTGCTTAACAACCAGCTTACAAATTTCCTAAAAATGTAACAATAAGAAATGGCCAACTACAGCAGATTACTGCTGCAAATGGTTGAAAGACTCGGAACAGGCATTGAGGACAGAAAGAAAAGGTCTTATAGAAGATTTAGTAAAAGGGAAAATATATTCCGTCTCTTAATAAACCTTGCATTTCACTGTTTGAAATTATTAAAATTTTACACTAAAATTACAAATAAATAGAATTTCACTATTAATAAATACAACACTCAAAGACATTTTCAGGAAATTTAAAAATAAACTTTTCAACTCTTTTAAAAAATACATAAACATACATCTTTGGTCCATATCTAAGACCTGACAACTATTCCAATAAGTGAGTTTCCATTTCATTTTAGAGTAACACAATTTGTGGGCCGCCTTCATTCAAACAAACTTCCTGTGTTATCTGTGCCCATTTTAATATGTATGCTATACTATGATGTCTAGTTTTGATTATCAAAAGTTCCATATCCCAGCATCATCAAACCAAACATATTCAGTAGTAATTAAAACTCAAGTTAGCCATTTATAATCATTAATATAATTTAATATTTTGTGATAGGTTCACTACAGTAAACCTATATTTGTATTCTGAAATAGAAACCTGACTTAACTTAAATTATGAGAACTGAAATAAATTAACTTTGGCAATTACCAGAGTTATCTTAGCAAAATAATTTATTCTTTGAGGTTAAACCAGTAAAACTGAATGAAATTTCTGCAGCCTAAAGAAGTTTTCCATGCCTACTTCAAGCCAGTATTAGAAACACAAAAATTCTCAGATATCTACAATTAGATACTTTATGAAATATGAGTTACTATAAAACTCCAGCTACCGCTTCTTTTGAATAACCCTGAGTAGGTTAAACATACTTGGATAGAATTTAGGAATGTCCTGTCAGGATTTCTGCTTCAGTATTTCTTCAATTAGAAATTAATGCATGCCCTGGCAGGGTAGCTCAGTTGATTGGAGCATCATCCCGATATGCCAAGGTTTGGGTTCAGTCCCCAGTCAGGTCATGTACAAGAATCAACCAATGAATGCATATGTAAATGGAACAGCAAATTGATGTTTCTATCTCTCCCTCCCTCTTTCTATTTTTCTTTTTCTAAAAATCAATTTAAAAATGAAAATAAATAAAAAATTTAAGAAAAAAAGAAATGATTGTGTGTCCAAGTGTTTCATGAAGCAAAGCAAGTGCACCTGTAAAAACCAAAAGCAATAAACCCTATTCCTCCTCCTCTTCAAATTTGCTTCCACCATCTCTCCCTCTAGCTTTGGATAGATCTTTTCATTCTCCTTCATTCATAAGCAGTCATTATATATTGACAATAAAATTATATACTGGTCTACTTAAAAACTGTCAATTTCCAAAGCTCTGGCCATTTCTAACAGAAACTAGCTAATCATTGATTAAGAGGCAGTAGGCAGCCAGCCGGGTGTGGCTCAGCGGTTGAGAAAAGACCGAGGATCCAGGAGATTCGATTCCTGGTCAGGGCACATGCCCGGGTTGCGGGCTTGGGGAAAAAAAAAGGCTAATACCCCAGATACAGTATTCTGTTTACTTAACAATGAGAACCTTCAGGTTTTATTGAGGAAAAATGCAGTCACTTCATTTTTAAAATACCCGGGGGGGGGGGGAGAGATGTAATTGTATTTAATTAGTTTCATTTTATACAAAACTTCTAAATTTTGTATAAAGTGACCTGTAATTCCTTATAACAAAAAGAAATTTCCAATTATAGCCACTATTAAAGCCTTGATTTTCACAGAATCTATCCCCTTAAACCCACATAACTAAAGCTTATAATAATTTTTCCATTTGACATTTGTTTTTTATTAATCCAACAGAGGCATCTGACACTTTCATCTGCTAGAATTTAAGATGAAAGTCAGGTATCAGATATGTTTAGTTCAAAATAATTTTGTTTGTATAAAACAATCAGGCTTCCACAGTATTTAACATTACTTGTTATTTAACTAGCCAAGTAAAATGAAATGAAATAAAATTGGGGCATATACAAGAAACAACCAATGAATGCATAAATAAATAGAACAGCAAATATCAGTTTCTGTCTCTCTCTCCCTCTCCCTAGGTCTCTCTCTCTCTAAAAATCAATTTAAAAAATGAAAATAAATAAAAAATTTAAGAAAAAAAGAAATGAATGTGTGTCCACTGGTTGCATGACACTTCTCCCAAATACTAACAAATTCTTACACTCAAAGACTAACAGCCTTTTTCCTTTTTTGCATGAAATAATAAATACTGGAGGAACTAAGTAGAAATTACACTAAACTAATTTGTGTAGACAAATTTAAAACCCTAGAGGTTTTCTCATTATCCAATATATTTACCATGAGATTTAAATAACCAAAAAAATCTAGTCTTAACTAATGAAAGTGTTGAACTTCAGGCAGAGGAAAGAGGGAGAATTGTTAGGATAAAATCTGGTAATAAATCTCAAACTCCTGCAGCATAGCTCTACCACTTTGCTTTAGTTATTTAGATAAATGGCTATGATGGGGCAAATCAACTTGACCAGAAGTCATCTCATTTCTATAAGGATTTTTTAAAACCTTCAAATGTCACAGTTGTTTCATCAGTTTAGATTTGATGTTATCTTTTAGTCAGAGGTATTTTTCTCAATGAATTTTAGTGAAAATAAAACTAAGAGTGGCATCTAGCTCTCAAAAGTCCAGTGTAAAACTTGTAGGCCTCAAGAATGAACCCCAAAGTCATATCACTGGAGTCAGGGTCAGGTTGGTGAGTCCTTATTCTCTGTTTCCACAAGGTATTTAAACAGTATTTGCTACTTATCCATAAAACAGTGAATTTATAAGCAATAAGCACTTTAGTCCACTGGATCACCTTTAGGAAGTACTTGCTTACTAAAAATCAGCCAATTTTTTGTTGGAGAGTTAATTACTCATGAGGCTCTAATATACCAAGAGAATCAAAGTTCATTTTTTCTCTCTAGGTGAGTAAACAGTAAAGTAAATATAGTCCACAAATTTCAGAAGATCTGGAAAGAATTATTTGCTGCTCAACAAAAGACTACAAAACAATTCTGAAAAATCTTCTGGAGGACCAGATTTTAAAACCATACAGGCATCCTAATATAAATTAATTTAACTTCATGCTTAATGAATCCAAATATTAAATAGAAAATCTATCTGCCTACTTTACAAGAATACTTCTAACTATAAATGTATTAGGAATGTAAGTATATTAAGCAAATTTCTAGAAAGATATTTTCTTTTGTGCTTACTTATAATTTTTAACAATGGGCATGTATGACTTTGGAAATAAGAAGGAAGTTCTTTTTATTTAAAGAACAAGGTACATATAATTATAATTCATTACCTGCTAAGGCTATCTATGAACCTAAACCTTCTGTTCAAATATGTTCTAACTCCATGATTCTCATATAATGATCACTATCA